>NC_049230.1:18483721-18802245 GCF_011100685.1 Canis lupus familiaris
GACCCAACTTAGGCTTAAGTCCTACGTCAGGCTCCCTGCGTGGAGCCTGCTTTTCCCTCTGCCTGTGTCTCTGCCTCTCTCTGTGTCTCTCATGAATAAATAAATAAATCTTTTTTAAAAAATGCTTTTATCATCCCAGAAAGAAACCCTGTACCCCCTAACCATTGCCGTGCAATTCTCCCATTCCCCCAGCCCTAGGCAACCACTAGTCTACTTTCTATCTCCATAGACTTCCCTATTCTAGATATTTCATCTAAACAGAATTATATAACATGTGGCCTTTTGTGTCAGGCTTCTTCACTTGCTATCATATTTTCAAGGTTCGTCTATATTGTAGCAGGCATAAATACTTCATTTTATTGCCCAATATTATTCCATTGTCTAGATATACCACATTTTATTTATCTAGTCCTCAGTTGATTGACATTTGGATTGTCTCCACTTTTTGACCATTATATATAATGCTTCTATGAACATCTGTTTATAAGTTTTTGTGTAATACAGATTTTCGTTTGTTTGGGCATATATTAGCGAAATTGTTGAGTTGTATGATAACTCTGTGGTTAACATTTTGTAGAACTACCAAACTGTTGTCCAGAGTGGCTGCCCCATTTTACATTCCCACCAGCAGTGTCTGAGGGTTTCAGTTTCTCCACATCTTCACCAACACCTGTTATTTATGTGTCACAAAGGTGACACATAACTGTTCTTTTTCAAAAACAGTTCTAGGGGAATGCCTGGGTGACTCAGCAGTTGAGCGCCTCCCTTCAGCCCAGGGCATGATCCGAAAGTCCCGGGATCAAGTCCTACATTGGGTTCCCTGCATGGAGCCTGCTTCTCTGTCTGCCTGTGTCTCTGCCTCTCTCTCTATGTCTCTCTCATGAATAAATTAATAAAATGTTTTAAAAACAAAAACAGTTCTAAAAGGTATGGACTTGTTCCCAGTTTCTACCTCTGGTTTCTGACTTCTGCCCTTGAAGAAAGTTATTTTTCCCCTTAAAAGGGTGTGCTGTGATAAGCCATTTGTTTTTTCCAATCTCAATCCACTTGTGGTCCGGTGGCCCACGTTTAAAAAGGGGCCAACTTGATACAGGAGAGCCATCGGTAGCCATGGCTTACTGTGAAAGATGCAAGAACAGGACCTGTCCTGCTGATTCCTTGGCACAGAACTCAAAATAAGAAGCTGTCAAGCCCAGGGATTCATTGCTGTTAACTTGTATAATGTAGACAGTCACTGAAAAGGAAGGATATACACCTCTCCTGACCTCCTCCCCTCTCTTGCTCTTAGATGGACGATGACGATGATGACGATGATGTAGGAGATCATGATGAGGACCACCCTGGGATGGAGGTGGTGCTGCATGAGGACAAGAAGTACTACCCCACAGCTGAGGAGGTGTATGGCCCCGAGGTAGAGACCATTGTTCAGGAGGAAGATACCCAGCCTCTCACCGGTAAGTCAGGAGGCACTGGGTTGGGAGAGGTGAGATGGATCCTAGAAAACTTCAGTTCATAGCTGTCGGCAGTGTTGAAAGTTCAGTAAATGAATTGATTGGCTTCTCTCTACTATTTTCAGGTACTGTTTCTGGATTGAGATTCCTTCCACCCTGTTTTAATATTCAGTATAACTCTTAGCTTGTTACTAAGCAAATGGGAGTTACTTCCTTATTTACTGAATATCTATTTAGGTGCTTAAAGATTATTTTTGTTTGTTTTATTTTGGTTTTTTTGGTTCTTGTTTTGTTTTTTATGTAGGCTCCATGCCCAGTGTGGAACCCGGTGTGGAGCTTTAGCTCACAATCCTGAAATCAAAACCTGAGCTGAGATCAAGAGTTAGATGCTATATGTTGGCAAATCAAACTTCAATAAAAACAAAAAACAAAAAAAGAGTTAGATGCTTAACTAAGTGCGCCACCTAGGTGCCCCAACTTAAAGACTTTTTTTTTAAGGTCTCCCTCTGGTGTTACCTGTTTTTCCATCCAAATAATCCCAGCTCCTTTAACCAGTCTTCATAGTGCTGATTTTCCACTTCTTTAATCCTTTTCATTGATCTTCTGGGAAGTGGTTAGATTTTATAAATGCAAGGAGAGGTTTTGAACTGACATTGACCTCAGCCTATATCCAGTCCCTCTCCCCTCCTGCCACAAAATGAAGTCCAAACCCTTTAGTCCACAGTTTGAGATCCTTCACTGTCTTGTGCCAGACAGCATTCTCAGAACTTATCTCAATGTATGAGTGATCCTTGATTATAACAAATTGATGTCACATATCATACATTCTGAAAGCTCAGTCTAGGGGCGCCTGTGTGACTCAGTCGGTTGAATGTCTGACTCTTGGTTTTGGGTCAAGTCATGATCTCAGGGTCATGAGCTCAAGCCCTGCGTGAGGCTCTGTGCTCAGTGGGGAGTCTCTTGAGATGTTTTCTCTCCCTCTTACTCTGTTCTCCCCCCCCCCCCCCCGTGCTCGTCCGCGTGCTCTCTCTCTCAAATAAATAAATCTTATTTTAAAAAAAATGAAAGCTCCGTCTAATGGAATGGGGCTCTGCATTTTTATGTTTCATGCCAACCTGTACATCACTTCTTTTTTTCTCCCCTAGAACCTATTATTAAGCCAGTGAAAACCAAGAAATTCACTCTGATGGAGCAGACGTTACCTGTCACGGTGTATGAAATGGAGTAAGTTATAAGGTCTCAGTGTGGGTTCATTTTTCTGTGGAGGTAGGAGGTAGTTTATGGTTGAAGTACCTAGTAAATTGTAAAAGTAAAAATCCTCTCCTACAATTTGCCAGAATTTTCCTTGAGCATACATGTTTGCTGGAATGTGTAGAGTCCATCTTAACTTTTCTCCTGCCTCTCCTTCAGATCTCAGCCTTTTCTCTTCCAATTCTTTAGTTGGGTATTAGAAGCTGGCCTTTGAGACAGAACTGGGGATTGTAATCATCAATGTTGGGGCAACCAGAGCCTATTTTGACTTGGTGAGAATGCTGTTTGGGGAATATAACAACTCTTTATTATGGAAAGGAAATATTCTACATGTGTAGAGTACTTTAGATTCTTTGTACTGCAGACTTTCTGAAAATATTTTCATTGATGAAATGCACTTGTAAGGTCCTCATATATTGAAGTGCTTAGAACTCATTTATTAGATAATGAAACTTTTCTTTGTTTTAAACATGTTGAAATCTACTGTGTCTAAAAGAGTGGGATCTGGGCAGCCCGGGTGGCTCAGCGGTTTAGCGCCACCTTCAGTCCAGGGTCTGATCCTGGAGACCCGGGATCGAGTCCCACGTCTGGCTCCCTGCATGGAGCCTGCTTCTCCTTCTACCTGTCTGTGTGTGTGTGTGTGTGTGTGTGTGTGTGTGTCTCATGAATAAATAAATAAAATCTATTAAAAAAAAAAAAAAGAGGGTCCCGGGGTGGCTCAGCGGTTTGACGCCTGCCTTTGGCCCAGGGTGTGATCCTGGAGACCTGAGATCGAGTCCCACATTGGGCTCCTGGCATGGGGCCTGCTTCTCCCCCTGCCTGCCTCTGTCTGTCTGTCTCTCTTTGTTTTGAAGAATGAATGAATGAATGAATGAATGAATGAATGAATGAAATTAAAAAAAATAAAAGAGTGGGATCCCTTCTGAAATGGTCAGCCCACCTGCCAACATTCAGCCATTTTTGAAAAACTTTTCAATTATCTTTAGAACTTGCTTCAGATTCCTGTGTGTTCTCAGTGGTGGTTTTTAAAATCTCCAATCTTTTAAAGTGGGCTTGATATTTCAAAGAGTCAAAGTCCTCTGAATTAATGTGGTAAGCAAGAAAGTGCCGTTCTGATCAAGATGGAACTCCTCAGCATCATTAATGAGATGGAGTTTTCTCAAAAGTTTTGTTAACTAGCTCTAAGGGCAATTTCTTTCTTTCTTTTTTTTTTCTTTCTAAGGGCAATTTCAAAGGAGAAGCTGGGGTGCCTGAGTAGCTCAGTCGGTTAAGCGTCTGACTCTTGATTTCAGCTTGGTTCACAGTCTCAGGGTCATGGGGATTGGGCCCCACATCAGGCTCTGCACTCAGCCTGGAGTCTGCTTGTCTCTTTCCCCCTGCATCCCCCTCCCCTCTCTGCTCGCTCATGCTTGCTCTCTCTCGCTCTCTCTCTAAAATAAATTTTAGGGATGCCTAGGTGGCTTAGCAGTTGAGCGCCCGCCTTTAGCTCAGGGCATGATCCCACGGTCCCGGGTTCAAGTCTCACATCGGGCTCCTTGCATGGAGCCTGCTTCTCCCTCTGCCAGTGTCTCTGTCTCTCCTTGTCTCTCATGAATAAATAAAATATTTTTTAAAAAATTTATTTTTAATCTTTAAAAAAATAAAAGGGAAACTCTCAAAGTGATTTTAAATCCCCTTTGCATCAATGAAATAAATGTGTGGTATCTAATCTGAGGATTTTGAAAGGGACAGTGCTGGTGTATGTGCGTGCATGTGTCCTTATATTTGGTTTTGCCTTTCTTGCTTACTTTTGAAATCTCATGATTTTGCTCTTGAAACCCATTTCATGGGTTGTGTCATGTCATGGATAAGTCTGTTCCATTTCCAGAGCCAAACCCATATAGATGTAGAAATTCACATCTGCCTCTGAGCATTCTCCAGTTGGTCTGAAAATTGTTCCTGACAAAATTCATGAAACACTTTTGTACCACTTCCCATTTGGAAGCTTTTGCCAAAGTCCCTTTTCTCTTTTCCTTTCTCCTTTCAGCTTCTTGGCAGATCTGATGGATAATTCAGAGCTCATCAGAAATGTAACCCTCTGTGGCCATCTCCACCATGGCAAGGTGAGAGAACTTTCAGCTACTTGGAACACGATTTCTCTTAGTTTCTGCTCATTTATTCAGGCCTCAGAGTCACAGTTGGGGTTTGAGGCCATCATGATGGACCTCTGATAATGGGGGACCTCCATGCTTAGTGTGAAACTGTGCTATGAAATTCTAGCTTTTCCTGAACAGTGGATGGAGCCTGTTTCTAAGCCACTTGCAGCCTTGTGTCTACATCTGTACAGAAGAGGAGAAATTGAGCCTTACTCTCATTTTATAAGTTTTCATTTCCTGGGGGAATGCTTGTCCAAGAAAGATTTCATCTTTCATTTGAAGATAATCCTATGGCTTCAGTGGCTTCAGTATTAATCCCTTGCTGTCCCATAATCCTCCTTGCTCTCCTCTTCCTCTCTTTATCCCTAAATTAGGTGGTGTTTTGGGCACTGAGGGAAGGGTAGAGTAGATTTTCCTTTGTGCTTGGCACATCTTAACCTTCTCTTCTCTTTCAGACGTGTTTCGTAGATTGTTTAATAGAGCAGACTCACCCGGAAATCAGGAAGCGCTATGACCAAGATGTAAGTAGAAATTCTGTGGAAGGTTTAGGATGAACCATTCAGAATATACAGGGGTGTCGCTCTCCTTCCCCTTCCTTCTCACTCTCATTATAAATAATGACGCCTACAAAGCGCTGCTTTATAATTGTAATCTCTATTCATAGCCTTAAAGAAAGTAATTTTAACTTTCTTAGGAGACTAGAGAATATTAACCTGCAGTATTTTTGGATGATCTGTTCTGCACTTGGGATCTTTCCTCTGTTCTGATATATCCTGACTTTTATAGCCTATTCTTTCCTGTCATGGTATTAATAGCCTACTCTATAAATATAATACAATTGGACCTTGTTGTTTTCTGTGATAAATTTAAATGCCTGTGAATGAGGCCAAATGTGGCTGCAGGTCTCAGCGCAATAAATGTTCCATGTCTGCTAGATTGAGTGTTTTGACGTGTGGGGGGTTCCATAAAGGCTGGATGTGTCTCCCTTTACTACTTTAGGATTCAGTGCATTTGATAGAATTTAGCTCTCTCCAGCCATACCTGGTCCTCAGGGACCACCCTGACCCCCTCCTACCCAACCCCCCTCCAAAAAAAAAAACATCCATCCGGGAGCATTTTCTATCTGAGAGGGCCTTGGTTTTTCTGTAGGATACCCTTCTGTCTTCCATCTAACCTCCTGAGACAGAAACCCTTGGGTTGGGAGCTGGTGGGGGAAAGTGATTGATGGTTTGTATGGGAGAGGAGTCTGGAGTCAGGTGGTAACAGCACTTCATTTTTTTTTTTTTCCAAGCTATGTTACACTGACATCCTCTTCACAGAGCAGGAGGTAAGTGTGCCTGGGGAAATCTAACTGCTGCTCACACCAAACCCAGCAGGAGTTTTTCAGGGAATGTGGGGGAGCCTTTATGCTAACACTTTGCTGTGTACCACACCCCTCTCTCATTGCCACCTCACACCTCTTTATCTTGCTGCTTCTCCCAGTCATCCCCTGATCTAGTACTTGAAAGAGAGCAGGGCAGGCAAGCCACAGAGTAGGGGGAGGACCTTCCTGCTGTTGACTGGATTTAATTTGGCCCAGTAGGGCAAATGCTAAGAGGTGATGTCTAAATTTATGCTGTAAGTGGGGCACCTGGGTGGCTCAGTTGGTTAAGTGTCTGCCTTCAGCTTAAGTCATGATCCCAGGGTCCTAGGATTGAGCCCTGAGTCAGGATTCCGGCTCAGCGTGGAGTCTGCTTCTGCCTTTCCCTTTGCCCTTTCCCCCTGCTCATGCTCTCTCTCTCAGATAAATAAATAAAATCTTAAAAAACAATTTACACTGTAAGTTATACCGAAACTCAACAGAATTTTTTAGATGACATCATCCTTAAAATCTAGAAGATGATTCTATCTATATGATGATCTCTTTCCTAGGAGTAGTTTTTCTTTGAGAGTAGGTTCCTTTGTCTTTGTGCTTCTCTTCTGTGTAAAGCAGTGAGCATACATCGCTGTCTCGTTCCAGCTGGTGGGTTTTTTTTTTTTTCCTATCTGGATCTTTCCCCTACTCCCTGACCCCTGTCTTTCCTCTCTCCTTTATTTCTACCTCTTTTTCTTAAATAACCGCCTGGAGAGCTCAAGTTTTTAAGTGTGGTTTACTAAATGAAATTTGAACAGTGCAGGCTTATGACGAGTAATCAACATTTTATCTATTGTGTTTTAATATGTTCAGCTACAGTTTTTGTTATAACTTTTTTAAGTCGGCTCCACCCCCAGCATGGAGCTCAGAGTGGGGCTTGAACTTAGAACCTGAGATCAAGGACAGCCCAGGTGGCTCAGTGGTTTAGTACCGCCTTCAGCCCAGGGTGTGATCCTGGAGACCCGGGATTGAGTCCCACGTCAGGCTCCCTGCATGGAGCCTGCTTCTCCCTCTGGCTGTGCCTCTCTCTCTCTCTGTGTCTCTCATGAATAATAAAATCTTTAAATTAAAAAAAAAAAAATCCTGAGATCAAGAGTTGAATGTTTAACCAACTGAGCCACCCAAGTGCCCTAGCTTTTTCTCTATAGATTTTTTTAAAAGTAATCTCCATCCATCAATATGGTACTCAAACTCAAACCCCAAGGTAAAGAGTCTCATGTTCTACTAAGCCAGCTAAGAGTCCTTCTTATTATAGCTTGTGTGTGTGTGTGTGTGTGTGTGTGTGTGTGTACACTTTTTGTTTTTCAAGGTTTAATTAAGAATTCCTACAATAGATCGCCTGGGTGGCTCAGTGGTTGAGTGGCAGAGGGAAAAGCAGGGAACCCCCACACGGGACTCGATCCCAGGACCCTGGAATCACACCCCGAGCCAGAATCAGACACTCAACCGCTGAGCCACCCAAGCATCCCGATGCTTTAGTTATTATTTTTGTTGGCGGTGTATAAAGATGGGATAGTAGGGCACTGGATTCACTGTTAGGTTAATCCTACTTTATTTGCTTGCTCATTTTTATTTTTGTTTTTTTAGTATTTGAACCAAACTCTTGCAAAAATGATGTTTAACACCAGTAGATTTCGTCTTCAAGGGTCATTCTGGTTAGAGGTCTAGATAAAAATCATACTCAAGGAGAGACATCAATGTAACTTACTAGCAATAGGCAAGCTCCAAGAGCAGAAGGAAGCCCTCTTGCATAGGAAGAAGTCTTGACCATTCTGTCTTTGTGACTTTCAGAGAGGTGTTGGCATCAAAAGCACTCCTGTGACGGTGGTCTTGCCAGATACCAAAGGAAAATCTTACCTCTTCAATATCATGGACACTCCGGGTAGGATGTTCCTTTTATTATCTGGACCTTTCCCTCTTTGTTTTTTGTGTTCTCACTCTTTCCAGAACAGAACAGCGTTTCATTGTTGTGTTTACATTCCCTTCACTTCTTCTTTCATTGAGATAATTTCCGTTTTCCACAGTCTCCTTTGCTTCTGCCTAATTAATTAGCAGGCATTGTGCACCAGGCTTTCTATTTTGTTCCCCTCTTTGCTCTTCTCTAAAATACTTAAATATGGGGGAATTTCATTCATTTACTCATTTCAGCCTGTGTCAGGCCCCATCCTAGGCACTTGGTAACAAGGGTGAGTCAGACATGCCCCTGGCCTCAGGCATTCTTAGTCTTTTGAAGGAGGCCATGGGGTTTACACACAAACTAATGACATAAAGGTCATCATAGGAGCAGCATAAACCTTGTGCTGTAGCTGACTCTGTCTTCATCTTACGGAAAGGACCCACTCAGGGCAGAGTTTTAAATAGAAAAATTGGAGTTTTGACACATGGACCTTCTCACCTTCAGGTGCCCAGTGCCTTGGAACATCTCAGCCCCTGTCTACCACCAGCAGCACCTTGCCAGGAATTGTCTCCCATGCACCAGGCCCTTCTTGCCCATTCTGCCTCTGAATTGTCCTGTGCCCCACAGAACTCTGCTTATTGCTGTTGAGACCAAGCTGAAGTGTGAATGTTGATATGTTATGCCCTCCCAGGGCATCCAGAACACTTCATTCTTTTTATGTTTGGGGACTTAGCGTATGAAAGTTTAATCCAAGCATGTGACTAACTGATGGAATTTTATATACCTACAGGGAGCTGTAGGGAAAGAGAAAGGGCGTTTTGGGGGGTTTGCATGCTTAGCAGCATTCCCTTAGACCACCTACAAGTTAATTGTGCTTCATCCTGGTATCGTGCAGGTAGTGACTTACTTGGTATTTGTTTTACAGGCCACGTGAATTTTTCTGATGAAGTCACAGCTGGCTTGCGCATCTCAGATGGAGTTGTCCTTTTCATCGATGCTGCTGAGGGCGTGAGTCTGCTTCTACTCTCTTATGACCCCTCCTCCCTGATAGGTTGCCCCACTCAGTGCCAAGAGCAGAGTGAGCTGGGAGTCAGAGAAGATTAAAGTCTGTGGGATTTTCTTTTCTTTTTTTTTTTAAAGATTCTATCCAGGGGACACCCGGGTGGCTCAGCGGTTTAGCGCCTGCCTTCAGCCCAGGGCATGATCCTGGAGTCCCAGGATCGAGTCCTGTGTCAGGCTCCTTGCTTGGAGCCTGCTTCTCCCTCTGCCTGTGTCTTTGCCTCTCTCTCTCTCTCTCTCTGTGTCTCTCATGAATAAATAAATAAAATCTTAAAAATAAATAAATAAGTAAATAAAGATTCTGTCCACCCATTAATGAGAGACACAGAAAGAGAGAGGCAGGGCAGAGCAAGAAGCAGGCTCCATGCAGGGAATCTGATGTGGGACTCGATCCCAGAACTCCAGGGTCACGCCCTGAGCCAAAGGCAGACCCCCAACTGGTGAGCTACCCAACTGTCCCAAGTCTGTGGGATTAAGGCTCATATTTGTTCTGATATTAAGGCAGAATATAAAGTTTAAAATGAGTCCTCAGTATGAGTCCCTCCCTCACTTCTGCCCATTGAAGCTCAAAGTGATAGGACTCAAAATAAATGACAAATGTAATTAAAAGAGAAGAAGGAGAGTATATTCATGTAAATGGATTTTAAATGTTAATGAATTTTTCTAAACTGGAGAGATTGAAGTTAAAAAGCCCAAAGTGTCTTTAAATATTTCCAAATTGAAAGATAATTTGGCTAACTTCATTCATGTTGTCATTGGTGAGATAGCCAAAAGAAGGAGCCAGAGTTGCTTTTTCTTTTTTTCCCCTAATTGACTTCATTTGGGAATAATTTCAAATTTATTGAAAAGTTGCAAAAACGATACAAGGAGTACACTACCATCTGCTTTGTGATTCTCTGTACACATACTCACACGTGTGTGTATTTTCCCCTTGAATTGTCTGAAAGTGGAATACTTCTGCAGGTTAGCAAAGAAAAGGACATTCACTTACATGACCAAAATACAGTTAACAAAATCAGGACATTTAACATTGATACAGTATTGTTGTGTGAATCTTTTTCTCTAGACCTTATTGAATTTCACTAACTGTCCCAGTAATATCCTTTATAGGATTATTTTTTTTCCCGGTCAAATGCTGCCTAGCATTTAGTCCTCATGTCTCCTTAGCCTCTTTTTTTTTTTTTTAAGATTTTTATTTATTCATTAGAGACACACAGAGAGAGAGAGAGACAGAGACACAGGCAGAGGGAGAAGCAGGCTCCACACAGGGAGCCTGATGCAGGACCTGATCCCGGGTCTCCAGGATCATGCCCTGGGCTGAAGGTGGCACTAAACCGCAAGCCACTGGGGCTGCCCTCTCCTTAGCCTCTTAATTGGAACCATTCTGTAGCCTTTCCTGGTCCTTTATGATGGCATTTTTGAAGAGCATAAGCTATATTTGTTTTGTAGAATGTCTCTCCATTTGGGTTTGTTGAATGTTTACTGATGATTACATTCAGGTTATTATTATTATTATTATTATTATTATTATTATTATTATTTTAAGATTTCACTTATTTATTTGACAGAATGCACACCCACAAGCAGGGGAAGTGGCAGGCAGAGGGAGAGGGCGAAGTAGACTCCATGCTAAGCAGGGAGCCCCGTGTAGGGCTGGGATCATGACCTGAGCAAAAGGCAGATGCTGAACTAACTGAGCCCCCCAGGTATCCCTTTCCACATTATTTTTGGCAGGAATGCTGCATAAATGTAGTTGTGTGTTCTTAGTCCATTGCATCAGGAGGCCCATGGTGTCACCTTATTCCATTACTGGTGATACTAATTTTGATCGGTTGGTTGGGGTGGGTTTGCCAGATTTTCCTACTGTAAAGTTACTGTTTTTCTCTTAGTGGTACATATGGAGCTATACTTTGAGCCTATATATACATTCTCTTTTCCAAACTTTGCAGGTTAGTTTTATCATTTATTACTTTTTTAAAAAAGATTTATTCATTTCAGAAAGAGAGAAAAAGCAAATGCGTGTGAGCAGGGGAAGGGCAGAGGGAAAAAATCCCAAGCAGACTTTCCACTGAGCTCAGAGCCTGACAAGGGTTCAGTTCCACAACCCCTGAGATTGTGACATGAGCTGAAACCAAGGGTTAGACACTTAACTGACCAATGTAAATGCTACACCCAACATGGGGCTCAAACTCACAACCCAGAGATCAATAGTCACACTTCACCAGCTGAGCCAGCTAGGCACCTCAAGTTTTATCCTTCATTGGTCATTCCAGGTTTATTTTTGTAGTAGTTGCAAAAGTTGATTTCTCTAACTCTTATTATTCCTTCTATATTTTTTGGTTGGAATTCTGTTGTAAGGAAGGACTTTCTCTTCTCCCTCGTTTGCTTAGTTCTTATCGGTATGGGTACATGGATTTTTATTTCAGTGGGTTATAATCCATTGCCATCTTTCTGATACTCTAGCTACCCCAAGATTTGGTTAAGTAGAGCTCCTTCAGGTTGGCTTCTTTGTCCTTTTGACATGTCCTATCTTTTTTCAAGTACTTCCTTCTCTTACACACAAAAAAAATGTTCTAGACTCATTTTGTGCATTCTCTGCCCTAATCCTGGAATCAGCTGTTTCTTCAAAGAATTGTGGCTGCTTGTAGTGGGGACTGGTATATAGAAACAAAGGTCAGGATGTATTCACTGCTTTAGGGTCCAATACTTGTAGACCCTTTCACTGAACACAGTACCTACCCCCACATATCTGTAACTTTCTACACATGTATATGAAACATGATTATCAAGAGTAAAGAACTCATTTGTATGTCAATATTGATATCCACATTTCATTAAGCACCACAGGTGCTTCCTAGCTTTCCTCCACTCCTTCTCTAGAACCGAGAAACCTGGCTCCCAGCATCACCAGTGTGTTTATTCATTTCTCAGTCCTGCCAGGTGCCCTCTTCACATTCCTGAATCACCCTTTGGGCAGAGATACCCTCTGCTTCCACCCAACAATCTCTTTCCCCAGGTCCTCTTTTCCTCATACTTCATATTTTCATATAGTACCCTCTTTGACTTTGCTCTGAACTTTTCTGCCCTTTTTGCTCTGATCACCACCTCTGGGTCTTGTGTCTCTCAGGTAATGCTGAACACTGAGCGGCTGATCAAGCACGCAGTGCAGGAGAGGCTGGCGGTCACTGTGTGCATCAACAAGATTGACCGGCTGATCCTGGAGCTGAAGCTGCCTCCAACTGATGCTTATTACAAGCTGCGTCACATCGTAGATGAGGTCAATGGATTAATAAGGTATAGGACCCCAGGAGTTGATTTCCTGTCCTAAGGAACTCTGTTTTTTACCTTGAACTCCTTTGGAGGGCAAATCTGATTTCCTAGAGTGAGTAATGAGCTTTTTAGACAAGGCTAAGGGTGCTTTCCAGGGCCCTTCAGGCTTTGAGGGGCCTCACTGATCCTGTGCCTTAACCAGCTATGCAACTTAAGACACATCTTCATTTCTGCATTGTTCTAGAATTGTTCTCACTTTCACCTCATACCAAGTTGTGAACCTGGGCAAGCGACTTAAGCTCCTAGAACCTCGGCTTCTGCCTTTGTGAAAAGAGAATATGATTAGATTTGTCTAATGGGTTGTAGCAAGTAATTAGATAGGGGTGCCTGGGTGACTCAGTTGGTTAGTGCCTCCCATTCAGATTGTGATTCCAGGGTCCTGAGATCAAGCCCCACATCTGCTCCCCCTGCTTATACTCTCTGGTGCTCTCATTGTTTCTCTCTCAAATAAATAAAATCTTAAAAAAAAAGAAAAAAGAAAAAAGAAAGGAAGGAGGGAAGGAAGGAAAGAAAGGAAAGAAAGGAAGAAAGAGAAAGAAAGAAAGAAAGAAAGAAAGAAAGAAAGAAAGAAAGAAAGAAAGAAAGAAAGAAAGAAAGAAATTAGATAGATATTTGATATAACATGCTTAGCACAGTGTTTAGCATATAGTACCTGCCTGGTGAATCATGTTAGTTGCTGTTACCTTCTTTTTTTTTTTTTTTTTTTTAAGGTTTTTATTTATCTATTCATGAGAGGCACACATAAAGAGAGAGAGAGGCAGAGACACAGGCAGAGGGAGAAGCAGGCTCCATGCAGGGAGCCTGATGTGGGACTCGATCTCGGGTCTCCAGGATCAGGCCCTGGGGTGAAGGCAGTGCTAAAATGCTGAGCCACCTGGGCTGCTATGCTGTTAACTTCTAAATGCAGACTCAATAATTGAAACTATTGGCTTTTGTTTCTGTGGACATAGCTGCTTTTCAGCAAGATGCATCTTGTGTTTATATTAATAACTTTTAGTGATGACTGGGAGACCTTAGAATACAGTATTAAGATGACTTGGAAGAATAGATTAAATATATCCCAACGACAGTCTTATCTGCAGGCTGACAAATGGACTGGATGACTTCTTGAGGCCCCTCAAAGGGCCACTGAGAGGCTGTCCTATTGAAAGAGCACCTCTCCAGTTAAGGACTGAGGATAGTATCCCCATGGCCAGAGTCAGATTTACCTTCGGGAGCATCCTCAGGGTGTGGCCCTAATTCTTTTTTTTTTTTTTTTTTTTTTTAGATTTTATTATTTATTTATTCATGACAGACACAGAGAGAGAGAGAGAGGCAGAGACACAGACAGAGGGAGAAGCCGGCTCCATGCAGGGAGCCTGACGTGGGACTAGATCCCGGGTCTCCAGGATCAGGCCCTAGGCCAAAGGTGGCGCTAAACCGCTGGGCCACCGGGGCTGCCCTTGTGGCCCTAATTCTCAACAGCAGTATCCTCTCCCTGGCTCCAGAAGGGCTGACGGTGATTGGAGACTAAAGTAACATCAGGAGCCCCCAAAATGAAATGTTAAACTTTTTTATGTATCTCCTTAGAGTGGGGGATAGGGCTAAATCCTGATCACCAAAATAGGAAGTCAGAACTCAGCCCTAAAACAAGTAGTAGCAACATAAACATATTCTTTAGAAATGTAGGGCAAGGGATCCCTGGGTGGTGCAGTGGTTTGGCGCCTGCCTTTGGCCCAGGGCGTGATCCTGGAGATCTGGGATCGAATCCCACGTCAGGCTCCTGGTGCATGGAGCCTGCTTCTCCCTCTGCCTGTGTCTCTGCCTCTTTCTCTCTCTCTCTCACTGCGTGCCTATCATAAAAAAATAAAAAATTAAAAAATTAAAAAAAAATGTAGGGCAAGTGCTCTGAAAGCTTTAAGAGTTGGAAGTAGTTCTCTCTGGGGAGCATAACTTGAGAGAGAATGGGGTAAGGTAGGGGACTGCTCTTTATAAGCTAATACTTTTACTTCCAAAATAAGAAATTCCGTAAAACAGTCGGTCAGTAAGGCTAAGGTTGTGGATTGGATTCCCGTGTACAACTGATTTTCTTTTAAACATTAGTGAACTTAGTATGCTGTAGTTTTGTGCATGGCTTTTGGAAAAATTTTAACATGAATCTGTATAACGAAACCAAACAAAACAGAATAAAGAAGAAAGCAGTGAGAGTGGGGAGCAAAGTTGCCCTTTTGTTGATTGTCCACTTCTGTGTTTCTGTCTATATTTGTGAAATTGAGATTTCTCTAAAATATACTCTTTCACATTAGATTTCTTTCCTGTGTTCAAAGATCTTTGTCTCTGACCTCCAAGTTTCCCCTTGTCTGTCCGGTGCAGTTAACTTGATGGTGTTAGAGGATCCTGCATGAAGTTCCCAGTTCTGGGAAATCAGCTTGTTATTGGGAGTTAGGGGATAGCTCCATCATGTCACTTTCTTGGGCCAGGCTGGTGACAAAATTGTGTCTGATGCGAGCCCCTTCTGAGGACAAGGGCTGTAGAGAAGCCGTGACCCTGAGTCCCTGTCCTTCCCCACTGGTCGTTGTGTCAGTGTTGCTGCACAGCCTGGCTCTGTGCTCACAACTCTCTCTGTTTCAGCATGTATTCCACTGATGAGAATCTGATCCTTTCCCCACTCCTGGGCAACGTCTGCTTCTCCAGCTCCCAGTATAGCATCTGCTTCACGTTGGGTTCCTTTGCCAAGATCTATGCTGACACCTTCGGTAAGCTCTGCCTGGCAGTTCGCCTCCCAGCTTCCCCAGAGTCATATGTGCCTTTCCTGCTGAAGAGTTTAGAAATGGCCAGAGTCCCCTGTTGGGGGAGCATTTTATCAACTGTTACTGTCACAACTATTATTGTCACTCTTTTTGACCCCTAGACCCTTTGTTTTGGCTAAGTAGTTTCTAAAGAACAGAAAAATAAATGTGCCTGCATAAGAAGGGGGTGAAGAGAGAATCATTATAGGAATAAGAATCTCTCCCAATGTGAGAGAGATACCATCCAAAAGGAATGGCCCATGCCCACAAAACCCTCTCAGACCTTTCTGAAAGATACAGTCTCTCACTACTGATGCTTCTAGCTGTCTTTCTGACCGTATCTAGGTACATCAACTTTTGTGGGCCTACTCAAGAGCTCACATTGGATTTGCAGTCCTCTGGGATGCTCAGCTGAATGATTTTACAGTCCTTGGAACCTTGATATTAGAGCCCCGGGACCCACTTCCCCACTCAGGAGACTCTGGCACTCCCACATCCTTGCCTCCCAGTTCCCTCAGATTCTGATAACAACCATGTCCTGAGTGTCCAATGCTGTACCCCCTAAGGGGGTCATTATCACCCCGTCTTGAGAGCTGAGGAGAGGCTCTGTGAAAAGTCTCGCAGCTGACAGGCGCTAGAGCTCCAGTGTTTCTGTTCACCCCACCCAGTTGTCCTTCATCACTCTCTTGTTTGCTTTTGTGAGAAAAATGGGACAAATACAACTTAAAAAAAAAGTACATATTTACTATATTCCCATTGTAGAAAAATAGAAGATATAGTAAAATCTAGTCAAGAAAGCAAAATTCACCCTTAACCTAATTACCATAACTATTGCAAACATTTGTTAGAATTCTTTTTTGTTTAGTATTCTGCATAAATGAGATCACATTTTATAGAGAAAGATATAACCGATATATAACACAAGAAATTTTCATTCAGAATTGGATTATAAGATTTTGCCTATTTTATTAAAATTCATTTCTAAAATTTATTTTCTAAAGCTGCCTATTGCTCCACTATATAAATGTATTATAATTTAACCATTTTATCATTAGACATATATTTTAGTTGTTTGTAGATGGCTAGCTTATTTATTTATTTATTTACTTACTTACTTACTTACTTATTTTTAAAGATTTTTGTTTATTCATGAGAGACACAGAGAGAGAGAGAGAGAGGCAGAGACACAGGCAGACAGAGAAGCAGGCTCCATGCAGGGAGCCCGATGTGGGACTCGATCCTGGGTCTCCAGGATCACGCCCTGGGCTGAAGGCAGGCGCTAAACCTCTGAGCCACCCAGTCTGCCCAAGATGACTCTTTTAAAAAGGAGAAAATAGGGATCCCTGGGTGGCGCAGCAGTTTGGCGCGGGCCTTTGGCCCAGGGCGCGATCCTGGAGACCCCAGATCGAATCCCACGTCGGGCTCCCAGTGCATGGAGCCTGCTTCTCCCTCTGCCTATGTCTCTGCCTCTTTCTCTCTCTGTGACTATCATAAACAAATAAAAATTTTAAAAATTAAAAAAAAATAAAAATAAAAAATAAAAAGGAGAAAATAAGGCAGCCCTGGTGGCTCACTGGTTCAGTGCCGCCTGCAGCCCAGGGTATGATCCTGGAGTCCCAGGATCGAGTCCCACGTCAGGCTCCCTGCGTGGAGCCTGCTTCTCCCTCTGCCTGTGTCTCTGCCTCTCTCTCTCTGTGTCTCTCATAAATAAATAAATAAATAAATAAATAAATAAATAAATAAATAAATAAATAAGTAAGTAAGTAAGTAAGTAAGTAAGTAAGTAAGTAAGTAAATAAGTAAAATCTTTAAAAAATAAATAAAAAGGAGAAAATAGATGGACAACAAATGAAACTCATCTGGGCAGGTTTCTGAATGTTTTTTATATCAGCATGTGAAGCAAAACCCAAGAGAGTTTCTGTAACTACAATGTGTTAATGATTCAATTTCTAATTGAAAATGGCCCTAAGCCTCAAGAGTATCACCTATCCTTGGAACCCACTGTCATTTACAAAGGAGCCAGCTATGGGCTCTAACATCATCATGATGAAAGCCATGTATGGGCTTCTAGAAAGTCAGCTTTAAAAGGAATATCAGAGATAATTGAGTCCTTCCCTTTCATTTCATATATGGGAAACTATGTCCAGGGTTGCAGAACCTACTGATGGGCTTGGGACTAGAATCTACTTGGGATTTTTTCCATTACATCCTACTGCCACAGTTGATGCCTTGTCCTCTAAACTAAGAATCTGGCAGGGCGTAGGGAACAATCTGTGACTTCTAGGAACTCTGTCCAGGCAGTTGACAGAAACCCACACAGTGATGAACAGTGTCTGGCATCAACTTTGGAAGGAGATGGGGTTTGGTGGACGGGTGGAGAATAGGGAGCTGGGAACTCCAGACTCACAGCGTTGGGCAAGAAGGCACAGAGGCAAGTGGTTTGGACCCATGGCTTGCTTAATAATACTGGACCATTTCACCTAGGAGAAGAGGTGAAATAAAACTGTGGGCAGGCTGAATTGGTATCACATTGAGGAGGGTTTGGAATGCCAGGTTAAGGAATTTTGACTTTATCCTGTTGGCAATTGGGAGCTATTAAAGATAGAGGTGGGCTGTAGGCCACATGGTCTCTGTCACAACTATACAACTACTTAACTTCCCTTATAGAGCACAAAAGCAGTCACAGATGATGTGTAAGTGAATGAATATGACCATGTTCCCATGAAACCTTATTTATGAGCAGCGAAATATGAATTTCACGTGTCCTAAAACACTCTTCTTTTGGTTTAGTCAACCATTGAAACATGCAGACAGAACCTGTGCTTTCCTAGAGGGACAGGCATAGGCCATGAGCTGAATTTAACCATCAGGGACGGTACCTGCATAAGGCTACCCCGCACTTAACCTGAGGCACTGACCCTCCTTACCAAACATGCAGAGGACACTCTGAAGTGGGACGTGGAAGATTTCTTGCACAAATCAGCTGCCTCAACTAATTCTCCTTTCCCAGAAGCTAGACTTTCTGCATGGTGGCCAATCTAAAACTTCCTGACTCTGTATACTTTGGCAACGTTTCCTCCACCCTGTTCCCCCGTTCAAACATCTACCCCAAAAGTCCTCAAAGAAGGAGATGGTGCCCCTGGGCAGAACAAAAACCTGTATCCCAAAATGGTTTCCTCCTCTGGCAGCTTCCTCCTCAAGCAAAAGAGACAGGAAATTCATGTCCCAAGGCCACTTAGTATCCTAGTCACAGCCCCTGTAGTGTCCTGGCGTCTGTATGTTTTTTCAGGATCCACTTTCTCTCTCACAACCTGTTTAGGAATGATGTGCATAAAATAAATGAAAAAATGCCATAAAATTATGTTAAAAAAATAAATAAAAACAAAGATTAGGTTGGGCTGATGAGTGCAAAGCTGATGGAAGATAGGCCAGAGAGAGGAGAGGGTGGAGGAAGGAACACCCATTTAGAAATTTTTTGCTAATATTCCGGTACAAAATTGTGAATATTGGATTCCTGTTATCTATGAAATTGGAAAGGAGGAATTGGGTTAGGGAGACATTCACCTGTTCTTTCAGTGGCACACTGGGCCTGGTTCCTGTGAGCACTCCAGCAGCTCAGTCCAGGGAGTATGCTGTACCATATATTAAGTGCAGTAATGGAAGTGTGTAAAAGACATAGCAGTTCAGAGGAGAGAGTTTCACTAATGTGAGAAGGAAGGGAAGAATTTGGTAGTTAACATAGTGAGGAAGAAAAAGATTTTGAGTTTGGACAAGGTGCCAAAGGTAGCCTCACTGAAAGAATAGTCTGAAGGGAAGCATAGCTTTAGGGAAAAGATGATAAATTCCCTTTATACCATCTTGAGTGAGAGAGAACAGTCTGACATCTGGATAGAAATACTCATGAGTTAGTTGGTGATGTCAGTGATCCAATTGACTGTTACAGGAGCCCTTGACTGAGAAGATCTTGAATTTTAAGTCACCATCGCTTAGCTCAGTCTGACCAGAATTAAAGGTTACAATCAAACTAAAAGGATTAATTGGTAAAAGATGAGACAAAGGTTGGCTTTGGTGTTTTCTCTCCAGAGGACTAGATATCTGCCTTCCAGAGGCTGAGGGCTAGTTGGAGCTTTAGCGTGGCACTGCAGCTGGGAGATTGCCCACACTGGAAGCAGATAGCTTCTGTAGATCAGGAAAGAATGAGGGAGCCATTAAGCTCCACTTCTGGAAGGAATGGGGTTTAGGGGCAGACAGAGCATAGCATTTTGGCGATTGAGCCTGCTTTATCGAAGGAAAAAGTATAAACCATTCCCTTGTCCATAGCTCAGTTTTTTGCTCTCTAGACATGTAGTCACCTGGGTGCTCATTTTGGCTCTAGCATAGTCTTGTCAATTTTGGAGTCCTGTCCTTGTCTGTGCCTCAATATTCTTGTCTGCCTGCCTGGGTAGGAGGAAATGTCCGGACCTTGGAAAGGAAGCTGTTAGAATTACTCAGCTGTAAACCACTTATTCACCTGGAACAAACTTTCTTTTTTGTTTGTTTGTTTGGAACAAACTTTCAAACAGTACTTAGGTAGATTATAATTGTATCTCTTCTCTTATAGGTGACATTAACTACCAGGAATTTGCTAAAAGACTCTGGGGTGACATTTACTTCAACCCCAAAACGTAAGTAGAATAGGAAAATGACACTCCAGAGGGGGATCCATTTTCCCAGGAAGTGAGAACCGAGTTCCTAAGGTTAAAACCTACTTTTTTTTTTTATTAGACGTGAACAGACATCTTTCCTCCTCTAAGTGAATTGGCTTCATGAGCTCCTAGCAGGATGAGGATATTTTTCTTGAGGGCTTCACAGCTTGGCTCGGGCATGCGTGCGAGTCATAGCCATATGTCTTCTCAGGAATCTCTTTGGAAATGTTATGATCATACACACATTCCTTTCCCTTGACCCTACAGATTCAGAACTTAGAAGATTCACCCTTGGGGTCAGTGACACTGCCTTCTCCGTGCTGGGTCACCCATAACTCTTTTTTTTCCTCCTTAGACGAAAGTTCACAAAAAAGGCCCCAACCAGCAGCTCCCAGAGGAGCTTCGTGGAGTTTATCTTGGAGCCCCTTTATAAGATCCTCGCTCAGGTGAGTGTGTCAGGCCTCTTGATTCAGGGCTGCCCTTCTAAGCACAAAGTGGAAAAGCTAGGGAACTCCCACTTCCCTTTCCCCTAAACATGCTCAGTTTTGTATTACTAAGTATGAGGATAGTTGATCACCAGTCTCCTAGATCTAGGACACTATGGTTCTCTAAACACTGTTGAATTCAGAGTGAAGGGGGAAGGTACACAAGATAAAAAAAAGCACTGGAGAAATTTCATGTGAATATTTTGTCTATTCAAAAGAAAATGGGGCAGCCCAGGTGGCTTAGTGGTTTAGCGCCACCTTCAGCCCAGGGTGTGATCCTTGAGACCCGAGATCAAGTCCCATGTTGGGCTCCCTGCATGGAGCCTGCTTCTTCTCTGCCTGTATCTGTGCCTCTCTCTCTCTCTCTCTCTGTGTCTCTCATGAATAAATAAAATCTTTTTAAAAAGACACTTGAGAACTAATAATTTCAGTTGTGGGAATTTGACTGACAAATATAATTGGGAAAGTCCTCCAGGCTTTACATATATATAATGTGTACGTTAAAGCATTATTTTTAACACAAGGGGGGAAAATTAAAAGTAAGTTACCAATGAGAATCTGATTAAATGAATTAGGCACATTTCAAGTATTTTGCATCCATTAAAAGAATGGCTGTATGAGCTTGCTTTTTTTTTTTTTTAAGATTTTATTTATTCATGAAAGACACACAGAGAGAGAGAGAGAGGCACAGGCAGAGGGAAAAGCAGGCTCCATGCAGGGAGCCCGACGTGGGACCTGATCCCGGTCCCCCAGGATCATGCCCTGGGCCGAAGGCGGCACTAAACTGCTGAGCTACCCGGGCTACCCTGAGCTTGCTTTTAATACTTTTCTGGGCGTGTATGTATATGATGTTTGTCAGATTGAAAAGAATGCATCATGGGCACCTGGCAGGCTCAATTGGTAGAGCAGGTGACTCTATCTCTGGTCATGAGTTTAAGCCCCATGTTGGCATATAGCTTACTTGAAAAAAGAAAAAAGGATGCATCAGACACTGGTGGTAAGGATGTAGTTAATGGGATCCTTGGGTGGCTCAGCGGTTTAGCACCTGGTTTAGTGCCTGCCTTCGGCCCAGGGCGTGATCCTGAGGCCCCAGGATCGAGTCCCACATCAGGCTTCCTTGCATGGAGCCTGCTTCTCCCTCTGCCTGTGTCTCTGCCTCTCTCTCTCTCTCTCTCTCTCTGTGTCTCTCATGACTTAAAAAAAAAAAATGTAAACATGTGAGATGCTTCAAAGAAAAGAGTATGGCATTGATTGCATTTGCATGAATTTGTGCTACCTTAAAGGCAGCAGCGAAAGGATAACATTGTATGGGAATTTTCAGAGCCTTTTTTTCCACGACAGTTATAAAATATTCAGATGTTTAATAAGCACTGTGCACAGTGGACACACACATATACACAAAATGTGTGTGTTCCAGTTGACAAAAAGGAAAACATAGCAACAAGACAGAAGAGCATGATTAAAATTTATTAGTGCTGAAAAATACGGAGTATCTTGTGTCAGACTGGAATGGATTAATAAAAGAAATTTATAGAATCTGTCTCAGTAGAGACCTTGAGTCTGCTGAGGATGATTTAGCTTGGCCTTGCCCTACCAACAGATGGACTGCCAGGTGACCTTTTTTGGTTCCTTCCAGTGCAGTGATCCTCTAAATCTGAGAAGTCTCTAAAATAGGGAAGAGTAAGGGATTTCCTGACTGGGATGAGATGCTGCTTTTCAGACACCAGGGGGCAGCACTGAAGGTCCATCTGAAAGGGCCAGGCTTATTGGCTGGTGTGGGCATGTATGTATGTATTTATTTATTCATGAGAGAGCCAGAGACACAGGCAGAGGGAGAAGCAGGCTCCATGCAGGGAGCCTGATGCAGGATCCGATACCGGGACCCAATCCATGGACCCCAGGATCACGCCCTGGGCTGAAGGCAGGCACTAAACCACTGAGCCACCCAGGCGTTCCTGGTGTGAGCAAGCCCTTCTCACCTGGGGTTGGTTTGAAGAGTGGGTACCAAAGATTTCCCTGAAACCAAATGGTTGTCCTTGCCAAAAGCTCTTCCTATAGAAGAGAACTTAGTGCAGTGACCCTTCAGATTGCCTTCTGGCCTTCCTTGCCTTCTTTAGCAGGTACCACACTGAGGCTGTCACTACAGCTGATGTGGTTGGGAAGCCTGGGTGGCTCAGCAGCTGAACCTTTGTCTCAGGTCTTGATACCAGGATCCTTGGATCGAGTCCCACATTGGGCTCCCCGCAGGGAGTCTGCTTCTCCCTCTGCCTGTGTTTCTGCCTCTCTCTCTCTCTGTCTCATGAATAAATAAAATCTTTAAAAAAAAAAAAACCTATTACAGCTGATGTATCTGATACCCATACAGGTTGTGGGTGATGTGGACACCAGCCTCCCCAGGACTCTGGACGAGCTTGGCATTCACCTGACCAAGGAGGAGCTGAAGCTAAACATCCGCCCCCTGCTCAGGCTGGTCTGCAAAAAATTCTTTGGAGAGTTCACAGGTAACAAAAGAGCTCATGGCCCCTTCCCATCAACATTATCATGTTCCGCCACATGTATCATGAGAATCTTTTCCTCATCCCACAGTGGTGTTCAGAGATGTGAGGTTATTTCAGATAAACTACAGGCTGGATGTATAGCACCTGGATTTTCTACCTAGCTCTCTTCTTCAGTGGACAGTACCAGGAACTCTGTCTTGGGAAACAGAAGCAATTAAATTTCCTTACCAGGAGGAGCGTGCAAATAAAGGAAATGGGGAAGCAGTATTTTTGCCAGGGAGCAGTCAGAAAAGTAGACTCGTGAGTGATGTGAAATACTGGGGAAAGCACCAAGTTCAGATTTCTCTTTCCCCTGAGCTCCTGTATCCTCTATTTGAGTGGCACGGAAGGCAGGTAATATAGTAAACCAAGCCCTTGGTTGGTTAAGAAAAGATCCAAGTCTTGCCTCTGTAATGGCCCCAACCCTTCCATGTAGTGAGAACCTGGGCCAGCCACCCAATTCTCTGTGACTCGAATATCTCAGCTGTAAAATAAAGGAGGTGTAGAAGGTAACAGCTAAGGTCCCCGTCCCCTCAGCAATCTCTTGATTCTGAGTCTGGTGGGAATTAAGTGTCAGAATCCTCCAAGTGCATAATTCTAGTAGTTTGGGGACATGTGGGTGGCTCAGCGGTTGAGCGTCTGCCTTTGGCTCAGGGTCTGATCCCAGATTGCCGGCATCGAGTCCTGCATCAGGCTTCTTGCATGAAGCCTGCTTCTCCTCCCTCTGCCTGTGTCTCTGCTTCTCTGTCTCTCATGAATAAATAAATAAATAAAATCTATAATAATGATAATAATTATTATTGTAAAAATTACTTTTACTATTATTATCATTATTATTCTAGTAGTAGTACATCCTGGGTGGCCATCAGTCTGACCAGGAGATACCAACTGAAAACAGATCTGCCTTCCCCCAGGTACTAATGGAGGTCATCCTCTCTTGCATGGCTCATTAGCCATTAGAAAAACAGATACAGGGCAGCCCTGGTGGCGCAGCAGTTTGGCGCCACCTGCAGCCTGGGGTGTGATCCTGGAGACCTAGGATCCAGTCCCACGTCGGGCTCCCTGCATGGAGCCTGCTTCTCCCTCTGCCTGTGTCTCTGCCTCTTTCTCTCTGTGTCTCTATGAATAAATAAATAAAATCTTTAAAAAAAAAGAGAGAGAGAGAAAGAAAGAAAGAAAAGAAAGAGAAAGAGAAAGGAAAGAAAAGAAAAGAAAAGAAGAAAAAGAAAGAAAGAAAGAAAGAAAGAAAGAAAGAAAGAAAGAAAGAAAGAAAGAAGAAAGAAAGAAAGAAAGAAAAAGAAAAGAAAAGAAAAACGAAACGAAACGAAACGAAACAGATACATGTGTAGAATAGAAACGTGTGCAATCTTTCCCAAAGGGAAAGAATCCGTTCAGGGATTGTTCTGAGTAGATCTGAAGAGATGAAATATTTATTTAATTTAGTGTAAGTGCTCATATTCAATAAAAAATCATAGATTCAGGGATCCCTAGGTGGCTCAGCGGTTTAGCACCTGCTTTGGGCCCAGGGCATGATCCTGGAGTCCCGGGATTGAGTCCTGCGTCAGGCTCCCTGCATGGAGCCTGCTTCTCTCTCTGCATGTGTCTCTGCCTCTTTCCCTCTCTCTGTGTGTGTCTCTCATGAATAAATAAATAAAATCTTTAAAAAAAAATAAGATTATAGATTCATAGAGATACTTGAAAATTTTTGTCAGCTGAGTTCCAAGCAACCACTGAGCCCTGCTTCTTGCTCCTCCCTGGCCTCAGTGTGACATCTTTTAGAACATACTCCCAGGAAAGTAAGATAGTACTGCCCTCTGAGCTCATGGTGCTATAACTTGAAGAGCTGAAAATCAGTCTTTTCAGTTTTAGCTTTCTGGAAATCACAAGTAGATCCGTACCTCAAGCCGCTCACTTACTCCTGTGAGAGTGTATAGTAATGGCTTGCTCTTCTCCTTCCACAGGCTTTGTGGACATGTGTGTGCAGCATATCCCCTCTCCAAAGGTGGGCGCCAAGCCCAAGATTGAGCATACCTACACTGGTGGTGTAGATTCTGATCTCGGCGAGGCCATGAGCGACTGTGACCCTGACGTAAGGGAAAGCCCACCATTTCTCTTGATTTTTGTCCCCTCCTGTATGAGTCCCCTGTTTTCTGGTCATAAGAATAATGCCGTCTTTCCATCCTTGCTTTTCACTCACTCCCCATGAGCAACGTCAAACAGACCTGAATTCAAAGCCTGGTGTTACCACTTCTAGTGGTATGATTTGGGGAACATTATTTAATCTTTCTAAGAGTCGTGGTCTATAAAATGAGGATTAAAATATGTATGTGGTTGTTATAAGAATTGAATGAGATAGGGAAAGTATTATAGTTGTTCAGCATGGTACCTAAACTAGTAAAGATTCAACAAGTGTAGCTGACCTCGTCAGTCTTGGGCTTTAAAAAACATCTTTCCCAGGGGTACCTGACTGTCTCCATCAGTAGAGCATGATCTCTGAGTCATGAGTTCAAGTCCCACATTGAGCGTTCAGCTTACTTAAAAAATAAAAGTCTTTCCCAGTCATTCCTTAGTCTAGTTTCTCAGCATAAACATACAACCAGTTGAAAATTGTGAGTTATGTTTTCAGAGGGAATGTGAGGCAAGCATGTCTTATAACCTTGTACTGTAATGCAGTGCCAGTCTGGCATCCTAAACCTGCTTTTCTTCGCCATTGCCCACATCTCCCTAGAGAACAGGAAAAGAGGTTTTTTTACTATGCCTGTGACATCTATATACTAAGCAGGGGGTAGGGCATGGCTTGGAATTTCCCAGGAGATTGACGCATCTTCCTCTAGGTCTGGGCTTTTCACAGAGCCCATGTCATTGCTGTCAAGGGAGGTGGAGACCATGGCATTTACCCTGGGAATATGTGTGGTTGAGCCTATGCTCTGTCCCCACCTCCAGGGTCCTCTGATGTGCCACACTACCAAGATGTACAGCACAGATGATGGAGTCCAGTTTCATGCCTTTGGCCGGGTACTGAGTGGCACCATCCACGCTGGGCAGCCCGTGAAGGTCCTGGGGGAGAACTACACCCTGGAAGATGAGGAGGACTCCCAGATATGCACTGTGGGCCGTCTTTGGATCTCCGTAGCCAGGTAATGCCAACCATCACCTGTAGAGGTATGCCTTGGCCTTATTACTGGAGCTGCCACAGGAGCTGGGAGAAGTGGTCCTCCCTGGAAGCACAGCAGCTTCATGGCCCCCCCTACAGCAGGAGATCAGCCCATTCTCCCTCACATCTGTTGACTTCTACTTCTTACTACCCAGAGTTGCTAGGGCCAAAAGGCAACTACTATTGGGATAATGCCAAGAGCCTTGCCTTCACATTTTGAAGGCTTGTATAAACTTTGTAGCAGGATTTCTATTTTTACTCTTAATCCTCTTCCTCTTCTGTGTTCCTAAGTCATAACCTTTGTGTTTCTTCCCAAACGAAATTGTCTCCCAGCCTCCACTGACTATTCTTTGACCAAGATAGAAGATTTTGCTGGATATCTTGTAGCTTCCCCATCTGCAGAATCAGACTTAGCTTGAACCTCTGGGCTGCTCATGAGTTCATAAGTTTGGCTTCTCAGCCAGCAAGCAGAGTGCAGGAAGTTGTGTTCCTGACGTTGCCTGCTGCACCTGGCCCCCAGCCCCTTCCCCCACTCCAGATTCACTCGTTCCCTAGAAGGCAGAAGATTGATGAGCTAGGACAGTCACAGTGTTTTCTGTGATGCTTTTGGCATCTCCTTACATTCTACCCCTTGGGCGCAGTGCCTTGCTTACCACTAGTATCCAACTGGAATTCAGTTTTCCTCTTTGTCCTCTTACAATACCATGCGTTTTTCTGTCATGGGCTAATTAATTAATTTGTATCTCCAGTTGGCCCTTTAATAACACAGGTTTGAACTACATGGGTCCATTTTAATATGTTTGTGAGGTGTTTTTTTTTTTTTTTTCCAATAAATACACTATAGTTCTATAAACGTATTTTCTTTATCTTATTATTTACTTAGTATTTTCTCCTTTTAGCTTTCTTTATTGTAAGTATAGAGGGCGCCTGAGTGGCTCAGTTGGTTGAGTGTCTGCCTTTGGTTCAGGTCATGATCTTGGAGCCCCGCGTCGCTTCTTCCTCTCCCTACCCCCTGCTCGTGTACTTTCTTGCCAAATTTCTCTCTTTATGAAAAAAAAAAAGAATTACAGTATAGAATACATATAACACACAGTATGTGTTTATTGTCTGTTATCAGTAAGACTTCCAGCCAACCAGAGACTGTTAGTAGTTAAGTTTTGGGAGGAGTCAGGACATACACATGGAGTTTCTACTGCATGGGGGATCAGCACCCCTAACCTCAGTGTTGTTCAAGGGTCGCCTGTCCACATATATGAGGCTGTATGATTGTTTATGGTATCCTTCCCGTCCTGGAATGTGTCTGTTTGGCTCACCCCTGCTCCTGACTCAGTGCTTTGCACTCTTCATTTTGCTTTTCTGTTGCTCCAGGTACCACATTGAGGTGAACCGTGTTCCTGCTGGCAACTGGGTTCTGATTGAAGGTGTTGATCAACCAATTGTAAAGACAGCAACTATAACTGAACCCCGGGGCAATGAGGAGGTAGATTTTTTAAAAAGGCAACGGGATTAGTTTATTAAGCTAGGATGTCACATAGAGCCACACCACACGTGAGCAACCAGTAGCAGAACTATCAGGGTACTAACCCAGTCATGGCCACTTCCTGGTTCCAGACCTCAGCATGAGCTCAGTGTTCTAGATCCGACTCTGCTCTCTTCTCCCTATACTCTCCCTGGATGCTAGGAATTGGGAGGGGTGGGCCTTTTATCTTTCCCTCTCTCTTTGTTCTGCCAAAATGCATGGGAATAAATGGCTCTTCAGGCTGCCTCTAAGCAGCACTATGGCTCCTGGTTGGGGAATGGTCTGCTCTGACCTCTGCACCTTTGGTGCCTACTCAGGCCAGGTGCCCTCACTCTTTTGCATTTTGAATATCAGGCTCAGATTTTCCGGCCCTTGAAATTCAACACCACATCTGTTATCAAGATTGCTGTGGAACCAGTCAATCCCTCAGAGCTGCCCAAGATGCTGGATGGTCTGCGCAAGGTCAACAAGAGCTATCCATCCCTCACCACGAAGGTATGCGCAGGACCTGCAGGAGCTACCAAGCACCAGGGCCTGTGGGTCTGTGCTGCCCACTGCTTCATGTCCACCAGGTGTCTCTGATCTGCTGCTTCTGACAGCCTATGTCAGGAGCAGGTATTCCTGTCTAGTACTATCATTTGAAAGCAGGACATGTTTGGGGGGATGGGGCACAGTGAAGGTACACATGGGTGTGTTCATATTCCCTAGTATCTTTCAATGTGAAAGAGATGTGTTTTGGAGAATACACTTCGAATTGATTTCCCAGAAATTATAGAGGGAAAAGTGAATCATTCTGATCCTTCTACATTCTTGAGCCATCTAGCATACTTTTCAGAGTAGTTGGCCTGGGCTAAAGGGTCAACTTACATCCATAGACATAGGGCAGGGTGTTCCCTAAGGAGTTGTGACGGGAATAAATTGGTGACCTTATGCCTAGTAGCACTATTCTGAATGGTCTCCGTGTCTTGAGGTTTAACTCATAAGTCCCTGCTCCCCATTGATCCTTGAAGAAGCTAGAACTGATGTTGAGCAGTGCCTTTCTAATAGTGCATTTGGGCACTGCCTCCTAGGCCCTAGCGTTGATTCTGTTGCTAGTTGTTGCTGGCACAGAGGTCTAGGCCATGACCACCAGGGCTATTGTGTTTCAGGTGGAAGAGTCTGGGGAGCACGTGATTCTGGGTACTGGGGAACTCTACCTAGACTGTGTAATGCACGATTTGCGGAAGATGTACTCAGAGATCGACATCAAGGTAAATCAATGTTTTCCTTTCTTTTTTTTTTTTTTTTTTTAATTTTTATTTATTTATTTATGATAGTCACAGAGAGAGAAAGAGAGGCAGAGACACAGGCACAGGGAGAAGAAGCAGGCCCCATGCACCGGGAGCCCGACGTGGGATTTGACCCCGGGTCTCCAGGATCACGCCCTGGGCCAAAGGCAGGCGCTAAACCGCTGTGCCACCCAGGGATCCCGATGTTTTCCTTTCTTGAGCTCCTGCCTGTCCAGCAGCTTGACACTCAGCTCCAGACTGATTTTATGAGCAGCCAAACCTTTGATTCCCTTGGAAGACCTGAGGGAAGAGGGGGGCACTAGGGGAGGAGACATGTTTGGGAAAAACATGACCTATTGCTCCCTATATGGGAAGGTGTTTGGGATCTGGTTTGCCCCTTTCTGCAGGGTTATTCTTAAAGTCAAATGTTTCAAGTCAGGGCTCCCAAGCAGAAGTGATTCTCAGTCTTTTGTTAAGAAAACAGTTACATAGTTAACCCATCTCTGGTGATTAGGGCTCAGTGGATGTTTCAGGACGTGAGGACTGGCTCTCGAGCCATGATGTGGCCTCTCAGTTGAAGTGTGCTTTGCATGACTCCTGTCTCCTAATTGGTACACATATCTTCTCCTAGCCCCCATGGAAGTGGGAGTGAGTGCTCTCACATAACTGTCTTAGACACTCCTTCTGATGTGCGGGGGACCAGTGCTCTATGAGATACTGAGTTCCCCAGTAGTGGACCACGTGGGAGCTTCGGGGAGGAGCTGTGCTACCCAGAGCCAGGGGTTGAGAATGGAACAGGGGTCTGCCGGGCAGGCCCTACTGCCAGCTGCAGCAGAGCCATGGGAGGTATTCAGTGAATGGCAGTGGGATGGCTGAACGGATGTTAAAAGAGACCTTCGGGGACTATCATTTAGGGCCAGGTTCGACTCACACTTTGTCTTGACTAAGGAACATAAACTCCATACTCTGCTGCGTTTCTTCAGGCTTCTTAGCACTGGCACAGACTCTTTGCCCACTATTGTACTTGCTGCTGCTGCCGATAAGAGCAGAGAGTTGTTGCAGAGGTAGTGCAAAGGGGAACTCAGGATTCCCGTTGTCAGAAGATTGTCCTTCCGACAAATTTATTTATTTATTTTTTCCTTCCGACAAATTTAGACCTTGCCTGACAATTTATTCCATTTCGCAGGTGGCTGACCCTGTTGTCACGTTTTGTGAGACAGTGGTGGAAACTTCTTCCCTCAAGTGCTTTGCTGAAACGCCCAATAAAAAGTGAGCTGTGGGGTCCAAGTGACCCTGGGACTGACGGGACACTCTCCTCCCCACCCCAATCCACCCTGTTCACAAGTGCTTTAGAAATAGAGAGCTCCTAAATCTTGGGATGGAATCTTAGAATGCTTGAGTTTTATGCCAGCGCTCTCATCTTTTAGGCCTGTAGATGTGATGCTGTGGATTCTTTGCCAGAGGTACCCTAAAGATGAGTGTCCTAATTGCCACTTGTTTCTGTATAATATGATCATCTTAAATTTGTCTTAGCAGCTCCACTGGCTTGTTTTGTTTTGTTTTTTTAGATTTTATTTATTTACTCATGAGAGAGAGAGAGAGAGAGGTAGAGGGAGGAGAAGGCTCCATGCAGGGAACCCGACATGGGACTCAATCCCAGGTCTCCAGAATCAGGCGCTGAAGACGGCGCTAAACCGCTGGGCCACTGGGGCTGCCCAGCTCCACTTTTTTTTATTGTTTGTTGTTTTTTGTTTTTTAAGATTCTATTTTTAAATAATCTCTGCACCGAACATGGGGCTCTAATTCATGACCCTTAGATCGAGAGCTGCATGCTCCACTGACTAAGCCAGCCAGGCATCCCCAGACCTCACTTTTTTAAAGAGTGATAGATTCCAATGAAAGAAGACAGAAGATGAACCCTTTTTGCTCTTCTCTGGCCCTCTCACTTTTACTGATAACACTGGTTTGTCGGCCTTTTCTTAGGAATGCCCCTTCTGCCAGTCCTGCTGATCCTCATCATTACCCATTTCCTTTCTGACTAGGAACAAGATTACCATGATTGCAGAGCCTCTTGAGAAGGGCCTTGCCGAGGACATAGAGAATGAGGTGGTCCAGATCACGTGGAACAGGTGAGAGAATGTGGCCCTGGTTCCAAAGCTGAAAGGGGTTGAGGCACCAGGTGCCTGGGTGGCTCAGTTGGTTAAGCATCTCTTTTTGGCTCAGGTCATGATGGTCCTGGGATCAGGTTTCACATCGGCTCTCTGCTCAATGAGGAGTCTGCTGCCCTTTCCCTCCCCCCACCTCCTGCTTGTGCTCTGGAGCACATGCACATGCTTTCTTGTGTGCGCTCATGCTCTCACTTATTCGCTCTCTCTCACATGCGCAAAAAATAAAATCTTTAAAACAAAAAAAGACCGGCTGCCATAGCCTACTTGTTGAGTCTCTCATACCACCTGTCCTGGGAAGCAAACTGTCCTCCAAGAAGGCAGAATCTGTGACCCCAGCAGGTAATAATCGCAGAGCTACAGGATACCTCCATTTTCTCCTCCTTCCCCCAGGAAGAAATTGGGAGAATTCTTCCAGACCAAGTACGATTGGGATCTGCTGGCTGCACGTTCCATCTGGGCTTTCGGCCCTGATGCCACTGGCCCCAACATCTTGGTAGATGATACCCTGCCCTCTGAGGTACAGCAGAACTGGCGGGAGCCAATGTGGGGTGCTTTCTTTGCTATTGAGTGGAGGAAACTACAAAGTGTACTTCTTTCCCCAAAAGTATGTTGTGGCTTGTTGTGAATCGTCTTACCAGTATATCTACCTTCTCGTCCCTCTAAATTCTGGTTGTTTCCATGATCAGTGTGCTCACACATGCCCTCATGTTCTGTGCAGGTGGACAAGGCTCTTCTCGGCTCAGTGAAGGACAGCATTGTTCAAGGTTTCCAGTGGGGAACCAGGGAGGGGCCCCTCTGTGATGAGTGTAAGTTCCCCCAGCGCCTCTGTGTCCTCAGCTACAGTCTTCTAGGCTCTTTGTGCCTGGGCATATGAGGTGAAATAGGCTCACCTGTGGGCCCTGGCAGGAGAGGCAGCTCAGCACACAAGGCGAGCCTGTGTCCTGGGGCAGCCTCCTCTCTTCTCTCTCCTCTCTCCCTGTCCTAGTACTATTGCTTGGGACATCCTGGATATACAGTTATTTCTAGGCTGACATTTGCTCTTCAGTCCTGAGAAGAAATGTGTTTGAAGAGAAGTATCAGGAGGAAGATGTATTGGAATAGTTTATAGACCAGGATTGGATTTAGTGGGAAGAAATGTGCAATTCCTTGAATTTATTCTCTATCCAGAAATAATTAAATACCTGCAGAAAATGCACATAAACTAGGAAAGCTTTATGATGTCTGGGCATGACCTGAAACGAACACAAAGAATGTGTGCTTAACTTCTGTCCTCTGCTTTAGGCCATGGTATCCTATCAAAACACCCATCTGCAGGATGATTTTGTGCCATAGCTTTTGTGGCCTCAAGATAGCTCCCATGCTGCTAGAGGCTCTTTGCTGCTCTGCCCTTGGGCCCTTGACACCTCAATTGCTCCTCACTCAGCAGTTTCCCCATCTCTGTTTCAGTGATTCGAAATGTCAAGTTTAAGATCCTGGATGCAGTGGTTGCCCAAGAGCCCCTGCACCGGGGTGGGGGCCAAATCATCCCCACAGCAAGGAGAGTCGTCTATTCTGCCTTCCTCATGGTGAGTGGGTAGGGCCAGCCTGCTCCAGGAGGGCATTAAGTGCAGGTCCAGGAGGTCCAGGCTTTGGGGGCATCAAGACTACAGTCCCTCCAGCCTTTTCTTTACCCAGGTCCTCAGTCGTCAGCCTTCCCCAAGCTGAGGAAACCTTTCATCTTGCCCCACTGCAGGCCACTCCTCGTCTGATGGAGCCATACTACTTTGTAGAGGTCCAAGCTCCTGCAGATTGTGTCTCTGCTGTGTACACCGTCCTGGCCAGGCGCAGGTGAGCCACCAGCATGGCACGTCAGGGAGGGTGCAGAGAGCAGGAGCCCAGCAAGAGGTAACTGGGTTCCTGTGTGGAAGGAGATGAGCCTTCTACACTATATTTGCTCCTTAAAACCTAGTGAGCTAGTTTTTCAGAGGAAGTAGGAAAGATTTGAGGCAATCCCCAGCTTCACTGCAGATACAAATTTGAGGTTTCCTTCTTGGGCCCTTTCTCCTTAGCCTCTGGGGAAAGTACTGAAGTGTGTCAGTGGGGGGAATGTCTATAGGACCTTGTCCCATCAGAGTTTCCACTCTTGCCTAGCAGTCACTGCCCCTTTGACTGCCACAGGAAATGATACTGAGGGCCCCAAGCCTTTTCCACCCACTATAGCATGATTGTGGTTATTCTTTCTTTGGTGGTCACTCTGTGTTGTGGTACATTTGGGGCCAGATTCTCTTCTCTGCTTTGGGTCTCTGTAGGACAAGGGACTCAGGTTTTGTTTTTTTTTGTCGCAGGGGGCATGTGACTCAGGATGCACCCATCCCAGGCTCCCCTCTCTACACAATCAAAGCTTTCATCCCCGCCATTGACTCTTTTGGCTTTGAGACTGATCTACGGACTCACACCCAAGGGCAGGCCTTTTCGTTATCTGTCTTCCACCATTGGCAGGTGAGAAAATGGTGCAGACTGGCCAAGGTCGCCTCCCACCTGTTCAAGGCCAGCCTCCACTGATCTGTTCCCCTTCCAAGCCCCAAGTGAGATTTCTAGCATCCTAGAGAAGAGCCCTAGACCATCGATAACAACCTTACTTTTTAGATTGTACCTGGTGATCCTCTGGACAAGAGCATTGTCATTCGCCCCCTGGAGCCACAGCCTGCTCCTCACCTGGCCCGGGAATTCATGATCAAAACCCGTCGCAGGAAGGTATGCATCCCTGAGGCCCATGGTCAACCCTCAATCCTAGGGCTCTTGGCAGGAGTTGGATCTCTCTTCATTTCTAACTTTGGGACCTTTCTCCCAAAGACTGAAAGAACTGTTCACTACACCATGCAGAGAGGTGCAAACTTTACAGGCCTCGGGTCACTGGCCTTCTGGGACCAGTCTGGCTGGGAAGGGAGCATCTTCTCCTCCCCAGTGGCAATTCCTGAATAGCTGGGCAAAAGTTCCATCTCCCACCATCCTCCCCCTCCAGCACAGGTCTTGGGCAGTCTCCAGCTCTGGTGGCCACCACATAGGGCTCTTTCTTGCATCTGCCCCCATTCTGCAGGGCCTGAGTGAGGATGTAAGCATCAGCAAGTTCTTCGATGATCCCATGTTGCTGGAGCTCGCCAAGCAGGATGTTGTACTCAATTACCCCATGTGAGTGCTGGGACTCCTGGCAGCCCCTGCTCCCTGCAGCAGGCTGTATCCTGGACTTAAAGCTGGGACCTGGTGTGACCCGGACTCCCATGTTGTCAGCGAGCGTCTGAGAGCTGCTATGGCCATTTTTAACAACCCCAAGCCCTCCGACCCAGAGTCCCAGCAAGGGAGGAATATTTGGCCTCCTGGTTCCTCTGCGGCCTCTGCCTGGCTCCATTCCCAGGGAACAGAGTGGAGCTTGGGCTCAGAAGAAGGGGACGAAGTGTTTAACCCCAAGGGGCCCTGTCTTCAGGATTTACGTGGAATTTTTTTTTTTTTTTTTTGTACAAGTTTGACCTTAGACATGGTTTTTAACTGAACAGAACATTCAGACCTCTGCCTTACTCTGTTCTTTTCATCCCCCACACCCCCTCCCCCTCCCCCTCATCCCCTTCTCTCCAGCGTATTCTGGTCCTGACACTTGGGTTCTGAATATATGTCTCCTGTGTCTCTTCTCCCAGCTGTAGTCTTCCTGCCCGGGTCCCCAGGGCAGCAATCTGTGGTGAGAGGGATGCCTGCCTCTTAATTCAGTGTTCCCATGAATGTTGAGGCCACTTTCTTGCCTCCACCTTTCCCCACCCACACCTGTCTTTCTGTTATGCTTTTTCTGGGTGGGACCTGGGATGGCTTGGGAGATGTTAGGCTTCTGGAACCAGAGGCCATTCCCATTGAACTATCTCCCTTGCCCTGGAGTTGAGGGAGCCAGAACTCTGATTTCTAGCCCTTTCTCTAATCCCTCCACCACCACCACACATACACCAGCCACTACCAGTACCTTCCTATATCCCCATGTGAAGAAGAGACTTGGTTTTCCTCAAAACTGCTTTATTAGGAACATACCAGGGATTGATGGAAGAAGCTCTGGCTGCCCCAGGCCCTACAGGAATCCTACTTCTCCCCGTCATCCTGTGCTGTTCGCTTGATATAGTCTCTGTACATCGTATACACAGCACCTGCGAGAAGGAGAAGGGAAAACATCCCATAACACGGAACCCTGCACGCATCCTCTGGCTCTCCTGGGACTGACTCCAGCCATTCCCCTGAGAGTCCAGCTGCCCTGCTCATCTTTCTGCTCGATGTCTCATCAGCTGCTGCCAGCACCTGACCACATGGCCTAGGGAAACCGCCCCCCTTGACCATTCACAAAGCCCTTCCACATAGATCACCTATCAGAGAAACCTCGCAGCAATCTGTGAGGTCAGCAAGCCAGGCTGCTTATCATCATGCTGTATACAGGGACACTGAGGCTCAGAGGAGGGATTTGTCCGCTGTCACCCAGCTAGTAAGTAATCTTGACCCAGAGAGGAAAAGAAAGTCAGCATGCAGTTCTGCTGTGTGATTTTGTTCACCTCTAGGACAAACTCATGAAACCAACTGTACCATCCCCACTGGCCCTGGGACAGGAGGTAAAACAGGGAACCCCTAAAATGGCTTGGCTTGAGGACTTCACCCAGGGCTTGCTGTGGAGCCGTCCGGAGGGGGCGGAGGCTGAAATCATGATCCCTTAACTGTCAGGACTCCCAGGCAGATTCTTCCTCATCAGCTGTCCCGTTCTCCTAGGGCCACCCACTCCCCAGCAGCCACTTACCTAGCATGACTGCACCCACAGCACAGGCCTGTGCTGCCACTCGGGTGTGAATCAGGTGTATGGACATCTTGGTGGAACCACGGGCCTTCAGCCGATAAATGCGGTAGACTGCAACTGCCAGGCAGCCACCTAAGCCTGTGGGCAGAGAACGTGACGGCTGGCCCTCAGTCACCAACCACACAGCTCCCCTGATGAGAGACCCCTCACCAGGCAGCTGGGCATCTAGACAAACCCCTACTTTCCTGCCGCTGTACATGGCAAGGGGCCGGCATCATCAGAATATCGAGTTGCTGCCCCCCTCCGGTGATCCCTGTACGTATGAATAGCCCATCCTGAGCCTCCTACTCCCATCATCTCTGTTGGCTCCCCCAACTACTTTCATACTCTCCCAAGGCCGTGAGGAAGGAAGCCCTGGGAGATCCCAAACTGCTCCTATCCTGACGTTGGTGCTAATGCCCTACCTGTCCCCACACCCAGGTCTGCAGTTGGCCTCCACCTCCACCCACCCAGACTCCCTCATTTCATTGTCAGGCATGTCCCTTTCTCCCTTGGCACCTCTGCTGCTGGTTCACTCCTCTCCTAGCTGTTGACTGCTTAGTGGGTATGACACTTGAGTTCTCTGCTTCATTTGAAAAGATGAGACCTTATCTCTGAGGGAAAGCCCCTCCTCACCTTCATTCCTTATTGTCCTACTCACCTATAGGCACCAGCGGAGACTCCCTGGTCTTCCTCAGGAACTTCTGAGACACACTGTCTTCACCCTCAGGTGGTACCCAGCAGCCTTTGTTAGCAGACATGATCCTGGCCCCAGATGTTAGCAGCTGGGGCTCTGAGGCTTCAGCCCAGACCTAGAAGGAGGGACCCCACAATAAGAACTCCCAATTCTCCTCAGTCTGGGGGAGAAAGGAGGGAGTTGCCTGCTAAGACCCTCTCTTACCATGCCTCAACTCAGCCGCTACTTGAAAAGATGTCCCAAGTGCCTTGTCTCAGATGGCTGGACCACGAGTGCCATTTCTCCCATTTCTTCCTAACATTTGCCTCTTCCCCAGCTCATTCTGACTTCACTGGTTTTCCTGCCGCCGCCGCCCCCACACACACACACCCTTCCATCTGTATCCCTGTGTGATCCTTGGATCAAGAAAAGCAGCTGGAAAAATCCACAGATGAGAGTGGGAGGAACAGGCCTTGAGCCCTGGGACCCCCACTGGCCTTGAATCTGTGATGGTGGTTCCTGAGGGAGCTACAGAACAGGATCTGGCCCCGGGGAACCAGAGCCATACCGGACAGTGTTCCAGCACTGGTTACTGAATCACCAGAGCCAAACATGAAAATGATTAGACATTGATTTGTGAATAATTTAGCATGGATTTTGGACATTAGTACTAACAGAACTAATTCTGGTCCCTGAACTCCCGTTTTCATCTCTTGGCAGGTTCATTGCCATTGCCAAACCCTTACCTCGTTCCCAGGGTACGTGATCCCTGTTGCTCTACTTGCTAACCCAGTAAACATCTTCTCTGACTGCAAATTAGACAGGCTCCCAGAGTCCTGGTCCACAGACCAGGGCTTCTGCCTGTGGGGTGCCGTCTAGGTCTAACCATGAGACAGACTCCCTGTGTGAGGTGACCTCTATTCCTAGTTGCTGCTTCTCTTCTGGAGAAACAAGGACTGTCAGGCCCCACAGGTTCTCAGCATGCTGGTGCTTACCCTAGGAGATGGCTAGAAAGTAGAGTGCGAGCAGCCCAGCCAGGGCTCAGCATCTGCTGTTTTGAACTGGCCAGAAGCCGATGATGGAGCTGCCACTGTGGGGTCAGGGAAGCAAGCTTTAATGGGGACTTTGAAGTCAGGAATGGAGAGGGGAGGAGATAGGCCAGGGCATCAGTCTTAACCCCCCACTTGCTGAGTTCCAGGCCAGAGTTACAAGCACTGAAAAGTAATGAAAGATGAGATGGTGGGAGCCCTTAACTAGATTCAGTCTGTTTATTCCCATGGATGTAAGGGGCTGGATCAGACAGGGACCTGCTACAGAGAACTGAGCTGGGAATATAGAGGCTAGGACAGGTAGGGATCCTGGGTGTGTCCCCCCCCCCCCCCCAAGCTATACTGCTTCAAACACTCATGGACAATGTGGGATACAAATAAAACGCCCCCCCCCCCCCCCAAAAAAAAAGCCCCAGTTGTGGGAGGCAGGCTCTCTGGTCTGGGTCTTGATCCTTTCAAGGATGCTCTCAGGACCAAGGAGATTCATCCAGTTTGTAACCACTAGGATTTCCTCATCTCCAGGGCTCCTTAAACTGACTCCAGGTAAGATGCTCACTCAGGACAGAGGTGACAACAGACCTATATTGTCTTTTTTTTTTTTTTTTTTTTTTTTTTTTTGAGGTATTTACATTTCGGGCCTTTAAGTTGTTCTACGTGATAAGTAGCAGTTTGTTCATAGAATGGGAACTGAGCTTCTAAGAGGCTAACTTATGTAATGGTGCACAGCTAGTAAATGACAGTGTCATGATCTGAATCTAGGTCTGAATGGCTCCAGAGTTTGTACTTCTATCCTGCTTCCCATAGGCTGGCCAAGCAGAAACCCTCTTCATCAAGGCTGAAGTTTAGGAATGCTAATCAATTGTGGTACCCTGGATTCAGAAAAGAGGAGGAAAGAACCTTCTTGCCAATAAGCAAGTGAAAAAAGATTGGAGTACACTATGGAGAGTCCTGTTCCATCCCAGGCCTTTGTTCATTCCCTGGATCCTCAGCCCCATGTGTCTGTCTAAAGGGGCTTTTCAGCACTGGAAGTCCGTCCAGCAGCTGATGTCTTTTTCTCTCCCCAGCACTCACTGCTCTAGGAAGAGATCCAGGGTCAAAGCAGTTCCCCAGGGCCCTCACATATCCCCAGCGTCCATGGGAACTCTCCTCCCAGTCATTCACACACACTCTCTTGGGCTGCCTCTCCTGGTCCCAATGGTGGCCTGAATTCTCAAGAGATGGATGGTCTGGGTCAGAGGTGGGATGGAAATGCCTGGATGAAACAGAGCAAAAATCAAGATCAACTCCAAGCTCTTTGGAGAACAGAGGCCAAACTATGGAAAGTGAAATTCAACTTCCTTGAGAAGTTCTCCCTTCTTGGGCTTCTGCTGATGCTCCTATAGCAACTCAGCCCAGATTGGAGAAAAGAGTAATATACAAAGTTGCTATGAGTTTTCTGAGTACCTGTGGGGAAGAAATATGCTAATTGCTTTAATTAGGTTATTTTATTTAATCCTCACAACTCTGTAAGGTAGGTACTATTCCCGTTTCACAGATGAAAAACAGGCTTGTGTTAAAGGTCTTGCCCCAGGTCATAGTAAGGAACAGAAGACCCCCAGATTTTAACTGTTCCTAAAGTCAAATCTCACTGCTCTGGACTAATGGGAGAAGGATTGTAGAGTGGAGAGAAAGTCTTGAAATAGAAGAAATAAAATTGTTTTTTACTTCAGAGAACACACAGTAACTAAAACTTCAAGGAACAGATTTCTATATAGAGTCCTACTTCAGTAAACAGCTATGATAAATTATAACATTTTTGTTATGCCATGTCTTCAATAATTATTTCTATTTAAGCATTTCTACATTAGTAATTTACTTAGTAAATCTTTTTTCCTTCCAGGTCATGTCAGACTCCTAGAAATTCTAATTTAGAGGAGTCTAATTGAGGGATGCAGACAGATTTAATGGATCCAGAGTGTAGGCCACAGTCAGACATGGGGTCAGTTAGCTGCTTGAATGACCACTCTGAATACTTGGTCTTATGCCTCTCAAACCTTTTTTTTTTTTTTTTTTTTTTTAAGATTTATTTATTCATGAGAGATGGAGAGAGAGAGAGGCAGAGACAGGCAGAGAGAGAAGCAGGCTCCATGCAGGGAGCCCAATGTGGGACTCAATCCTGGGACTCCAGGATGAAGCCTTGGGCCGAAGGCAGGCGCTATACCACTGAGCCACCCAGGGATCCCAACCTCAACCTTCTTTTGCGTCTATGCTATGTCTGTAAAATAGAGGTAGCATCTACTCATAGAATCACTGTAAGAGTTAAATAAGATGATTGTTAGAATTCCCCTGCACACTGCTTGCTCCTCTTCCTCCAAAATGAGCAAGTGTCAGGGAACGGGTAGCAGGCTGAGGGAGAGGTGGAAAGTCCCTGACAACAGATAGAAAGGTTACAATATTCTAAGTGGTCACAATTCAGCACAACCTTGCCCCTCTCCAAGTTTCTTTTCTTTCTCGGGCTTCCTGACCCTAACTAAAAGCTTCAGTCTTGTTCTCCCTATTGCATTGGGTGGGGGGTAGCTAGGACTCGAAGTGCTACACAATCTAAGACACTGCTGTACTATATATAGTCCAAGGGAGCTAGGGGCCTTGAGCTAAGGAGTGCTGTGAGTGAGGGGATGCTGAAGAATGAACTGGACAAAGAACAGAAGACGATGTTTGAATTGGAAGGACCCAGGCTGAAGGGCTGGGGGAATCGCAGGAGAGAAAGCATTAGGCCATATATAGTAGTGTCTCAGGGACTTGAGGTGCCAGGAATGGGGAAACAGGAACAGGCTGGGGCAGTGGAAGTTTCCAGATAACGTGCCTAGGCTGAGGCAGCCTCTAGGAAGTGCCTGGGGTAAGGAGGGAGGGTAGGACATCCCCTCCCTTGAAAGCAGGCAGTGAGTTCAAAGGACATTGCAGTATTTGTCCAAGGACAGCCCCAAGAGCCACAGGCCTGGGGCCAGGAAAGTGCCTTGATGCACCACTAATCTTTCTGGGGAGACTACTCACCTATTGAAAAAGCTAAGAGGATGTGGATGGAAGTGATTGGAAGACTGCATCCGACTGTAGTAATGCTGATGATGTAGAATCACGTCTTGTGAAGGACCAATTTTGAACTGCGTATTAAGACACACCTGTATCAGATGACGAATGGGTGCTCCAGAGATTTGCAGTGTTTTGCTAAGATCCAAATTACCTGGCCTCCTCTAAAGAACACTGTGGGAGGGAACTAATGCCTTAGGAGCCTACAAGGTTTGGCACTTAACATATTTTACCTAATCCTCCCAACAGCCCCAACAGATGGATCTCATGATCCCCATTTTACAGATAAACCATGGCTCACAGAGGTTAAGTAACAGCCAGATGGCACAGCAAGTTAAATGGCTGAGCTATCCAACCAATAATGTTAACCACTATAGACCAGTTTACAGTGGAAAATTAACACAGCAAGTAATAATGGGACTTCATGTACATTTCACCATCACATTCTCACACCATCTTAGAAATATGAGTAAACAAGTACAAATAGTTGGGCAGAGAGAACTTCCAGAAATTCAAAGACTGTACACCTACTGCACTGGTTCTTACCAATGCAGGGTAGTTCCTGAGCCAGCCCACTGTGTTCTAAGTGCATCCAAAAGTCCTTCCCTAATGGGTAGTACCAGAACAGGTCCTCTCCCATACCCTTCTCCCAAACCCCCATCTCCTGCACACACTTCACCTATCCCTCATTTACAAGTAAGTTGACCTTAATTTAAATTTCATTAATACACAGGAACTGCTAACTGAGCTCAGGGAAGCACTGGTGGGGGTCATCTTACTGTTCTTCTGTACTACTTGTATTACCATATTCAAAAAATTCTTTTGACAACAACAAAAAAATCTGCCTTACCATCCCTGTGGCTGAGAGAAACAGTATAATGTGCCTCACAGGTCAACTGAAACTGCAGGGGATTACTGGGGAGAGGGAAGTGCTACAAATACCCGCCTCCCCATCAGCACGTGCAATCAAGAGTTGCTTTAACAAGAAGCTTCCTCACTATCCAGCCAGTCGGGGGCCCTGGCCCCGGAGGGCTTCCTGTTGCCAACAGGGAGCTTTCTGAAAATTCTACCTCTCTGAGCCTTTTCTCCCATCCCCCAGGACACAACAATCTACTCTGACTTTATCAGCCAAGTAGGGACCCTGGAAAATGTGTAATGGAAATAGTGACACACTGGAGTCTTCAAGTTGACCCTGCAGTTCCCAAACCGCAGAGCCCCAGGGTGACTCTCAAGTTCTCAAACTGGATTTTGATCCTTTCCTGCCTGGGCCCCATGTGAATAAAAAGCAATACGGTTCTCACAGCACCCGCCTGCACTGCTGCTCTTTGCCCAAGGCTTGGAAACCAGACCCATTCCCTATTTGAAGCTTGGGGCTTTTTTTTTTCCTTCCGTCTGGTAGTCCTTTTTGTGCTAGCCATGGCAAGCTCTCAGTTACTCATTCACTCTGCATATACTTGCTAAGCACCTACTATGGGCTGAACTCTATTCCAGAAGCTGAGAGGCATTGGTCCTGCCTCCAGGGAACTCACATTCTAGTAGTTGCCCTGGTTTGCTCCAGATCCTGGTTGATGAAGGAGCAGAAGGCAAACTAAAGACAAAGCACCAAGCTGACACGGCCACAACCACCCCCTAGGTGGGATATGTGTAACATTCTTCAGGCACTCCCAGCTGCTAAGGGAAGGAAACATTTATAGAGATTACAGTCCTGCAAGACAAGAATCTCCCTCAGTTTACAAATGTAGTGATTTTCAAGAAAAAAAATTCTTATCAATAACCTAACTTTCAGAAGGAAGTGTGCGTAAAATTAAATGTCCTGTAGCCCATTGACAAATACTTGAACCCGGGAGACTATAATGTTCCTCCAGGAAGAGCCCTACTGTCTTAATGCTAATGCCTTGCTAGAGGGAAAAAACAACCTTAATTTGACATTGGCAAGCCCTCCGGTATCTTAAAGATCCTCTTTACCATATGAAAGTTCTTTTGAAAACTTCCCTCTTCCCTCACCTCCCCCAGCTTCAAATATGTAATTAATTGCTCCTCATAAGCCCAGTGCAGCTCTTTCTGTCCACTTGCCCTGTCCCGTGCTTTAATAAAACTATCTTTTTGCACCAAAGACGTCTCAAGAATTCTTTCTTAGCCATCAGCTTCGAACTCTAGCATCTTTCCTACATCGCTGCTGACTGCCTGGATCAGAGAACCCATTAAAAGATGTCACTAGCTAGCAAGGTGATAGAAGAAAGAAGAGTTATATTTCTGGTTTGTTTTTTAACTTATCTGCAGGTAAAATAACTTAACTTCCTTGAGTATCATTATTTCCATCTTTAAAAGGTTCTACCAGAAGACAGATGGGGCTACAGGTTTGGTAGTAAGGTAAGGTAACAAAGTGTATTGTTCCCAGTCTCCATGAAGAATGGGCAGATAGGAAGCCTTCCTCAGCAGTTTCATCCATGAATTTATAGGAGAATAATACCTAATGTACATTCAATGTATCTTTTTTTTTTTAAGATTTTATTTATTCATGAGAGAGAGAGAGGTAGAGACACAGGCAGAGAGAGAAGGAGGCTCCATGCAGGGAGTCTGATGTGATCACGCCCTGGGCGAAGGCAGGTGCTAAATTGCTGAGCCATCCAGGGATCCCCCACATTCAATATATCTTATTTATATATAATACGTGCATACATAATCAAATTTTTAACGCCACTTTAAATGTTTTAAAGATTTGTTTATTTGAATGAGAAAGCGTGCGGGGGCAAGGGGCAGAGGGAGAGAATCTCAAACAGCCTCCCTGCCCAGTGCAGAGCCTGATCCCAAACCCCTGAGATCATGACCCAGGCCAAAACCAAGAGTCAGACGTCCAACCGACTGAGCCGCCACTCAGTATATGTGCTGCCGAAGCAAGCACTGACTGAGCCACTCAGGCGCCCCACACTTTAAAGGTTTTTATTGAAATCTTAATATGCCGCACAAAAGTGTACTATCAAAAGTGTACAGCTCAGGGATCCCTGGGTGGCTCAGCAGTTTAACGCCTGCCTTCGGCCCAGGGCATGATCCTGGAGTCCCGGGATTGAGTCCCACATCGGGCTCCCTGCATGGAGCCTGCTTCTCCCTCTGCCTGTGTCTCTGCCTCTCTCTCTCTCTCTGTGTGTCTCTCATGAATGAATAAATAAAATCTTGAGGAAAAAAAAAAGTGTACAGCTCAGATGTGGTAACTAAATACATTCGTGTATTCAACATCCAATCTAGAACAGGACCAGTCCCCCAAAAGCCCCCTCATGCTCCCTGTGACTAACCTTACCCCTAAGTAACCATTATCCTTATTCCTAACAACAAGGGGTACTTTAGCCTGTTTTTGAACTTCATATAAATGGAAAGTTTTGTGAGATTCATCTATCTCATGTAATTGTAGATCATTCATTGTCGTTGCTGCAAAGGTACCATTGTGTGACTATAACATTTCATATATCCTTTCTACAGTTGTTGGACATTTGGGGGGTTTCCAGTATTTTGGCTATTACAAATAATGTTGCTATGAACATATTACTACATGTATTTTGGGAAACATCTGTGCACATTTCTGTGGAATTTCCATGGAACTGCAGTCATAGTGTAGGCATAAGTTTAGCTTTAGTAGATACTGCCATTTTCCTTTTTTTTTTTTTTAATTTTTATTTATTTATGATAGTCACAGAGAGAGAGAGAGGCGCAGAGACACAGGTAGAGGGAGAAGCAGGCTCCATGCAGGGAGCCCGATGTGGGATTCGATCCCGGGTCTCCAGGATCGCACCCTGGGCCAAAGGCAGGCGCCAAACCACTGCGCCACCCAGGGATCCCCAGATACTGCCATTTTCCAAAGCGATTTGTACCAATGTAGAGGTGCACAAGCAGGATATTAGTTTTAATATTTTAATCTATATAGTGATGTTGTCTCCTGTGTTATTTTAGTTTGACTTTTTTTTTTTTTTAAGATTTTATTTATTCAGGAGAGACAGAGAGAGAGGCAGAGACATAGGCAGAAGGAGAAGCAGGCTCCCTGAAGGGATCCCAATGTGGGACTTGATCCCAGGACCAGGGACCACAACCTGAGCCTGATTCAGGACTCCATCCCCAGACCGCAGGATCATGCCCTGAGCCAGAGGCAGACACTTAACCGCTGAGCCACCCAGGCATCCCAAGTAAGACATGTTCTTTATCATATCTTCATATATTTACAGGGTCCTCACACTTGTCATTTTAAATACATTTGTAGAAAGGTGATGTGATGGGGGGGTGGGAATGACTAGGGCATGGCAAGTTTTGGGGGAGGAGAACTTAAATACAGAGGTCAAGCAGGTAATGAAAATGATTCAAACAGCTAAATGGAGACAGTGCCTGCCCTAAATAAATAAATATTACTCAGAAGTAGGCACCCATTGAAACTAGAGGCTCAAAGGGCACATTTCCCCTCCCACTATTTGAGAGAAGCCAAAATTCTGGATTTTAAACTTTTGGCAATTAATTCATACTTTTAGAAAACATTGTACTGGCCAAACAAAACTTTTGTCAGTGGGCCAGATGCCCAGCCCTATGAACTAGCCTTTAGTTCCAGCCTGGCTTTCGGGATGGGAAGGTTTGACCTGTAACAAGTCACCTCATTTGTTAGAGCTTAATTTCCTCTGTGGTCAAAAGGGTAAAGTGGAAGCCTATCCTTTTGTATAGTGATGGTCAAATGAGATAATTCAGGAGTACAGGAGTTGTCTAACATAATACCAAGTACTCTATCATCTCCTTAGTACGACTTCCGTTGTTAGGCACGGACTCACTGTACTTAAAAGCATTTTGAAGGAGTTTCCAGATTCCTCAGAGGCGAGGAAGTTTAAGGCTGGAGATTCCCATGCGTGCAAATCTTCAGAAAGTCCTTTGAATGGGATCCCACTGGGATGCAAGGGGTTAAGAGGAAATGGCCTATTAGGGTCTTGCAAATCCGAGAAGCCCGGGACCTCAAAAGTATCTAGAACGCCACTAAAACCCACGACTCAAAGGAGCGAGGATGGGTAGCCCGACGACTGCCTGTAGGAGCAGAACCTAGACCCGGGCGTCAGCATCCTGATGTGTCACATTGGACCCAGGCCTCGGCTGAGCGCACAGAAGACAACTCCGAGGCTCGTAGGACCGACCTAGGATGCCCAGGTAAGGCGTGTCCTCCGGCAGAGACGGAGGCACAAAGCGCAAAGTGAGGCGCTGGCTGCCGGGGGGCTGCTGCCCCAAGGAGCAAGCTGGAGGAATGAATCGTCCTGGGGGCGAGGTCTGCGCCCACCCGGGTCCAGACTCCACGCGGGTGGCACCCACACGCTCCGCGCCTCCGGGGCTGCCCGGGAGCGCGCGAGGGCCCGCCCGCGGAAAGTTGGACGCCCGCGCCGCCGCCCGCGCGCTCCGGGGCGCCCCCTCCCACCCGAGCGCCACGTGCCGCGCGCCCCCTGCTCCCAGGCCGCGGCGGGACGCCCCCGCCCCCACCGCGGCGCGTAGTGCGCAGGCGCCTCCCCGCGGGTCCGGGCGGCGGGAGCGGGAGGCGGCGGCGGGAGCGGCTTCGGCCTCGGCTGGAGACTGAGGCGAGGGCGGCGGCGAGAGTTGGAGGAGAGGTGGCGGCGAAGGCGATGGCGACGCGGGGCACATGAGGCGGCGGCCGGTGGGACGGGCCGAGGCCCGGCGGAGGAGGCGGCTCCCGGGGAACACGCCGCCCGGTGAGGGGCGGCCGCAGGGCCGGCTCCGAAGCGGGCAAGGGGCGGGGCTCGGGGGGGGCGGGAGAACTTGTGCGGAGGCCGGGGGAAGGGGCTGCGGGGGGGGGCAGGGGTCCCGGGACGTGTGCGGCCGCGTGGGGGGGGGCGGGCGGGGCCGCTGCCGAGACTTCCCGCCGATCCCCGAGGGGCGTCTGCCCCGCGGCCCGCCGCCGCCCCCGGCGCGCCCTCCCCCTTTGTCCCTGGGCGCGCGGTTCCCAAATTGGGAGGGAAACGGCCCGGGGGTGGGCCCGGGCGGCGCCGGCCGCGCTGGGTGGGCGGGGAGCCCGGAGGACCCCGGGCGCGCACTTGGGCGGCGCTCGGCGGTGCTCGCAACTCCTCGGGGCGGTTAGGGGCGCAGGGCCGCGCCGGGGCCGCCCCTCGCCGCCCGGGCGCTTCGCGGGCTGGTCTTTGTCTCCCGACGCTCGGCCCCTGACATCCCTCCGGGCGGCGTGCGGTTCGTGTGACTCCGTCCTCCAGCACGGCGGCTGGGACTCCTGCCTCCTGTCAGTGTTTCAGACAAGCTTTACTTGGAGGGCTGGCAGAGGGGAATCGGGGTGCGGGGGGCACGGCGCGGTCGCCTCCTGATTAGCATGCTTCCTTTACTTACAATGATTTTCCCCCCTACTTCGTGAAACTTTGGACGACTGTTTTGTTTTCCCTTCAGTCTCCAGATTCAAAATTACGAGAAGGCGCTAAAGCTGCGATTGTGGCCAATTGTGTGGCTGGTGGCTGCGTTTGGAGCTTTCGAGTTGAAAGGATTTACATGAATGTGTGGTTTAGAATTTGCGTTGTTTTCCTTCCCTTGCGACTGTTTCTAAAATCGGGATTACTTTTTCTTTGCGAGGCGGGCGGGTGTGGATTTATCGTTTGAAGGAATGTTTGTTCCTTGAGAACCTGCAAGCGGTACAGATTTCATTGTGCTCACGCCTTATTTTGTTGGTAGCATCAGGACCGTACTTTGTGGAATCGAGTACATCGAGGTAGAGTAAGTTCTGGATGAGCGTTATCTTGTGCCGGATTCGTCTAAAATGATTGTACGTTTCGTGTTGTGCATCCTTGCAAGTGAGTGTGTGTGAAAGCGCTATAAAAATCAAGCTGTGTAAATGAAGGGGATTTTAAATTCCTGATAAACGGAGGAACAGCACATCTCGAGTACATAACCTATCTGTAGGGAAGGGGAGTAATAATTTAAGGATCAAGCCCTTTACCCCCTAAAGAGAGTTTAGGTATTATTCAGAGTAAGAATGCAGAAAAATAAACTTAATTCCAGAGCTTCTAACTAAATATATTGTGAATCGTGGTTACGACGTTTTTTCCGGAGTTTCGCTGGTTTTATTTTTTGGAATTTAGCATAGTATATTGCAGTTGCTTTAGATTTCTTCAGTGGTATAGAATGGCAGAATTAAACATGAACTGACTCTTCTGGGTAAAAGGTAAAAAGGTGTGGTAAACAAATCTGCATCTTCGTGTTCACCAGGTCTTTGTGAGCAGAGTATTGTAAGTAAAGGACATTTTGAAGAGAATATATAGGAGCTCTATGGAAGTTCTCCCTATTTTGTCCTGATTTGTAATGGTTTGATAACTATTTACTGCTTGTCTTAAACTGTCGTGCGCTTTTCCAGAGCATTTCAAATACCCTTTCTAAAAGTCATTGCTTTTAGCTTTTTTTTAGGTTGTGTGACTTCAGAATTGGTTTTCTATCTGTACTAAGTAACTACCACAATTCTTTCAAACAAGAGCAAAGGACCCTGAGACTTTCAGTTCAGTTCATGAAGGTAGAATTGACTTTTAGCCTTCAGTCCAAAGGATTTAAAAAGTTAACGTATCTTCAGCATAACAGTCTTACTTAAATACTGTCACCCCTTGATAATATTTATATTCTTATTTTATATTTGTATAAATTAACCAAAGGGAAGGAATAGATGGTCTGTCTCAGATTAGCCTCACCACCCACCACCATATTTCCAGGCTCTCCCTATCAATTCAGTAATTGGGATCCTAGAATACAAAATATATCATTAAAATCTAGAGTTTCATTCTCTTAGTAAGTCCATAATTTGTTCCATGCCTAATTCACTGCGAAGAGATGAATTCCAAAAAGCTGGGCTTTTTATTTGAAGTTTGTTCACATTTCAGAATAAATGAGCTGTGTTCTCTTCTTTTTCTTTTCTTTTTTTGCATTATTATTAGTCTGGACAGTTAGTGCAACTGGGAATATACTTATTTATTTACAAATTAGTGCTTTTTTTTACTTACTAATGTATTTATTTTTATTGATCGGTGCTTTTCTTGTAGCGTAGAAATGTGTGACTCCTAGCCAAAATATCTGATAGAAATTTAGGGAAAGAAAAATGCAATGGGGTGCCTGGGTGGCTCAGTCAGTTAAGCATCTGCCTTCTGGGATCTAGCCTCGCATCTGGCTCCTTGCTCAGCAGGGAGCCTGCTTCTCCGGCTCCCCCTGCTTATGCTCTCTCTCAAATAAGTAAAATATTTTTTAAGAAAAAAAGAAAAATGGGATGACTTTTTTTAGACCATTTCTTTTAGAATACATATGACAATAGATTTTAGCTGATATGTTAGGGATCCCTGGGTGGCGCAGCGGTTTGGCGCCTGCCTTTGGCCCAGGGCGAGATCCTGGAGACACGGGATCGAATCCCACATCGGGCTCCCTGCATGGATGGAGCCTGCTTCTCCCTCTGCCTGTGTGTCTGCCTCTCTCTCTCTGTGGTGAATATCATGAATAAATAAAAAAAAATAAAAAATAATTAAAAAAAAGATTTTAGCTGATATTTTAACTTAAAACACAATTAGGAACTGTTAATATCAGCTAAGTGCCAGCAATTTTCAGATATATACTGCAACTGATGAGTTTAATTTTTGTGAAAGTAAGGACCTATTCTTTTAAGTCTGAGCATTGCTATTTTCTACAGCTCCTTAGAATGAATGACCAGACGGTCAATACTGGCTGGCATATGGTGGTAGTACATTCTTGAGTTTTGCAAACACTATAGGTGTTGACAGCCATCAAGTTTGTCATTGAGACCTGTGTGTGGAATGTGTTGCCCAAAGAGTTTTTTTCCCCTAAGAAAAGGATAAGATCTCTGCAGATTTCATTTAATTCCTAAAGAAAACAAGTGTTGTGTAGAATGAGTAGAGCCCTCAGTTTGGTTTTTGTTTGGTTTTGTTTTTAGCTATATTGCTTGTAGCACCAGCGCAATTTGGACAAAAGTACTCTGGTGCCATTCATTCATTAGTGAACTATTTCTTTTCATTTGAGTATTTGCTAGACACTAAACTAGATACTGAAGATTAAGTACTATGGTTTTGCTTTCAAAATGCTTACAGTTTAACGTGCTAGAAGATTTAACAATTTGGAAATTATCTGAAATCTTTGAAACAAAAGAAATGTATAGGATTTAGGAGAAAGTTTTTATAGAAATGGAATAAACTTCACACATCCCTATTCTCTAATTTGTATTCACGTCTCATAGTTATAAAGAATATTTTCATGTACATCTTTGTATGATTTTTTAAAATTATTTTATTTTGAAGATTTTACTTATTTATTCGTGAGAGACACACAGACAGAGAGGCAGAGACACTGGCAGAGGGAGAAGCAGGCTCCATGCAGGGAGCCCGATGTGGGACTCGATTCTGGGACTCCAGGATCACACCCCGGGCCAAAGGCAGGCGCTAAACCACTGAGCCACCCAGGCGTCCCTGATCTTTTTTTCTTTTTTCTTTTTTTTTTTTTTTTAAGAATTTATTTATTCATGAGAGACACAGTGAGGGGCAGAGACATAGGAAGAGGGAGGAGAAGCAGGCGCCATGCAGAGAGTTTGATGCGGGACTCTATCCTGACACCCCAGGATCACGCCCGAGCCAAAAGCAGATGCCCAACCACTGAGCCACCCAGGCATCCCTCTTTGTATGATTTATTAGTTTTGACTGAATTTATTGTTACTTAGCTGAATTATAACATTTCTTTTGGGAATGTTCAGAATAAGGTCGATCTGGACTTCTATTTTTAGGGAATTCCCTTTGACTCATTCTTGGACTCCTGATTCTTTTTTTTTTTTTTTTTTAAAGATTTTATTTATTTATTTGTGAGAGACACAGAGATGTAGGCAGAGGGAGAAGCAGGCCCCCTCCAGGAAGCCTGATGTGGGACTCAATCCCAGGACCCCAGGATCACAACCTGAGCCAAAGGCAGACGCTCAACCACTGAGCCATCCAGGTGCCTGGACCTCTGATTCCTAATTGCCCACTTCAGAATAGGTGTTTATTTGGATTCAGAAATTTCCTTCCTGAAGTGCTCTTTTTTCTTGGTTTTTGATTCTTGCCTCCCCTTGCCCTTGCTCTCTGATTGTTCTTTCAGGTTTTTCCCCCATCCTCTCTACCAGATCTTTAATTGACAGTCTTTCTCAACTCTTGGTCCTCTAATCTAATCCATTCTGTGGCTTCAGTTACCATATGTATTTTTATTTTTATTTTTATTTTTTTATTTTTTTTTTTAAAGGTTTTTTTTTATTTATTTATTCATGATAGTCACAGAGAGAGAGAGGCAGAGACACAGGCAGAGGGAGAAGCAGGCTCCATGCACCGGTTTTAATACTCCCAAATTTTTGTCTGCCTCCAAAACTTCTTATCCCAGCTGCCCACTCAGCATCTCTACTTAACTACTCAGAGGTGCTTTTTTTTTTTTTTAAGATTTTTTTTTTTTTTTTTTTTTTTTTATTCATGAGAGACACAGAGAAAGAGAGAGGCAGAGACACAGGCGGAGGGAGAAGCAGGCTCCATGCAGGAAGCCCGATGTGGGACTTGATCCCAGGACCCCAGGATCATGCCCTGGGCCGAAGACATGCGCCAAACCCCTGAGCCAGCCAGGCGTCCTTTTCAGAGGTACTTTTTTTGAATTGAGTTGCCCAGACTGACCTCTTGATCTTGGCTTCAAATAGACCTTCTTCACTGTACCATTTCATTAAGTGGCTCTATCAACAACTTACTGACTCGTGATTTCTACCTTCTGTCTTCCTTTTTTTTTTTTTTTTTTTAGATTTTATTTATTTATTCATGAGAAACACAGAGATGTGTGAGAGAGAGGCAGAGACACAGGCAGAGGGAGAAGCAGGCTCCATGCAGGGAGCCCCATGTGGGACTTGATCCCAGGACTCCAGGATCACGCCCTGGGCGGAAGGCAGGGGCTAAATCGCTGAGCCACCCCTACTTTTTGTCTTCCTATCTAGTCTAGGTCACCTTTTTCTAAGACAATTTATAATCAATTATAAATAGCCCTTTCTCATTCACTCTTGTTTTTAAGGGGGGGGTAGTTTGAGATATTTAAGACAGAAAAAGTAATAAAAATAATACTACAATAAATATTTTAACTACCTTGCAGCTTAGGGAAATAAAATATTACCAGTAAAGGTCAGGTCTTCTGTGTTTCCCCACCTGATTGCATCCTCCTTCCCTCAACCTTCAGTGTAGGTAATTCACCAATTGAATTTATTATTCCTTGCATTTCTTTATACTTTTACTACATACGTATATACCCTAAGCAGTATGTCCTCATCAGCTCTTCTCACAGCAGCTACAGTTGTCTTTATAAAACAAATTTATTTTAAAGATTTTATTTATTTATTCATAAGAGACACAGAAAGAGAGGTGAGACCCAGGCAGAGGGAGGAGAAGCAGGCTCCATGCAAGGAGCTCATGGACTCCTGGGAATCAGGGATTAGGCCCTGAGCCAAAGGCAGAGGCTCAACCGCTGAGCCACCCAGGCATCCCTTTATAAAACAAATTTAAGGAAGTCCCTCACTTACCTGAAAACTTCTGTTTTCCGTTTTAGGCCTTCCTTCTTCATTTAACAAGGGTTAATCTGGCCTTGCCTCCTTCTCCAGCATCATGTCTTTGTATTTACTTTTTTGTTATGAGTGGTCTAGTTTATTGATCTTTTCTTTTCTCTTTTCCTTTCCTTTTTTCTTTTCTTTTTTTCTTCCCTTCCCCTATTCCTTAAAGGTTCAAAGCTCACCTAAAGGCTTAGAACATGCTGTAGCTAATTCTTCTGCCTGAAAGGCAGCTCCTCAGTTCTTCAGAATATGCTTAAAATATTGCTTTTGTGGAGAAACATTTTCTGATCCTCCTAGATTCAGTTAGGGAACTCAATAACATACTCTTATGGCATCCTGCACTTCTCTTGCAAAGAATTAATTTTGGTTAATTATTTGTATGACTCTTTTACCATTAGACTGTTAATTATTTGTATTATTTGCCATTTGATCTGATTAATTATTTGTATGACTTTTACCAGTAGACTGTTCATATTTCATGCAGTCAGTAGTAATATCTATCATCAGTACCTAGCTTGTAGTTCATTTCTGTATTCAACAATTATTTGAGTGCTTACTAATTTCTTTTTTATTTATAGTTGCTGATATAGCAAGTAATTTCTGACAAAGCTTTTATTCTTCTAATTAAAAGCCTCATTATTTAATGTTATTTTTTACACTGTTGGTCTTCTATGCCAATACAGTGCTAGTTACTTGATAAATATTTATTGATGTAAACTTACTAATAGCCATGACCTGACTGATCTTCGGTTTTAATAGACCAAAAATATAGTGGTCACCAATGGTATAGTATACACAACGTGTACACTTGCCTCCCAGGAAAATAATCATAGCTAGCTTATATAGGCTGTCAGCTATAATAAAGAAATTGGAGATTAGGTTTTTTCTTTGACATTCTTTTTTTTCTTTTTTTTTAAGATTTTATTTATTTATTCATGAGAGTTCTAGAGAGAGAAAGAGAGGCAGAGACACAGGCAGAGGGAGAAGCAGGCTCCATGCAGGGAGCCCGACGTGGGATTCGATCCTGGGTCTCCAGGATCGCGCCCTGGGCCAAAGGCAGGCGCTAAACCACTGCGCCACCGAGGGATCCCCTAAATAAAATCTTTAAAAACAAAAAAAAGTCAGTTTGTCTGGTCCTTAAGAAATTCTATTGGCATTTTTAGAAATCGAGATGATATTATATTTTAGATCAGTTTAGGGAGAACTAATATCTTATGATGATTTTGTTTCCAAGAACATATAATGTTTTATGTTTTATGTCTAAAGCTTTGAAGTGTTTTACATTCCTTGGCAGTAATTTTTTTTTTTAAGATTTATTTATTTATGATAGAGAGGGAGAGAGAGAGGCAGAGATACCGGCAGAGGGATAAGCAGGCTTCATGCCGGGAGCCCGACGCAGGACTCGATCCCGGGACTCGATCCTGGGACTCAATCCCAGGACTCCAGGATCGCTCCCTGGGCCAAAGGCAGGCGCTAAACCGCTGAGCCACCCAGGGATCCCCCTCTTGGCAGTAATTTTTAAGTGTTTCTTATTTAAAAGATGTATATTTTTTTCTTAGCCTTATTCCTAAGTATTTCATCTATTTGTTGCTCTTTTTTTTTTTTTTTTTTTTTTTTTTAAGATTTATTTATTTGAGGAACACCTGAGTGGCTCAGTGGTTCAACGTCTACCTTTGGCTCAGGTCATGATCCTGGAGTCCTGGGATGGAGCCCCGCATCAGGCTCTCCAGAGGAAGCCTGTTTCTCCCTTTGCCTATGTCTCTGACTCTCTCTCTGTCTCTCATGAATAAATAAATAAAATTTTTAATTAAAAAAAAAAGAGAAGTGCATTAAAAAAAGACTTATTTGAGAGAGAGCAAGAGCAAGGAGGCTGGGGGAAGGGGCAAGGGGAGAGAGAGAGAAACTCAAGGGGACTCCACAATGAACATAGAGCTGGACTCAGGGCTTGATCTCATGACCCTGATATCAAACCTGAGCCAGATCTAAGAGCCAGACAGTTTAACTAACAGCGTTACCCAGGCACTCCTACTTGTCGTTGTTTTATAGATTTTTTTTTTATTTTTATTATTTATGATAGTCACAGAGAGAGAGAGAGAGAGAGAGAGAGGGGGGCAAAGACACAGGCAGAGGGAGAAGCAGGCTCCATGCACCGGGAGACCGACGTGGGATTCGATCCCGGGTCTCCTGGATTGCGCCCTGGGCCAAAGGCAGGCGCCAAACCACTGCGCCACCCAGGGATCCCCTTGTCGTTGTTTTATTTTTATTTATTTATTTTTTTTTAAAGATTTATTTATTCATTCAGAGAGCGCAAAGAGAGAGGCAGAGACAGGCAGAGGGAGAAGCAGGCTCCATGCAGGAAGCCTGATGTGGGACTCGATCCTGGGTCTCCAGGATCACACCCCAGGCTGCAGGCGGCACTAAACCGCTGCGCCACCGGGGCTGCCCTCTTGTCGTTGTTTTAAAGGGGACTTTTCTTTAGTTATATTTATATTGCTTGTATTTTTTTCTTTAAGATTTTATTTATTTATTTATGGGAGATACAGAGAGAGGCAGAGACACAGGCAGAGGGAGAAGTAGGCTCCATGCAGGGAGCCTGACGTGGGACTCGATCCTGGGTCTCAGGATCACACCCTGGGCTGAAGGCGGCATTAAACCGCCGAGCCACCTGGGCTGCCCTACCTTAGCATTTTTTATTTTTTATTTTTATTTATTTATTCCTTAGCATTTTTTTTTAAGATTTTAAAATGTGATGACAGACACAAAGAGAGAGAGAGGCAGAGACACAGGCAGAGGGAGAAGCAGGCCCCATGCAGGGAGCCCGATGTGGGACTGAATCTTGGGTCTCCAGGATCACACCCCAGGCTGAAGGCGGCGCTAAACCGCTGGGCCACCAGGGCTGCCCTTCCTTTGCATTTTTTAAAAGTAAACTCTACACCCAACATGGGGCTTGAACTTACTACCCCAAGATCAGGAGTCCCACATTCTACCAACTGAGCCAGCCAGCTAATCCCCTGCATCTTAGCATTTTGAACCTCTTTTAATAAAAGTTTATTTCCTCCTTAGGGTGTCTGGTTGGCTCAGTCTGTGGGGCATACAACTCTTGATCTTGGGGTTGTGAGTTTGAGCCCCATGTTTGGTAAAGAAACTTAATTTAAGAAAAAGAAGAAATTTATTTCTTATCTCATTTTCTTTATCTCAGAAAACTGTTGTTTTGGTTTTTCTTTGTGGTTTGGAATTACATATATATCAGAATAGTTATTTGAGGTAGGAAAGTGGAGATGAGACTCCAATTTCAGAATAGTGGTCTTATTAGATTCCAGTTTAGCTAATCTTCAAAGCCTTAAAGTAACAGATAATTTTGCCCTTTTTTAAAAGTTCGTTCATTCATTCATTCATTCATTCATTCATTCATTCATTCATGAGAGACACACAGAGAGAGTCACAGACAGAGGCAGAGGGAAATGCAGGGAACCTGACGTGGGATTCAATCCTGGGTCTGGGTCTCCAGGATCGCGCCCTGGCCCAGCACTAAACCGCTGAGCCACCCGGGCTACCCGATAATTTTGCTTTAAATAATTCATCTAGGGACACCTGGGTGCCTGAGCAGTTGAGCATCTGCCTTTGGCCCAGGGCATGATCCCCAAATTCCGGGATCAAGTCCCACATTGGGCTTCCTACCTAGAGCCTGCTTCTCTCTCTCTGCCTGTGTCTCTGCTTCTCTCTCTCTCTCTCTCTCTCTGTGTCTTTCATGAATAAATAAAATCTTTTTTAAAAAAATTCTAGGGCAGTATATTAACACTTAGCATTTTCTCTCAGAAATATCTCTTGGGTTTGTACTGAGTCTCATGGGCATATTCTTATCCCAACAGAAGAACCCTTGAACTGAAGGAGAAAAAAATGAAGTGGAGTGATTAGGACCGAAAGTATGAGTTTTATAACATTTTTATATGGCAAATGAGGATTTAATAGCATTCATTTACAGTGGAGACTGGGGGGCTTGGTGGGTTGTCTGACTTCATCTGACTTCAGCTCAGGTCATGATCTCAGGGTCCTGGGATCCAACCCTAATTGGGTTTCCCTGCTCAGCAGGGAGTCTGCTTGTTCTTGTCCCTCTGCCCTGCCCGCTGCTCGTGTCCTCTAGTGGGCATTCTTTCTATATAAATAAAATAAAATCTTTATAAAAAAATAATGAAGACTGGTTAAGTTTTTGGTGGCTATTTTAATAATCATTTTCTCAAATAAAGGTAACTCTTTCCAAATACTCAATATCAGACATTCAATAACCAGCAGGTAGCAGTGACAACTACTATATTTTTCAAGGGAATATTAAATATGTTAATTTTCTGTGTTGCTTCTGAACCATTTTATAGTGAGTTTATAAAGAAATGCAAAGAACAACATTATGATAGTAAACTGCTGTATATAAGACATCGTGTCAGAATACTACTCTCTTTTGGGGCTCCTGGCTGGCTCAGTTGGTGGAGCACCTCACTGTTGATCTTGGGGTCATGAGTTTGAACCCCATGTTATATGTAGAGATTGCTTAAATAAACTATCTTTTGATATATCCTTACAAATTAAGAATTAGCCTCTAGACTCGGTTTTACTCTGGAGTGGAATTTTATATAAGTTCTGTCTTGAATCTCTTTATGCAAGGGGGTGTAGTAACTGTATCAAAGGCTCTATGAGATAGTTTTCTGTGATATATCCATTACTTAATTAGGTCTTTATGAATGTATGCAAATATGGAATGTGTGCCCCGACCTACTTTTAAAATTTCCCTCAGGGCTTTTGTTGCATAGGAAAGCTTTGCCAACTCCTTTATTAACATGTTTATTGTAGAAAACACTGAAAAGCAAGTAGAAATTGTTCGTAGGCCATTATCAGTGTTGGTGTATTTCCATTCATGTATATTATGTTGCTGGAGATTTTTTGTTTGTTTGTTTGTCTCTACTACATATGAGCATTTCCGCCACATATTGAAATATTCTTTTTAAACAGGTCACAAATTGGCAGGCTTTATTTAGCTGATAAGATATCTGGCTCAATGTTATTTAAATGTTGCATGCCTGGGTGGTGTGGTTGGTTAAGTGTTGGAATCTGGATTTCAGCTCAGGTCATGATCTCAGTGTTTTGAGATTGAGCCCCTCATTGGGCTTTGTACTTGGTATGGAGCCTGCATAAGATTCTTTCTCTCCTGGGACACCTGGGTGGCTCAGCGGTTGAGCGTCTGTCTGTCTTTAGCTCAGGGCGTGATCCCAGAGTCCCAGGATTGAGTCCCACATCGGATTCCTTGCATGGAGCCTGCTTCCCTCTCTGCCTATGTCTCTGCCTCTCTCTGTGTGTGTCTCTCATGAATAAATAAATAAAATCTTAAAAAAAAAAAAAGATTCTTTCTCTCCCTCTGCAAAAAAAAATCCATACATATATATTTCTTTTTTTTTTTTTCATACATATATATTTCTAATTTTTTTTCTATTAGTTGCTTACACGAAAGAAGAAGAAATAGGTAGGAATGTAAATTGATAAATTTTTCTCTTTGGAAAAATACTAACTTATTGAAGCTGACATGACAATTTACTTCTAGGTACTCAACAGGAATTCATACATATATTCACTCTAAGACATATGGAATGTTCATAGTAGCATCATTCATATATCCTCAAACTGGAAACGGCTCAAATGCCCATTAGCAATAGAATGGATAAATTGTGATATGGTCATACGATGGCAATATAGTAAAACAAAGAGAATGAACAGACTAAAGCTAAATGCAGCAAAATTGGTGACTCAACAGATGCTGAACAAAAGAAATCAGACACAAAAGAGTATGATTCTGATACAAGAGAGTCCATTTTGTATGATTCCATTTATATCAACTTCAAGAACAGGTAAACCAGTGGGTCTCAATGTAGTGTAATATTGTTCCCCATGGGGCATTTGGCAGTGTCTGAAGACATCTTTGGTTGCCACAACTGGAAGAGACCAGGTATGCTGCAAAACACCCTACTGTGCACACAGTTTCTCACAACCAAGAACTAACCCTGGGCTAAACTAATCTATACTGTTAGCCAAAGGATGGTGGTTTCTTTTGGGTAGGAACGGGTATGATTGGCTCTGTGTGTGTGGTAATGTTTTGTTCCTGATTTTAGTGCTGGTTACAGGGGTGTATTCGGTTTGTGCCAATTCATTGCACTTCATGCTTGTATGTATGCACCGTTTTTTTCCCCAAAGATTTTATTTATCTATTCATGAGAGACAGAAAGAGGGGCAGAAATATCGGCAGAGGGAGAAGCAGGCTCCTCACAGGGAGCCTAATGCAGGACTCGATCCCAGAACCCCAGAATCACACCCTGAGCCAAAGACAGATGCTCAACCACTGAGCCACTGAGGCTTCCCTGTATGCACCTTAAAAAAAAAAAAAAAAAAAAAAATTATTCATGAGAGACAGAGAGGCAGAGACATACAGAGAGAGAGAGAGAGAGGCAGAGACACAGACAGAGGGAGAAGCAGGCTCCATGCAGGGAGCCTGATATAGGACTGGATCCTGGGACCCCAGGACCATGCCCTGGGCCGAAGGCAGGCACTAAACCGCTGAGCCATCCAGGGATCCCCAGGCCATCAGGGATTCCCTGTATGCACCTTTTTTAAAAAGAAGATTAAAAAAAAAATTCATTTATTTATTTTTGAGAGAAAAAAGTGCACAAGTCGGGGAACGGGAGTAGTAGAGGGAGCAGCAGACCCCCGCTGAGCAGGGATTATAGGACTGTATCTGAGGACAGATGCTTAACCCACTGAGCCCCCCAGGTGCCCTATTTATGCACCTTTCTGTAGGTATTTTCCACTTCAATCAAAAATATACATAAAAATCAGACTTCACATAAACATCCACATTGAAGATTTCTTTTGAAAGATTTGACAGTCTTGGGGAGCCTGAGTGGTTCAGTTGGTTGAGTGTCCAACTCTTGGGTTTTAGCTTAGGTCCTGATCTCATGGGTTGTGAGATTGAGCCCCACATTGGGCTCTCTGCTGAGTGAGGAATATGCTTGAAGGTTCTCTGCTTCTGCCCCTTCCTCCACTTGCATGTGTACGCTAAATAAATAAATAAATAATAAATCTTATTTATTATCTCTGAAATAAATAAATAAATCTTAAAAAAAAAAAAGATATGACAGTCTGATAACTCCCATAGCTGTAGTTTATAATAAGCAGTAGCCCCCACTTTGGTTGATGTCTACTTTCCATGCCCCGTTTTCTTGTTTTGGTTACTTCATCTAAACATTTTTAAAGTGACTTAAAACAGGGACGCCTGGGTGGCTTAGTGTTTGAGCATTGGCCTTCAGCTCAGGGTCTGATCCTGGAGTCCCAGGATTGAGTCCCACATCGGGCTCCCTGCATGTAGCCTGCTTCTCCTTCTGCCTATGTCTCTGCCCCTCTCTCTATGTCTCTCATGAATAAATAACTAATCTTTAAAAAATTGTTTAAAAGGGTCTTAAGCAGCTTGAGTGAGATAATTCATACACTATCCAGTCGACCTGTTTAAAGTGTACAATTCAAAAATTACAGTATATTCACACGGTTTATAACCATCACCAGAATTTAACTTTAGAATATTTTCATTTCTCCAAAAATAAACCCCACACTTAATAGCAATCACTCCCTATTCCGCCCCTGCCCCATCTCCCTTTCGGATCTAGGCAACTACTAGTCTACTTTTGTCTTTAAATAATTGTATACATCTGAATTTTGTGAACTACTTTTTTTTTTTAATTTCATTCTTTTTTTTTTTTTTTTAAATTTATTCATGAGAGACACCCAGAGAGAGAGAGAGAGGCACAGACATAGGCAGACAGACATAGGCAGAGGGAGAAGCAGGCTCCATGCAGGGAGCCTGATGTGGGACTCGATCCCTGGTCTCCAGGACCACACTCCAGGCCAAAGGCGGCGTTAAACTGCTGAGCCACCTGGGCTTCCCGTGAACTCTCTTCTTTTTTTTTGTGAACTCTCTTCTAAAACAGGATTTATAGTAGTAGTTGTGCAGTATTTCATCATGAGGTTATATCCTAAATTGCATAAAATTTGTCTTATATTGGGCATTTACTTTAGATGAATTACTAGATGTGAAATTGCAGATCAAAGGATGTAGACACTTTAATATTTTCTTTTTTTTTTTCCTAAAAAAATTTTTTTTAAGTAGTCTCTACACCCAGCGTGGGACTCAAACCCACAACCCCAAGATCAAAATTTGGATGCTTTTCTGCCTGAGCCAGCCAGGCATCCCAGGATGTAAACACTTTAAAGTTCCTGAATATTAACCACAATACCTTCCAGAAAGGTTTTGCCAGACTGTCCTTACCCATCAGTAGATGATAATTCTTTTTTTTTGCAATTTTTTTTTTTTTAAGATTTTATTTATTCGTGAGAAAGAGAGAGAGGCAGAGACCCAGGCAGAGGGAGAAGCGCATGGAGGGAGCCTGATGTGGGACTTGATCCCAGGACTCCAAGATCACATCCTTGGCCAAAGGCAGGCGCCAAACCGCTGAGCCACCCAGGGATCCCCCCCCCCCTTTTTTTTTTGCAGATTTTAAGTTGTGAACCTAGACATATTGGAAATGTTACACGTTTTTTATTTTGTCTTAGACATGTTCATTCTCAGACTGATCATTGTTCAGACAGTTGATTTGACCTAAACTCAGGCTGTTTGAGACAAGTGTACCAATACTGTCCTTTTGTTTTACACGAAGACAGTACCACTTACAATGTGAATGAATGCATTATCCCAGGTTCCTCATACTTCTCCAGCTGGTTCCTGAAGGTTCTTACATCTAAATAGAGTGGCTTCTTGCCAGCACAAATTGACACTTCAACCCACAGTGATGTATTTTGTTTCTTTGTTGGTTGATAGAGCCAAGATTTCAAACTACTTTCTCTCTACTAGGTTTTATAATTTGACTCACAACAAATTATATTTTGTGTTTCTCAAATATTGTCCATAGCCAAGAGCTCTTTTGAAAACAAGTTGTTTTTATGTTTGTAACACATAGATTACTGTTTGCTAGTGAGCTGCCATAATACTTTTGCTTAGAAATTGTCACTAGCTAGTTATTAAACATCTATTATCGCTCATGCAGAATTAACTTCCACTTAAAACATTCCAGTTAAACAAAACTTCATTGTAAACCCTTTAATTGATTCCTTGTCTCTGCACATAAAGCCGTCTCATTCAGGAGTGTGAGTCACTAGCACAATTCTTAATGGATTGCTCAGCTTATGATCTGGGATGCCCAGATAGTTAATACTTTAGAACTATGGTGAGTCAATATTGAAATTTTTTAGTTTGACTCAACTACAGATTTTCTGGGATGACTGAGAAGTACTTTTTTGACAGTTTGACATCTTATCATTGTTTAATTTCACTATAGTTACTTCACCTCTTTCCTGTTCTGTAGAGTTCTGAATTCCACATAATTTGTTGGTTATTTTTACAAATTTTATTCTGCCTGAGGTGATTTTCATCAAATGTTAATAGACGGGACCTTAGAAATCATCTGATATTTTCCACTTATTTCACAAATGAATAAATGGAAAGAAATACTTACTCCTGAAGTGCCTGTTAGAATCTCTTAGCTCCTAGTTCAGTGCTTACTCCATCTTGGACTCATAAAATTCAACGTTAGGAATGACTATCCTAGAAAATTAATTTTAGTTAATCTTGGGCTTTTTTTTATTTTAAAAAGGAATTAAAATTCTTAAAATCTGGTCTATCCTAGGTTTGGGGTGTTTGCTTTTTGGTTAGAAAGAGATTAAAACTTGGCTCTGACCCATTTGGACTTGATTGTTGGATTTGCAAAACATTTAGAACAACACTACTTACCTTAAAATTTTTAATTTCCTGGTTATTATAGTTTAGTAAGATTAAAAATTGACAGGGGACAAGTTATTGAGTTTTTAGTTGTTGATCTGGAACCCTTGGGAGCTTTTTTAACTTGAGTCTACTAGAGAGACTTTTCCAAAGAAATATATGAAAGTGATATTTTTGGAATAACTTGTTTTTGTGGCCAACATAATAGTAAAGAGCTTGCAGTGGAAAAAATGAATCAAATAAACTGAAAAATAAAGCATTTCCTTATACCGTTACCACTATAAAGTGCTTAAATTTTAACAGATGAAAAAAAAAATTTTTTAACAGATGATTCTAGTTAGCTTCCTCTAATCCTCTATTGCTTAGCATATATAACTGTACATTAAATACCTCAATACAGCTATAGTTTTTTTAATATTTATTTATGATAGAGAGAGAGAGAGGCAGAGACACAGGAGGAGGGAGAAGCAGGCTCCATGCCGGGAGCCCGACATGGGACTCGATCCCAGGACTCCAGGATCGCGCCCTGGGCCAAAGGCAGGCACTAAATTGCCGAGCCACCCAGGGATCCCCCAGCTATAGTTTTTTAAAAGTGTTTGTAAATTTCTTATAAACTACTAGATTGCAAGCTTATTGATGCTAGTAAGTACCAGTTGCATGAATTAATTTTAGTTTAAAACTTTTCTTAAAGATTTTAGGGCAGCCTGGGTGGCTCAGCGGTTTAGAGCTGTCTTCAGCCCAGGACCTGATCCTGGAGACCCGGGATCGAGTCCCACATCGGGCTCCCTGCATGGAGCCTGCTTCTTCTTCTGCCTGTGTTTCTGCCTCTCTCTCTCTCTGTCACTCATGAATAAATAAATAAAATCTTAAACAAAAAAAAAAGATTTTATTTATTTATTTGAGAGAGAGCTCATGAGCAGAGGGAGCAGGAGAAACAGACTCCCTGCTGACCAGGATCTAGACTTACAGCTCCATCCCAGGAGCCTGGGATCATGATCTCAGCTGAAGGTAGATACATAACTGATGGAGCCACCCAGGGGCTCCATAGTCTAAAACTTTTATTATCCTTTTTTTTTTTTTATCGTGGCAAAATATACTTACCATAGGATTTATCATTTTAACCAATTTTTTTAAGTGTATGGTTCTGTGGCATTAAGTCAGTTTACATCATTGTGCAGCTATCTCCTAAACTTCTGAATCTTCCCAACAGAAATTGTACCCATTAAACACTAGTTCCCTGTTCCTCTCAGCTCCTGGCAATCACCATTTTATTTTCTGTTTCTGTGAATTTGCTTACTGTTACTATCTCATGTAAGTGGAATCATGTAACATTTATCCTTTTGTGACTGACTCCTTTCACTTAGCATAATGTTGTCCAGGTTCATCCATGTGTCAGAATTTCCTTCCTTTCAAGGCTGAAGAATACTCCATTGTATATTACAAAATGTCCTATTTTGTTTATTCATCTCAGTGGACACTTGGGTTGCTTCTACCTTTTTTGGCTCTTGTGAATAATTATACTGTGAACATGAGTATACAGAATCTGTTTTGAGTCCCTGCTTTTGTTTCTTTGGGTATATACCCAGAAGGAGAATTGCTGGATCATATGGTAATTGTATATTTAGTATTTTGAGGAAATTAGGACACCTGGGTGGCTCAGCAGTTGAGCGCCTGCCTTTAGCCCAGGGCGTGATCCTGGAGTCCTGGGATCGAGCCCCACATCAGGCTCCCTGCATGAAGCCTCCTTCTCTCTCTGCCTGTGTCTCTGCCTCTCTGTGTGTGTGTGTGTCTCATGAATAAATAAATAAAATCTTTAAAAATATATATTTTGAGGAAATTGTAGCCATACTGTTTTCTCTGTAGCAGCTGCACCATTTTAGATTCCCACCAGCAATGCCCAATAAGGGTTTCACTTTCTTCACAGCTTTGTTGGCACTTGTTCTTTTCTTGTTCTGTAATAGACATCTTGTTTTTTTTTTTTTCTTTCTTTCTTTTTCTTAAGATTTTATTTATTTATTCATGAGAGAGAGAGAGAGAGAAATAGAGGGAGAGACAGGCTCCCTGCGTGGGGAGCCCGATGTGGGACTGGATCCCAGGACCCTGGGATCATGACCTGAGCCAAAGGCAGATGCTCCCGATAAATAAAATCTTTATTTTATTTTATTTTTTTTTAAATAAAATCTTTAAAGGGGGGGGGGCATCTGGATGGCTCAGTGGTTGAGCCTGCTTCTCCCCCTGCCTATGTCTCTGCCTCTCTCTCTGTGTCTCTCATGAATAAATAAATAAAATCTTAAAAATGCAGATGCTCAACCACTGAGCCACTCAGGTGCCCCTGTAATAAACATCTGATGGGTGTGATGCGGTATCTCATGTTTTTTATTTGCATTGCCCTAGTGATTGTGGTAGTCTAAAACTTGTTATAGTTTAAACTCTTATTAATGTAAACTGTTTTTTTTTAAAGATTTACTTATTTATTTATGATAGACAGAGAGAGAGAGAGAGAGAGAGAGAGAGAGGCAGAGACACAGGAGGAGGGAGAGCAGGCTCCATGCCGGGAGCCCGACTTGGGACTCGATCCCGGGACTCCAGGATCGCGCCCTGGGCCAAAGGCAGGCGCCAAACCGCTGAGCCACCCAGGAATCCCCTAAACTGTTTTTTTAATAATAAATTTATTTTTTATTGGTGTTCAATTTGCCAACATACAGAATAACACCCAGTGCTCATCCCATCAAGTGCCCCCGTCAGTGCCCGTCACCCATTCACCTCCACCCCCCGCCCTCCTCCCCTTCCACCACCCCTAGTTCGTTTCCCAGAGTGAGTCTTCCATGTTCTGTCTCCCTTTCTGATATTTCCTACCCATTTCTTCTCCCTTCCCTTCTATTCCCTTTCACTATTTTTTATACTCCCCAAACGAATGAGACCATATAATGTTTGTCCTCCGATTGACTTATTTCACTCAGCATAATACCCTCCAGTTCCATCCACATCGAAGCAAATGGTGGGTATTGGTTGTTTCTTATGGCTGAGTAATATTCCATTGTATACATACACCACATCTTCTTTATCCATTCATCTTTCGATGGACACCGAGGCTCCTTCCACAGTTTGGCTATTGTGGACATTGCTGGTAGAAACATCGGGGTGCAGGTGTGCCGGCGTTTCACTGCATCTGTATCTTTGGGGTAAATCCCCAGCAGTGCAATTGCTGGGTCATAGGGCAGGTCTATTTTTAACTCTTTGAGGAATCTCCACACAGTTTTCCAGAGTGGCTGCACCATTTCACATTAAACTTTTTTTGTGTGTTTTTTTTTGTTTGTTTGTTTGTTTGTTTGTTTTTTATTTGCTCATGAGAGACACAGAGAGGCAGAGGGAGAAGCAGGCTGCATGCAGGGAGCCTGTCGTGGGACTCGATCCCGGGTCTCCAGAATCACACCCTAGGCCGAAGGCAGGTGCTAAACCGCTGAGCCACCCAGGCTGCCCTGTAAACTGTTTCTTAAAAAATATTTTGAGGGGATCCCTGGGTGACTCAGCGGTTTAGCCCCCTGCCTTTGGCCCAGGGCGTGATCCTGGAGTCCCGGGATCGAGTCCCACGTCGGGCTCCCGGCATGGAGCCTGCTTCTCTCTCTTCCTGTGTCTCTGCCTCTCTCTCTATGTCTATCATAAATAAATTAATTTAAAAAATACATATATTTTGAAATCATTGGTTAGGGAGTGAGGAAACCAGCATTTTCACCTGATAGTGGAAATATAAATAGGTACCAGCTATTTGGAGGGGTAATTTGGCAATACAGGGCAAAAACTTTAGAATTTTTGGAGAGAGAGAGTGGGCAAAGAAGACCTTTTCCTGTAAACACACACACACACACACACACACACACACACACAATTTTCACAATTCATACAACTGTTGACCAGCAATTCTTTTAGAAGTGTATCCTAAGGGGCACTTCGGTGGCTCAGTTGGTTAAGCATCTACCTTCAGCTAAGGTCATGATTCCAGTTTGCTGGGATCCTTGTTCTGCAGGGAGCCTGCTTCTCCCTTTCCCTTTGCCCACTGCTCCCCCTGCTTGTGCTCTTTCTCTCTCTCTCTGTCAAATAAATAAAATCTTAAAAAAATAAAAATAAAATAAAAACTAAGTCTATAATTGAGTCTGTATACAAAGTTATGAATATTATAACAAGCCACTGTAAACAACCTAAATGTCCAACCATAGAAGATTAATTGGATTCTGAATTGGTGGGCCTGGGAGTGGGAATTGGGTAAATAGGACATGCAAGTCAGCACTTTGAACATTGCCCTCTGGATAATTCTGATAAAGGTGGTCTGTGGACCACATCTGAAGTACCTTTACTCATCACTACTTAAATGCTTTAATTTCAGGTTCCATGGTATACTAAGACTCCCTGCAAACTGATGTGCCTTCCCTTTTCAGCCTTCTCTGCAACCACTTCCAAACATCCTCCACCATATTCCAGTCTAAGAGGCTTCTTGTGCAGCTTCTCACTCAGACCATTTTCTGCATCTCCCTTGCCTTTGCTTCCCACCCCAGCTCTGTCTGGTGAAACCATACCCACCCTTCCGACACCCACTTGTCTTCTGCAGTGAACTTTTTGTTTTTTCTTCCAACTTCATTGAGGTATAATTGACCGCTTGTACTTTTTTAATTCATAGGAATTAGTTTCTTTCCCTTCTCTGATTATTATCACATTTGTGCTTTTATACCATTCATTGTATTCTTTCCTGAAATATGATTGTATTAGTAAACATGTTTTACATTTTCCACTTCATACAAATTCATTCAGATCTTCTGTTCAATATAGCATACATTCATTGAGTGCTTTTTGTATCGTGGGCAGCATACTAGGAGCTAAGTTTCCAGAAAATTTATTTATTTATTTATTTATTTAGATTTTATGTATTTATTCATGAGAGACACAAACACACACAGAGAGAAAGAGAGAGAGAGGCAGAGACACAGGCAGAGGGAGAAGCAGGCTCCATGCAGGGAGCCCGACGTGGGACCTGATCCCTGGTCTCCAGGATCACGCCCTGGGCTAAAGGCGGCGCTAAACCGCTGAGCCACCTGGGCTGCCCAGTGTCCAGAAAATTTAAAGAAACATGGACTTTTCAAACATCAGGGAACTCCTGTTCCAGCAGAAGAAACCAGTATCACTAATGTTGGTTTCACAGAGTAAGTCCTGATATTAGGGGAATAAAGAATTAGGGCAGCTCTGGTGGCGCAGCGGTTTAGCGCCACCTGCAGCCCAGGGCGTGATCCTGGAGGCCCGGGATCGAGTCCCACGTCGAGCTCCCTGCATGGAGTCTGCTTCTCCTTCTGCCTGTCTCTCTCTCTCTCTCTCTCTCAATGAATGAATAAATAAATAAATCGTAAAGAAAAGAAGGAATAAATAATTATTAGAGCTTTCTGGGGAGCATATTGATTGAGGAAGTCAAGGAAACTTGAAGTGGGGATCCCTGGGTGGCTCAGCAGTTTAGCACCTGCCTTCAGCCCAGGGTATGATCCTGAGGTCCTGGTATCAAGTCCTGCATCGGGCTTCCTGCGTGGAGCCTGCTTCTCCCTCTATCTGTGTCCCTGCCTCTGTCTCTCTCTGTCTCATGAATAAATAAACAAATAAAGTCCTTTTTTTAAAAAAAAAAAAAAAGGAAACTTGAAGTGACCCTTGACCTAGCTCTTAAGGAATGAAATTTTTTTCAGGTAGGAAATTGTGGAAGGACAATTTTTTTTTTCTTTCTGTGTTTTTTTTAAGATTTTATTTATTCTTGAGAGACACAGGCAGAGGGAGAAGTAGGCTCCATGCAGGGAGCCTGATGCAGGACTCGATCCTGGGACCCCGGGATCACGACCTGAGTGGAAGGCAGAAGCTCAGCCACTGAGCCGCCTGGGCGCCCCTGTGGAAGGACAATTTAAAGTGGAGGAGGAGCGTGCCTGACAGGCTTAGTCAATGGAACATGCAACTCTTAATTTCAGGGTTGTAACTTTGAGTCCAAATGTCTCTTGAGGAGATTACTTAAAAATAAAGTAGAGGAAAATCAATGAGCAAAGATTCAAATTTATTAAGTCTTAAAATTAGTAGTTATTGATCACCTGCTGAGATGTTCATTGTTGTAAATGCCTGAGATACAAGAAAAAAGTCCTTATGATCAACAAATTAACAAATAAAAAATATGTTAGGTAGTATTAATAAGTGTTCTGAAGGAGAAAGGCAGGGTGAAAGTATAGAAAGTGATGGAGGGATGTTATAGGTAGGTAGTCCGAGAAGGTGTCACAACAGGAGGTGGCCTCTGAAGAGAAACATAAATGAAGTGAGGGAGGAGCAGACATGAGGGTGTCCAGGGAAGTAGTATTGTTTTTGTTGTTTTAAGATATTGTTTACTTATTTTAGAGAGAGCTCCTTTGGGGGAGGGGGCGGAAGGGGCAGAGGGAATCTTCAAGCACGCCGGGTGCTAAGGGCAGCACCCAACACAGGGCTCAGTCTCACAACTGTGAAATCATGACCTGAGCCAAAATCATGAGTCAGACTCTTAGCCAAAAAACAGAGCCACCCAGGTGCCCCAGAAGAAGTGGGTTTAATAAAGGAAACAACAGGGATCCCTGGGTGGCGCAGTGGTTTGGCGCCTGCCTTTGGCCCAGGGCGCGATCCTGGAGACCCAGTATCGAGTCCCACGTCGGGCTCCCGGTGCATGGAGCCTGCTTCTCCCTCTGCCTGTGTCTCTGCCTCTCTCTCTCACTGTGTGCCTATCATAAATAAATAAAAATAAAAAAAAATAAAGTTGTTAAAAAAATAAAGGAAACAAGAGGGATGCTTCGGTGACTTAGCAGTTGAGTGTCTGCCTTTGGCTCAGGGTGTGATCCCAGGGTTCGGGGATCGAGTCCCCTGTCCGGCTCCCTGCAGGGAGCCTGCTTCTCTCTCTGCCTATGTCTCTGCCTCTCTCTGTGTCTCTTATGAATAAATAAACTCTTTTAGGGGATCCCTGGGTGGCTCAGTGGTTTGGCGCCTGCCTTTGGGCTGGGGCGTGATCCTGGAGTCCCAGGATTGAGTCCTACATCAGGCTCCCTGCATGGAGCCTGCTTCTCCCTCTGCCTGTGTCTCTGCCTCTCTCTCTCTCTCTCTCTCTCTCTCTCATGAATAATAAAATATTTTTTAAAAAATAAAAATCGGGAACCCTGGATGGCGCAGCGGTTTAGCGCCTGCCTTTGGCCCAGGGCGCGATCCTGGAGACCCGGGATCGAATCCCACGTCGGGCTCCCGGTACATGGAGCCTGCGTCTCCCTCTGCCTGTGTCTCTGCCTCTCTCTCTCTCTGTGTGTGACTATCATAAATAAATAAAAATTTTTTAAAAATTTAAAAAAAATAAAAAAATAATAATTTTAATAAAGGAAACAACAAATCATATGAAAATTCATAATGTAAATTAATGTAAATAATGAATTTTTCCTTTGAAGTAAAACAAATTAAGATGAACACTTTATTAGGGTGCTTGGGTAGCTCTGTCGGTTAAGCGTCTGCTTTCAGCTTGGGTTATGATCCCAGGGTCCTGGATGGAGTTCCACATTGGACTCCTTGCTCAGCAGGGAGTCTGCTTCACCCTATCCCTATACATCTCTCCCTGCTTGAGCGCGTGCACTCTGTCAAATAAATAAAATCTTTAAGATGAATACTTTATAAAGAACATTTGAGCTTTTGAAGAAAAATTTAATGTTAAAAGTTTATTAAAGGGTTTTTAAAAATCTCAAGCAGACTTTATTCTATAGGGCTTGGAATGCCTTTAGAGGTGTTTTCCTTTAAAAGCCAATATATTTATTTTGTTCAAAAAAACAAGACCTTATGAAAAGATACATAGGGGCATCTGGGTGACTCAGTTGAGCAACTGATTCTTGGTTTTGGTTCATGTCATGATCTCAAGCAAGCCCCACATTGGGCTCTGCACTCAGTTGGGAGTCCGAGATTCTCTCTCCCCCTGCCCCTGCTCACATTCTGTCTGTCTCAAATATTTTTTAAAAGAAAAGATATATAATCAGAAGTGTTGGTCTGCTAGTTTTTTGTGTGTTCTTGTGGCTTTTTTTTTTTAAGTTTGCTTATTCAATTATTTAATCTACACCCAATGTGGGGCTCAAACTCAAGAGATCAGGAACCCTATGCTCTTCCAGCTGAGCCAGCCTGTTGTACCCCTGTGTTTCTTTATAGAAATAAAAGCAGGGATGCCTGGGTGGCTCAGTGATTGAGCATCTGCCTTTGGCTCAGGTCGTGATCCCAGGGTCCTGGGATCAAGTCCCATATCAGGCTCCCCACAGGGTAACCTGCTTCTCCCTCTGCCTATGTCTCTGCCTCTCTCTGTGTGTCTCTCATGAATAAATAAATAAATAAATAGAAATAAAATAAAAAACACAGATTGCAGTTTTTTTTCCTCCTTACATGAAAGACAAACCTGTATACACTTAATATACCTACCCTTTTTCACTGATTAAATATCTTGGTGTCTTTCTATGCAGGGATAGCATTTCTCATTATTTGTATAGATAGACCATAGTGAATTTAACTATTCCCTAGACAGTGGATATTTGAGTCCTTTAGAGAAACCATGCTCTAGGGGCACCTGGATGTCTCAGTCAGTTAAGTGTCTACCTTTGGCCCAGTCATGATTCCAAGAGTCCTGGGATGGAGCCCCACATCAGGCTCCCTGCTCAGCTGGGACTCTGATTCTCCTCCCCCTGCTTGTGCATGTGCTTTCTCTCTCACTCTCTATTCCTCTCTCCCTCCTCCCTTCTTACCTCCCTCCCTTCCCCCCACCAAGTAAATAAATAAAATCTTTAAAAAAATGTTATAATATTCTTTTTTTTTTAATTTTTAAAAATTTATTTATGATAGTCACACATACACAGAGAGAGAGAGAGAGGCAGAGACACAGGCAGAGGGAGAAGCAGGCTCCATGCACCGGGAGCCCGATGTGGGATTTGATCCCGGGTCTCCAGGATCGCGCCCTGGGCCAAAGGCAGGCGCTAAACCGCTGCGCCACCCAGGATCCCATATGATTCTTCCCAAAAGTCAGATTACCTGTCAAAGGATAGATGCATTTATGATGTTGTTAGATACTGCCAAATTTCCACGAGAGGTTGTACCACTCCCAACAACGATGTATGAAAACATGTTTCTTCATGGCCTCCTCAACTTTTGGATTTTTTTTTTAAGATTGTATTTATTTATTCATGAGAGACACACAGAGAGACAGAGACACAGGCAGAGGGAAAAGCAGGCTCCTTGCAGGGAGCCCGATGCAGGACTCACCAGACCCCTGGATCACGCCCTAGTGGAAGGCAGACACTCAACCACTGAGCCACCCAGGCATCCCACAACTTTTGGATTTTTGCCAACACAATAGAAGAATTGTATCTCAAAGAAGTTTGTTTTATTTTTGAGATATAATTCACGTGCCTTAAAATTTCATCCTTTTAAAGTGTACAATTCAATGGTTTTTAGTATTCAGAGGGTTGTGTAGCTATCACACTGTCAAATTTTCATCATCCCAAAAAGATACCCTGTATCCATTAATAGGCACATTCTATTTCTCAAAGCCCCAGACAATCACTAATCTTTCTGTCTCTGGATTTGCCTGTTCCAGACATTTCATATAAATGGAATCATATAATATATGGCTTTTTTGTGTTTGACCTCACTTAGCATTATTTTTTCTTTTTTCTTTCTTTTTTTTTTGCATTATTTTTTCAAAGTTCACCTATCTATGTTGTACATTTTTTTTTAAGGGGAACCTATAGGGGCTTTTGTCATGAAATGTCTGTATTCCTTGCCCATTTTCTGTTGGATATTGGGTAGGTTTTGGTTTTGTAGGTTTCGGGTGTTCTTATTTTTTTCTTTTGTTTTTATTTTTGGAACTATATAGCAGGGGAATTAGGTCTTTATAGGCTTCCTGCAGGGGAGCCTATTAAATTATTTCTTTAATAATAAAGATTATTTTAAAAGATTTTATTTCTTTTTTTTTTAAGATTTATTTATTTGTTTATCATAGACAGAGAGAGAGAGAGAGGCAGAGACATAGGAGGAGGGAGAAGCAGGCTCCACGCCGGGAGCCTGACGTGGGACTCGATCCCGGGACTCCAGGATCGTGCCCTGGACCAAAGGCAGGCGCTAAACCGCTGAGCCACCCAGGGATCCCCAAAAGATTTTATTTCTAAGCAATCTCTATGAGGCTCGAATTCACAACTCTGAGATCAAGAACTTCATGCTTGGGGATGCCTGGGTGGCTCAGTGGTTGAGAATCTGCCTTTGGCTCAGGGCGTGATCCTGGATTCCTGGGATCGAGTCCCACATCAGGCTCCTTGCATGGAACCTGCTTCTCCTCCCTCTGCCTCTCTTTCTATGTCTCTCATTAATAAATAAATAAAATCTTTAAAAAAAAAAACAAAAAACTGCATGCTTGGGCAGCCTGGGTGGCTCAGCCGTTTAGCGCCTCCTTCAGCCCAGGACGTGATCCTGGAGACCCAAGATCGAGTCTCACATCAGGCTCCCTGCATGGAGCCTGCTTCTCCCTCTGCCTGTGTCTCTGCTTCTCTCTATATATATCTCATGAATAAATAAATAAAATCTTTAAAACAAACAAACAAACAAACAACTGCATGCTCTATTAACTAAGCCAGCCAGGTGCCTCTTTCCTAACTCTTTTATAGGTTAGGGATCATGCCCTGGGCTGAGGCAGGCGCTAAACCGCTGAGCCACCCAGGGATTCCCCCAGATTTTATTTATTAATTCATGAGAGACACAGAGAGAAAGGCAGAGACATAGACAGAGGGAGACACAAACTCCCTGCAGGGAGCCTGATGCGCGGGTCATGACCTCAGGACCCTGGGAATCACGCCTTGAGCCTAAGGCATATGCTCAAACACTGAACCACCCAGGTTCCCCCATACTCAAATTGATCTTTTTTTTTTTTTTTTTTTTAATCTTTTGCTTCCTGCTTTGAAGGTTATCCAGATATCAGCTGTTTTAGTCCAATACTTTTTACCCATTTGTGATTTATCTAGATATCTAATGGGAGGTGTGAATTCTTCCTTTTTATCTTTTTTCCAGGTGGTTCCTGTTGCCCAAACACCATTAATTTAAAAGTCCATCTTGGGACATATGGGTGGCATAGTCAGTTAAGTGTTCAGCTCTTGGTTTCAGCTCAGATCCTGATTTCAGGGTTGTGAGATCGACCTCCCCCCTCCCAGCTCAACACAGAGTCTGCTTGAGTTTCTCTCTCCCTCTCCTCCCCCCCCTCCAAATAAATAAGTTTTTTTGTTTTTAAGATTTTATGTATTCATTCATGAGAGACAGAAAGGCAGAGGGAGAAGCAGGCTCCATGCAGGGAGCCCAATGTGGGACTCTATCCTGGGACTCCAGGATCACGCTTGAGCTAAAGGCAGACACTTAACTGCTGAGCCACCCAGGCGTCCAATAAATAAATCTTTAAAAGTCCATCTTTGGCCCCTGGTTTGAGGAGCCACCTCCATTAGTGGCTTTTTGGCAAAGGAGTAACCATTTTAGAGAATTCTAGTGGTAATGTTCCAGGAAACAGGCTAAAAAAGAAAGTAGAATGGGTGTTGTTGATAGCCTTTCAGATATTTTAATTTTTTGTTTTCTTCTAGGATTTTTAAAAAAGTTATATATGTATGTGTTATTTTGGGGAGGGAGGGGGCAGAGGAAGAGGGACAGAGAGAATCTCAAGCAAACTCCCTGGTGAGCATGGAGCCTGACACAGGGCTCTATCCCATGACCTATGAGATCATGATCTGAGTCAAATGCACAAGCTGCTCACTCAACTGACTAAGCCACCCAGGCACCCCTCTTCTAAGATTTTTTAATGCATATATTTTATATGTTTTCTCAAATTTGGGATAACTCTGTTTTGTACTCTACATTTTCAAATAGTAAACCATGAACATTATTTTTCTAAATGCCTGAATTTATTTATTCAATAGATATTTATTGACAGCCTACCACCCTTTGTCAGGCCGTGGGGTTTTGATCCTAGAAATAAAGAACAAAAATCTGCCCTCAGGAGCTTATGTTCTATAAATAGCTAAATTATAAACTAAAAATTACATGTATTATGTAAGTTTAAGTGCTTATAAAGAAAATTAAAGCTGAGTAATGAGACTAGTCTGGGGGATGTTTTTCTTTTCTTTTCTTTTCTTTTCTTTTCTTTTCTTTTCTTTTCTTTTCTTTTCTTTTCTTTTCTAACTTTTTTTAAAAGTAATCTGTATGTCCAACATGAGGATTGAACACACAACCCCAAGATCATGAGTGGCATGCTCAACTGACTGAGCCAACTAGGTGCTTCAAGTGATGTTTCATTAAGGAGATGACTTTTGAGCAGACTTGAATGAGACAATTCTGCCAGTAGCTATGAAAACAGTGTTCAAAGCAGTGAAAATAGCAAGTGCAGGAGAAGTCTTGAGAAACGCATGGTGTATTTGGTGCAGTCTGAGGAGCAGTGAGGATAGGATGCTGGTCCTGAGTCAGAATGAGCAAGAGGGAGAATGGAAGGTTTATGAGACAAGAAGCAAACTGTGGATGTATGATAGGGGATTTTGTAGACTGGTAAAGATTTTTGGGTTTATTCCAAAAGAGTTTGAGCAGAAAAGGGACATGATATGACTTAACTTTTTAAAAGCTTTAAGAGAAAATAAAATAAAAAATAAAAATAAATAAAAGCTTTAAGAGAATAGATTTGAAAGGGGTAAGAGCATAAGCTAGGAGACCAGGGCAGCCCCAGTGGCACAGTGGTTTAGTGCCGCCTGAAGCCTAGGGTGTGATCCTGGAGACCCTGGATCGAGTCCCACGTCAGGCTCTCTGCATGGTGTCTGCTTCTCCCTCTGCCTCTGCCTCTGTCTCTCTCTCTCTGTCTCTATGAATAAATACATAATCTTTAAAAAAGAAAAAAAAAAAAGCTAGGAGACCAGGTAGAAGACTTTTGTTTTTACAGTAGTCTTGTTTAGGAATGAAGGTGGATCAGAGTGGTAGTAATGGAGGTGGTAAGAAGTGATTGAACTGTGGATTTATTTTGAAGATAGAACTAATAGGATTTGCTGATGATTTGGCTTGAGATGAGAAAAGGAGTGAGGCTGACTTAAAGGTTTTTGACTAGAGGAACATGAATGCTGGAGCCATTTACTTAGATTTGGCTAACTGAAGATGGAGTAGGTAGGTCTTCAGAGAATGGGAAGATTGGTTTGGGGTATGTTAAATTGGTGCCTATTAGACATCTAAGAGAAGATGTAGAATTTCAGGTCTAAAGTTGAAGAGAGGGGATCCCTGGGTGGCTCAGCGGTTTCGCACCTGCCTTTGGCCCAGGGCGCAATCTTGGAGTCCCGGGATCGAGTCCCGCGTCGGGCTCCCAGCCTGGAGCTTGCTTCTCTCTCTGCCTGTGTCTCTGCCTCTCTCTCTCTCTCTCTCTGTGTGTGTGTGTGTGTGTGTCTATCATAAATAAGTAAAAAATAAATCTTTAAAAAAAATAAAGTTGAAGAGAGCTGTTGAAGCAAATGGGACATAGCTTGAATTCTGGTTTGAGGAAGCTGCAAAGAACACTGAGGAAGGGTAGGGTAATAAGAGAGGATAAAGATCAGGATATGTATTTAGAAGTTCGAAAAAGGAGAAGTGAGACTGAAATGTAACCTGAAAAATAATAGCCAGAGGACTAGGTATCAGAGAAGCCAGGGGGGAAAAAGAAAGTATTTCGGAGAGGAAGGAGTGATCAGCTGTATCAAATATGGCTTAAAAGGTTGAATAAGAGAATGGACTATTGAATTTGGCACTATAGAAGTATCTTTGGCAAGAAGTTTTGGTAGATTGGTAGTATAAAGGCTTACTGGTATGTATACTGTTCATAATGTAGATGTTACCAATAGTTTATTCACCACTCATCATCAATTAATAGCTATTTAGGTAGTTTTTCAATTCTTATGATATTTTAGATATTCAAATTCAGATGTGTATGATGATGTATTTGAGAGCATCATGAAGTAATAATTTATGAATTAATGGCTTATTGGCTATTGTTCCTAAGAAAATGGGATGCCTGGGTGGCTCAGCAGTTGAGCATCTGCCTTGGGTTCAGGGCATGATCCCAGGGCCTGGGATCCAGTCCCATATCGGGCTCCCCGCAGGGAACCTGCTTCTCCTTCTGTCTTGTCTCTCTCTCTCTCTCTCTCTCTCTCTCTCTCTCTCTATTTTCTCTGTCTCTCATGAATAAATAAAATCTCTAAAAAAATTTTTTTTTGAGAAGCAGAGAAACCTTACCTCCCTTACCACCACCACCACCACCCCTTTTTAAAGATTTTATTTATTTATTCATGAGAGAGACAGAAAGAGAGAGGCAGAGAGACAGGCAGAGGGAGAAGCAGGGTCCATGCAGGGAGCCCAATGTGGGACTTGATCCCTGGACTCCGGGATCACACCCTGAGCCAAAGGCAGACGCTTAACCGCTGAGCCACCCAGGCATCCCAATCCCCGCTTTTATAATGTAGATATTTAAATATTTCCTCAACATATGTTGAGAACCACCTCAGATAGTGTTAGAAGTTTTGCTGCAGTAATCAATTTAGAAAACTCAGGGAAAAGGAAAGTCTGTTGTATTTACCGTATTTTTACTTTTTCTTTTCTGATGTTCCAAGATTCCTTAAATTCTTTTTCTTTCCTTTCACTTGAAATTATCTTGATTTCGCCGTAATTCCTGAAGGATATTTTGATTGAATATAGAATTCTGATTGACAGTTGTTCTGCTAAAGCCCTTGGAAAATGCACTACTACTTTCTAGCCTCTGTGATTTTTTTTTTAGTCCTTTTTTTTTTTTTTTAAGATTTTATTTGTTTATTCATGAGAGACACAGAGAGGCATAGACATAGGCAGAGGGAGAAGCGAGAAGCAGGCTCCCTGTGGGAAGCCCGATGCGGGACTCAATCCCAGAATTCTGGATCATGCCCTGAGTCAAAGGCAGACACTCAACCACTGAGCCACCCAGGCATCCCTCGACATGAATTTCTTTTTTTTTTTTTTAATTTTTATTTATTTATGATAGTCACAGAGAGAAAGAGAGAGAGAGAGAGGCAGAGACACAGGCAGAGGGAGAAGCAGGCTCCATGCACCGGGAGCCCGACGTGGGATTCGATCCCGGGTCTCCAGGATCGCGCCCTGGGCCAAAGGCAGGGGCTAAACCGCTGCGCCACCCAGGGATCCTATCGACATGAATTTCTTTAGGTTTATCCTGTTTGGGGTTGGATCTCTCCTTGAATCTGTAGTTTTGTATTTTGCCAAATATGGGGAATTTTCAGCCATTATTTCCCTGAATACTCAAACATAGGAGACAGAGAGAGGGAGAGACACAGGCAGAGGGAGAAGCAGGCTCTGTGCAGGGAGCCTGACGTGGGACTCAATCCTGGAACTCCAGGATCACGCCCTGGGCTGAAGGCGGCGCTAAACCGCTGAGCCACCCGGGCTACCCTGGATACTCTTTTAGCCTCATCTTCTTTCAGTTCTCCATCTGTATCTCTGATGAGAGGATTGTAGATCTTTTGTTAAGATTCTTATAAGATCCCTGAAGCTGCTTCTCCCTGCCCTGTGCGCCCCACACCCCTCCCACCCCCAATCTGTTTTCTTTTATTCAAATTGGATAATATATATTCTTCTGTCTTCAGGTTCACTGATTGTTTTCACTGTCCCTTCCACTGCCAAGCTCATCCACTGAATTTTTTTTTTGGTGATTATATTTCTTAATTCTATAAATTCTATTTGGTTCTTTTCTCTTTTCTCTTTTCTTTTCTTTTCTTTTTTCTTTTCTTTTCTCTTTTCTTTTCTTTTCTTTTCTTTTCTTTTCTTTTCTTTTCTTTTCTTTTCTTTTCTTTTCTTTTCTTTTCTTTTCTTTCTTTTCTTTCATTTATTTGACAGAGCACAAGCAGGCGGAACAACAGAGAGTGAGGACAGACCAGGTTCTCCGCTGAGCAGGGAGCCCAATGTGGGACTTGATCCCAGAACCCTGGGATCATGACCTGAGCCAAAGGCAGACACTTAACTGACTGAGCCACCCAGATGCCCTTACTTTTTTCTTTTTCAAGTTTAAATCATTTTTTTAAATTAAGTACTGATTGTACAAAAGATCAGTCAAAAGGTGAGCTACAGGGCTCAGTGGCACAGCGATTGAGTGCCGCCTGCAGCCTGGGGTGTGATCCTGGGGACCCAGGATCGAGTCCCACATCGGGCTTCCTGCATGGAGCCTGCTTCTCCCTCCGCCTGTGTCTCTGCCTCTCTCTTTGCTCTCTCTGAATGAATGAATAAATAAATCTTAGAAAAAAAAAAAAAAAGGTGAGCTACATTTACAACTTAGTTTGTTCATGTAAACTGCCATCAACATCCTTCAACATCCATGACAGCTAAAGTGTGCATAGGGTTTGACATGCATTTTGTAAGAAATCGAAAAGAAGCAATTGCCTTTTCAGTAAACTTGGCTAGTTTCACAGTCTCTTGGTCAGTCATGCAAAGTCGGGGTAATCTGCACCTTGTATACATTGACCCATTCTGGGTGATGTTTCATCTTTTCTGCTTGCAGGGCAACTCAGGACATAAAGCCAAATGCTGTCTGATTAGAATTTTTGAAGGAGAACTCTTTGTAGATGACATCTGTCTCATTTAATTCTGACCATCCTGCTGCTTTAAGATCAAGTATAGCTTGGTTCCTGTCCTCTGCTGTCAGTCAGTGAGCATCTGCTGCCATGACCACGAAGCTTGGACATTGGCCCTGCAGAATCACCAGTAGGAGCCACAGTATTCCCATGCCCCCTCATTTGGCTTTACTTTTTATCTTGTCTTTCTGAGATTTCTATTTGTTTGTTTCAGGTGTGTTTCATAATTACCCATTAAAGCATTTTTATGAGGGCTGTTAAAATCCTTGTCATGTAATTTTAGCATCTCTGTCATCATGGTATTGTTATCTATTCAAGTTAAGATTTTCCTGGTTCTTGGTATAACATGTGACTTTTGATTGAAATTTGGACATTTTGGTTGTTAAAGAGATTTTAGATCTTCTTAAGTCTTCTATATTAGCATGTCTCTGACATTACTTTCTCCAGAGGAGAAAGGGGGTGCTCCTTCCTTACTGACAACCAAGATTGGAAGTCCAGTTTTCTCCACTTGGGTCTCTTCACCCTAAGGGACGATGATTGTTACTGCAGGGTGACTGTGGGAATTTAGACTTCCACTGGTGGGTGGCTGGGAGGGGCAAGGATGCCTCATTACTGTTCCTCATGTGACCTCAATTGATACTATGAGGAAGTGGCCATATTACACCTGAAGAGTAGTAAAAGTTGACTCTCCACTAGACCTCTGACACCACCCCAGCAGGGAAGTTCATCTTTATTTTTGAAAGATCGTTTTGCTAGGAATAGAATTGTTTTTGTCTTTCAGTATTTGAAATGCATTGTTATACATTTTCTAGCTTGAATTGTTTTTCTTTTTTTCTAAGATTTTATTTATTTAGAGAGAGAGTACATGAGTAGGGTTGGGGAGAGGAAGGGAGGAAATAATCTCGAGCAGAGTCCATGCTGAGTGTGGAGCCTGACAACAGGGCTTGATCCCATGACTCCAAGGTCACGACCTAAGCAGAAACTAAGAGTTGGATGCTTAACCAACCAATGCACCTCCAGCTTGCATTGTTTTTTTTTTTTTTTTTAATTTTTATTTATTTATGATAGTCACACAGAGAGAGAGACAGAGAGAGAGAGAGAGGCAGAGGGAGAAGCAGGCTCCATGCACTGGGAGCCCGACGTGGGACTCGATCCCGGGTCTCCAGGACGACGCCCTGGGCCAAAGGCAGGCGCTAAACCGCTGCGCCACCCAGGGATCCCGCTTGCATTGTTTCTAATGAGAAATCTGTCATTCTTATCTTTGCACTTTATAAAATGTCTTTTTTTCTTATGCTTGGGATTTATTGAATTTTTTTGTTCTGTAGATTTATAGTTTTCACCAAAGATGTAGAATTTTGGCCATTATTTCTGCACTTTTTCTCCACCCACCCACCCCTTTTTTTCACTGGCATTATAATTAGATGTATTAGAGCGCTTAGTCGTTTCACAGCTTCCTGATACTCTTACTTATTTTCTGTTCCCCACTCCCTTGTTTTATTCTGGATAGTTTCTGTTGCTCTGCCTTCAAGTTTTTAAAAATCTACACATTATCTCATCTTAGGTGTAACTTTCATCTCTAAAAGTTCAATTTGAGTCTACATCTTCCATGTCTCCCTTCCACGTCTCCCTTTATAATAGCAGCTTAAATGTCTTTGTCTCCTAGTTCTAAACTTTTTTTTTATTTATTTATGATAGTCATACAGAGAGAGAGAGAGGCAGAGACACAACAGGCAGAGGGAGAAGCAGGCTCCATGCACCGGGAGCCTGATGTGGGATTCGATCCCGGGTCTCCAGGATCGCGCCCTGGGCCAAAGGCAGGCGCCAAACCGCTGCGCCACCCAGGGATCCCTGTCTCCTAGTTCTAAATGTATCATATTTTTCTGTATGCCTGGTAATTTTTTATTGGATGCCAAACATTATGAATTGTTAGGTATTGGGTTTTGATATTTTGATTCCTTTAAATATTTTTGAGATTTTTGCTGGACTCCTTTAACTTCTGAAAACAATTTGAGTCTTCAGGGCTTGCTTTTAAACTTTGTTAAGGGGGGATGCCTGGGTGGCTCAGCGGTTAAGCATCTGCCTTCAGCCCAGGGAATGATCCTGCAGTCCCAGGACCGAGTCCCACGTTGGGTTCCCTGCGTGGAGCCTGCTTCTCCCTCTGCCTGTGTATCTGCCTCTCTCTCTCTCTCTCTCTCTCTCTCTGTGTGTCTCTCATGAATAAATAAATAAAATCTTAAAATAAACTTCATTAAGGGGAACTTAATTTTTTAAGTTATTTCTATTTAATCCAACATGGGACTTGAACTCATGACCCCTCAGATCAAGAGTTGCATGCTCCTCTGACTGAGCCAGCCAGGCACCCCTGTTGAGGGGAACTTTAGAGTTTAGTCTAGAACTAATTATGCCCCACTTCTGAGGCATTACCTTTCTGAGTACTCTCTATGATGTCCCATGTGTGAGGATGTCTTTCCCCTCTGGCTAGTAGGAACAAAAATTATTCCTGCCCTATGTGATACTTGGGGGTTATTCTACATGTTTTCTTCTAGTTTGCATCCCTTCTTTGGGTATTTTCCTCACTGGCCAGTACTCAACTGACTGGACAGAGTTGAGTCCCATGCTGATGTCCAGAGCTTGCTCTCTCTGCAGCTTCGTCCTCTCCAGTACTCTGCCCTGGGAATTCTAGCTACACTGGCCTCACCAAATTGGGTACTCTGTCTCCTCAATTCAGTGAGTCGGCCAGGTCCTCTGGGTTCCATCCTCCCTGCTCTGTAGTCTGGAAAATCTCCAGGCAGTAAGCTAGAACTGTCAGAAGTCTCACCTGTTCATGTCCCTTCTCACAGGGATCCCTGTCTTGTGCTGCCTGTTGTCTGATGTCTGATAGCTATTGTTTCATATATTTTGTCTGTTTCTTTTTTCTTCAGCTAAGACAGCAGAAGAGATGAATTATTGTACACGTGTTACATTCAGCCACAAATGGAAACAGACTTAGTCCTGAAAGTCACAGGTCCAGAGCAAAGGACCAAGGAGGGATGGTTTTGGTGTGATCAAGTCTGGTCTCTCAGAGGTGGTCGTTGTAATCAGATGGTGATGGATGTTCTAGATCCCCTGAATCAAGCTCTAGAAAGTAGGCATGCAGTCCAGCAATTGGTACCAGCATCTCTGGCCTCTGGTTTTCCTTATTTCTGCTCCCGTGGCTCCATGCATGCACATGCTAGCGGTTTACTTGGACCTCTGCCTCATCTTTCTTCTTTTACGCTTCAGCCTGTGCATTCGCTTCTTCCTCCACTTGGCTCTCATGGCACAGAGGTTTCCAAGAAGATGGCGCTAAGGCCGAGAGTTGTCTGTTTTTTAAATAGGAAGAGAAGAAAGTTGAGAGCATTTCCATCTGTTGGCACTTATTTCCTCAGTGAAGAGGAATGTAAGAGCATCTGAAAATTTGGAATTGGGCTGGGATTTGGGAATTTAAGGTAGAGATTTTGAAGAGAAAATGGTGGGAAACAGGAAAGGGAGACAACTCGGGAAAAGTAAACAACTGGTTTTCTGAAAGGTGTTGAACCAAAACAAAAACTTTGAAGTGAAAATTCTTAATTTCTAGCTCAGTGGTTTGCCTAACACCTGACTCCATACAACAGTCCATTTTCTGCTTAAACTGTCCTGTGAACCAAGATTCATTGCCTCATGAGGCTGCTGGGTTGTTTTTTTTTTTTTTTTTTTTTTCTTAAAAAAAATTATTTATTTTAGAGAGTGCACACACACCCATGAGCAAGGTGAGGGGGGAGAGAACCTAGGCTCCCCCACTAACCATGGAGCCTGACATGGGGCTCGATCTCATGACTCTGGGATCATGACCTGAGGTGAAATCAAGAGTCAGACACCCAACCAGCTGAACCACCCAGGCACCCCAAGGCTACTTACTCTTTTTATGAACAGGCTGATGCAGTGGGAATATAGGTGAAAAATATAGAATAGGTTGTAATAAGTACAAAGCGGGTCCCATAGGAATGCATTTATTCATTTGTCAGACATTTATTTAGCACTTAATGTGTGCTGGTTATTGGGCTAGATGTTAGGGAAGCAGAGGTGAAAGAGGTGTAGCCTCTAAGAGCTTCTAGTTCAGATACAGTGACAAGCCCAAAAGTTGTAACAGCACTAGGAATAATAACAGTGCTTGCCTTGAGATCAAGCACAGCTCTTAGCTCTGTATATACCATCCTAGTAGCTCCCCTTTCACATCTCCGACTAGCATCTCCTGAACTGAGTTTACCAACTTCTCTAGTCCCTATTCTCAATGCCCAAGTAAAAAGTTAAACCATTTCTGTTAGAGATACCACTTTTCTAGTTTTATCCCCCCTCCCCCAAATGCTAAGAAACCTTTACATTCTTTCTGGTATTGTTTTTGTTTTGACTTTGTTTTCTGAAATTTCTCCTTTTGATCTTTGTAAATTTATTTTATTATTTAGTTTAATTCTGATGCCAAAGGTTGGGATTAGGTTCCCCCCAACCTTTCTGTGTCCACATGGAATCTATACATAGTTCCATCTGTAATGTAATTCTTTACTAGTGGTTAAGAGCCATTCTGGAGCAAGACTGACTGACTTCAGATTCTGGCTTCACTTTAATAACTGTATGATCTTGGGCAAATTTTGTATGTTTTGTGGATCTCATTTCTATTTTTTTTTTTTAAGATTTTATTTATTCATGAGAGGCAGAGACACAGGCAGAGGGAGAAGTAGGCTCCATGCAGGGAGCCCGATGTGGGACTTAATCTTGGGACTCCAGGATCATGCCCCAAGCCGAAGGCAGACACTTTAACCGCTGAGCCACACAGGCATCCCTCATTTCTTCATTTTTAGAAAGGATCTAGTTGTATAATCTACATCCTGGGATAATCCAAATAATATGCTTTGTCTTTAATCTTCAAAAATCCTATGAGTTCTTTTTTCACAGAAAAATGTGGTAAGGGCAGCCTGGGTGGCTTCGAGGTTTAGCGCCACCTTCGGCCCAGGGCGTGATCCTGGAGTCCCACGTCAGGCTCCCGCTGAGCCACACAGGCATCCCCAATAAATAAAATATTTTTTAAAAAAAGAAAAGAAAGGGATCCCTGGGTGGCGCAGCAGTTTGGCGCCTTCCTTTGGCCCAGGGCACGATCCTGGAGACCCGGGATTGAATCCCATGTCGGGCTCCCGGTGCATGGAGCCTGCTTCTCCCTCTGCCTGTGTCTCTGCCTCTGTCTCTCTCTCTCTGTGACTATCATAAATAAATAAAAAATTAAAAAAAAAAAAAAGAAAAACGTGGTAAACTTTGACTTGATCCTGTTAAGATATAACTGTGGAAAACTTCAAATACAAAGAATTTAGGAGGGAATTATGTAATTTATTACCATGTTTATGCCAACTAATTTTGAAAATTCTATTTTCTAGTACAAGACAAGGTAGATTTGTAACTTTCATTATTTGGAAAATGGACTAAAAATAGCACATTTGATTTCTGTCCAATAAATGTTATATAAGCAAACATAATTTTCTTTAGTGTGTTTTGTGTGTGTGTGTGTGTGTGTGTGTGTATGTGAGTCCTTTTGAATTATGGGCTACCATGAATTGCAGTATTATTTACTTAAAAAGTCATGCTAGAAGGAATAACTGAATAACTCTTCCACCTTTTAATTTATTCAAGAAGTTGACCCATGTGACTATATAAAAATAAGGAAATTTGAAGGAAGACAGTAAACTAAAAGTGTTTATATTAGGGGATCCCTGGGTGGTGGCTCAGTGGTTTAGCGCCTGCCTTTGGCCCAGGGCGCAATCCTGGAGTCCCGGGATCGAGTCCCGCGTCGGGCTCCCGGCATGGAGCCTGCTTCTCCCTCTGCCTGGGTCTCTGCCCCGCCCCCCTCTCTCATGAATAAATAAATAAATCTTTTTTAAAAAGTGTTTATATTGGGATCCCTGGGTGGCGCAGCGGTTTGGCGCCTGCCTTTGGCCCAGGGCGCGATCCTGGAGACCCGGGATCGAGTCCCACATCGGGCTCCCGGTGCATGGAGCCTGCTTCTCCCTCTGCCTGTGTCTCTGCCTCTCTCTCTCTCTGTAACTGTCATAAATAAATAAAAAAATAAAAAATAAAAAAAAAAGTGTTTATATTATAGGTCAAATGGGGGGTGCCTGGGTGGCTCAGTCCAGTAAGCATCTATCTGCCTTCGGCTCAGGTCATGATCCCAGAGTTCTGAGATCTGATCCCAGGGTTCTGAGATGGAGCAGCATCAGGTTCCCTGCTCGGTGGGGAGCCTACTTCTCTCTCTTTCTCTGCCCTTGAGAGTCTTGCGTGCTCTCTTTCTCTCAAATAAATAAAATCTTAAAAAAAAAAAGCCAACTGGTTAATGTCTGTACTATATTAAGAATACACTCTGCAAATAAATGGCCAAAGGGCTAGAAATAGTCCATGAAGGGGGTAGAATATGCGGGAAGCATGTCTTGGTATATTAAAAACATACAAATTGAGAGGCGTCTGGTTAGCTCAGTTGGTAGAGCATGCAATTCTTGATTTGGGGTTGTGAGTTCAAGCCCCATGTTAGGTGCAGAGATTTTTAAGTTTTTTTTTTTTTTTTTTTAAGACTATTTACTCATGAGAGACAGAGAGAGAGAGAGAGAGAGGCAGAGACACAGGCAGAGGGAGAAGCAGGCTCCATGCAAAGAGCCCGATGTGGGACTTGATCCCGGGTCTCCAGGATTACATCCTGGGCTACAGGCAGCGCTAAACCGCTGCGCCACCGGGGCTGCCCCAGAGATTACTTTAAAATAAAATCTTAAAACATACAAATTGATACAATTTTGATATGTGATTTGCATCCTAGTGAAGTAGCATAAAGGTCAGTGCTGATGAGGTTGAGGTGAAATTATAATTGTTCTTTGCTAGGCATTATAAATAGCTAGGACCTTTTTAGAAAGTTGGATGACAAGGGTGGCTCCTTTGGTTAAGGGTCAGGGGTCCAACTTTTGATCTCAGTCAGGGTCATCATGAGTTCAAGCCCTGCATCGGCTTCATGCTGGGCATGGAGCCTACTTAAAAAAAAAGAAAAGAAAGAAAGTTGGACGATAGTACAAAGCAAGAGCCATGCAGATTTTCATTTCCTGTGGCCTAGTAATACCACTTCCTAGAATTTGTCTGTAGATAAATTCAGCCAGAGCATAAAGAGTATTATTTTGTCAAAAAGATATTAAGTACAAAAAATACATATCAATTGGGGCTTTCTTAGTTAGCAAAAAACATTTAGGTATCTATCACCCCCCCACCTCTCACCACCACTTGTCACAGGCTCCACTGTCACTTTCTCCTTCATAGATGGAGATAATGGAAATTATTCTTATTTTTTCATGAGAGACATTCACAGATTAATTGCACACTCTCCCTCCCCATTCCTTATCTATGTCTGTTTGCTGAAACAGAGAAGTCAGGAAGAGAGGGAACTGTAGTGGAGCAAGAACAATGAGACCACACTTGGCAATGACAGGTTCTGTTTAGAAATGTCAGTTCTGGAACCCACCCTTTCACTTGTTCTATTTTCTCTCCCTCCCTCCCTGCCTCCTTCCCTTTCTCGCCCTTCCACACCCTTGGAATAGTGTAGTCTGGTATATAAGCCATTCTCTTAATGCTTGCAAGGAAAGGAAAGGGATTTGCAAAGAGTAGCAAAGAAAAATCTGTTGACTCCCCAGTAGATAAAAGTGATGTTGCCATTCATTTTAGGAAGCCCATGGTTACTTTAGAAAGAAAATTCCAGTTACCTGTTTTATGACATGCTGGAATTAAGTTACTAAATGCAACATCATTCATACTCAAGGTACAGATATGGGGTGCTATGGTATTTATGAATGCCCGTGGGAAACCAGGTTCTAAGGGTTTAGCATTTTTCTAGGCCTAGCCTACATCTTAACCAGTGTACAGTGCCTACTTCTGTGTCTAAGTTGCGCTTTATAATTTACATAAGCTTTGAAGGACATATCACCATTCATCCTCCCCCCAAAGACATTAGATTATTATATGAGATTCTGAACTGTTGAGAAATTCTTTCATAGCAACAATTAATAAAAAGATACTCATTTGGGTGGCGTGGTCAGTTAAGTATGGAACAATCTGAGTCTGAACTTGGGGATATGAATCATTACAGAAGTTCCATGTTGGAAACTTATGTCACCTTATTTAAAGATTGGATATTACTCCTTAGTGGTTTTATAATCTGTGTATTCAGTGGGAGAAATACTGAGCTCATTTAGACATTAGGAGTGGAAATGTATTTGAAGTCCTGTGGTGAGATGCTTGTGTGGTCAGATTCTGTACATAATCTTGATACTTGCATGTTATGTGAGTGCCAGGACTTCTATCTTTTCTTATTCTTTCCCTGACCTTTATTTATGAAATTAAATGATAGCAGGGGCTTCTGGTTGGTGGTGTTGGTTAAGTGTCTGCCTTTGGCTCAGATCATGATCCCAGGGTCCTGGGATCAAGCCCCCCACATTGGACTCCCTGCACAGCAGGAAGCCTTCTTCCTCTCTCCTGCTTGTGCTCTCTCTCACTGTCTCTGTTGCGGTCTCTGTCTCTCTCTCTCAAGTAAATAAAAATCTTTTTTAAAAATGATAGCAGATGAATGAAATTGGCACTTTATGCTATTCAGAGTTGGCAGAACTTGATAATAAGCAATAATTTATCCTGGATATTTAAAAAGATTTTGAGTAATCTCCACACCTAGTGTGGGCCTTAAACCCACTGCCCCCAAGATCATTAGTTGCACACTCCACCAACTGGGCCAGCCATGCGCCCCTGGATTTTTTTTTATTTTAAGATTTTATTTATTTATTCATGAGAGACACAGAGAGAGAGAGAGACAGAGACAGAGACACAGGCAGAGGGAGAAGCAGGCTCCATGCAGGAAGCCTGATGTGGGACTCGATCCTGGGTCTCCAGGATCAGGCCCTGGGCTGAAGGTGGCGCTAAACTGCTGAGCCACCCGGGCTGCCTTTTTTTTTTTTTTTTTTTTTTTTTTTTTTTAAATCACAACGCAGATGCAGGTGTTTTCTTTCTGTGAGCGGTCTGTGTCAATCTATAAATCACCTTGTGTGGATTCGGGTGTCCCAGTGACTGAGAGCCAGCTGTTGGGTGTTTTAACTAAACAGCTTGCTCCTAGTTGGCTGTTCAAATCCCAGTGAGAGGTTTTAGCTGCTCCAGGGAATAGAACAGGAATAGAGCATCCAGGGTGAAGATTTTCGCAAGGCCTTTCGTGACCCGGTTTAAATTTGTTGAGACTTTCCTGCTTTGGCTTTTTCCTATAGGTGCCAGAGTTGATCTGCTTCAGATTTGCACAAATGACTCATCTTCCTGTCATATTTCCTTAGACTGCAATGACTTAAGATTATCTTTGGGTTACTGTTAAACATAGTTTCTCTACCGCATGTGTTGGGAGAAATAAATAGTGGTATTCACATTCAAGCCTGTTTCTGCCTGCCTCATCCTCATTGATTCCTATGCTCCATAGAAAACTCTGTTCCTGATAATGGCATTTTAATGATTCATTATTTTCTGTGGGAGGAAGCTTGTGACCTTCTCTTGTCTTTTTTCCTTCCAGAGGAAATCTGGAAAAGTTGTAAGCAAAACATCGTTCCTCTAAGAAAATTCTGGATACCAGAAGTTCTGGATAACAGGTAAAGAATATTTAAACTTGGGTCATTCCGATAATCACCGATAATCTGCAAAAGTAAACTGGGAGAGAGAAGTGTGCTTTGGGTCAGGGATTACAATAGGGAATTTTTTTTTTTTTTTTTTTTTTTTATGATAGTCACACAGAGAGAGAGAGAGAGAGGCAGAAACATAGGCAGAGGGAGAAGCAGGCTCCATGCACCGGGAGCCTGACGTGGGATTCGATCCTGGGTCTCCAGGATTGCGCCCTGGGCCAAAGGCAGGCGCTAAATTGCTGCGCCACCCAGGGATCCCTACATTAGGGATTTTATATATATATATCACCTCATTTAAATGATTTTTAGCAGGATTCTGGGCATAGATCTAAGAATCTCAGATTCTGAGAATCTGAATCCTTCAAAATGCTGTTTTAAATGGATTTGCCTATTGATTGGATTTAATGTCCTCACAGTTTAGTTTGGAAACATTTTTAATATCTGCCATAAAGTACAGCAATACACAGGATCCTAGAATCTCCTATGCTGTGCAGCCCAGCTAGGGAGTGTCTATTTCCTTTCTTTTTTTTTTTCTTTGATCATTGCCAGTTATTTGTAGCTGTATCATCTTAATTCTTTTTAATACTTTGTCACCGAGTCCAAAATTTAAATTTCCTAATACAGCGTCTCTTCACACTGGAGTCTGCCCACGGCCCATGTGTCCCCATTGTGTTCTCAGTGCTAGTCACCATGAGTGGACAGAATAAGCCTTACTATACTCTGTTCTGTTTTTTTTTTTATCTGTATCTCACAAAGAAGTCTTATGAAATAATAGTATACATAAAGAATCCAGTATGCTGGGTCTGAGAAATACATCTCAGATGATAGCTACAATTTTACCTTTGGGACCAGGGAAGACATGAAAGCTGACCAGACATCCTAGGATGCTGCAGGCCAAAACAAGTGCTCCATAGACTAAGGTAAAGTGTCCTACCTGACATAGGAGAGACTGAGATGCTCTTTCTTTTGTCATTCTAACATGAGCCTTGAAGTTAGATTTCAGGTATTCAGAAGAGTAGTTCCTAGAGGTATCATCAAAAAGTTAAGTTATTCAGATTTTCCTTTGGCATTTTCCCATTTTTATCAGGGCAAACCAATTCGGTCACCATGAGTTGGAGCTTCCTGACTCGCCTGCTAGAGGAGATCCACAACCATTCCACATTTGTGGGGAAGATCTGGCTCACTGTATTGATTGTCTTTCGGATTGTCCTTACAGCTGTAGGAGGGGAGTCCATCTATTACGATGAGCAAAGCAAATTTGTATGTAACACAGAGCAGCCAGGCTGTGAAAATGTCTGCTATGATGCTTTTGCACCCCTCTCCCACGTGCGCTTCTGGGTATTCCAGATCATCCTGGTGGCAACCCCCTCAGTGATGTACCTGGGTTATGCCATTCATAAGATTGCCAAAATGGAGCATGGAGAAGCAGACAAGAAGGCAGCTCGGAGCAAACCGTATGCAATGCGTTGGAAACAGCACCGGGCTCTTGAAGAAACAGAAGAGGACCATGAAGAGGATCCCATGATGTATCCAGAAATGGAATTGGAAAGTGAAAAAGAAAATAAGGAGCAGAACCAACCTAAACCCAAGCATGATGGCCGACGGCGGATTCGGGAGGATGGGCTTATGAAAATCTACGTGCTGCAGTTGCTTGCAAGGACCGTATTTGAGGTGGGTTTTCTGATAGGGCAGTATTTTCTGTATGGCTTCCAAGTCCACCCATTTTATGTGTGCAGCAGACTTCCTTGCCCTCATAAAATAGACTGCTTTATTTCTAGACCTACTGAAAAGACCATCTTCCTTCTAATAATGTATGGTGTTACAGGCCTTTGCCTGTTGCTTAACATTTGGGAAATGCTTCATTTAGGGTTTGGGACAATTCGAGACTCACTAAACAGTAAAAGGAGGGAACTGGAAGATCCGGGTGCTTATAATTATCCTTTCACTTGGAATACACCATCTGCTCCCCCTGGCTATAACATTGCCGTCAAACCAGATCAGATCCAGTACACCGAACTGTCCAATGCTAAGATTGCCTACAAGCAAAACAAGGCCAACATCGCCCAGGAACAACAGTATGGCAGCCACGAGGAGAATCTCCCCGCTGACCTGGAGACTCTGCAGCGGGAGATTAAAATGGCTCAGGAACGCTTGGATCTAGCAATCCAGGCCTACAGTCACCAAAACAACCCCCACGGACCCCGGGAAAAAAAAGCCAAAGTGGGGTCCAAAGCTGGGTCCAACAAGAGCAGTGCTAGTAGCAAATCAGGAGATGGGAAGACCTCCGTCTGGATTTAGTCTTGGCTGGGCTTAAAACTTGTGCTTTTCATAGTTTATGGTAAGCAGCGGCTCACTGAATAATGACTTCCATTGAGTAAACATTTGGCTCTGGTTATCTTCAGAGATGCTGTTGGCTCATGATCCAAGCTCAGGGGACTCTGAAAGCGGGGCTGGGACAAGGGGGAAGAAAAGGGGAAAACACAGTGTTCCTGGGCACATATTCCAGCAATAATACCGTTATGGAACTCTACATTTGTGTCTTCCAGATCTGGAAAAGAACAGATATATTTAAATCATTCTTGTTGAAAAGTTTTTGTATGTACAGTATTATGGTACTTTTTTTAGTATGAGAATTTTTTTTGTATTTGTATATTGGACCACTGTAGTTATACTTTTATATTAAAGGAAAAAAATCCTTAAGGTAATGCCTATCAGGCTAGTGTTATTACTTTTGTTCAGCAAATTCTACCCTGGGTTTAAAGTTTTAATAGATGCCACACCTAATAAAAGTGCCTCTTGTGTTGCAGAGAAGATTTCAGATATGTAAGGAGCCAGAGGAGGAAGCATCAATTTTCAGTCTTGGAAAGAAAATCCACAGTAGGAGGAGGTTGAGATCTTTTCTCCTTTACTTAAGCAATCTTTGACTCTCATTCATGAACCCAGACTTGAATCCAGTCTTTAAAAATCTGTTTGTGTTTGCAAAGGATAGAAATGATTCACTGCAAGATTCCTTTAATTATCAAGTGTTACCCGTATATGCCTTGTTGGTGTGTATATAATCTAAGTTCTTTATAAAGGCTGATACACAAAGATATCCCCAGTCTGATAGCAGTGCAGAGACCCTGACCAGAGTTGTGACTAACATTTCTCTATTGCAAAGCAAAGCCACTCCTGGAAAATGAACCCCACTACACTGTTTAGTTGTGGCCCTACTTGATTTGCCTTAAATCTCTATCCTGAAACTTGCCTCCCGGGTTTCTTAAGAAACCAGTGATATTTTCTTTATATGTTAATATTAGAGATAAAAAAAATTCCCTTATAGGCTAAGAATACTCAAAGCTACTTGCACTGCATATGACAGAAAGCCTAAGTCCGAATTCCTAATTTTTGTAATTTACTGTGAAGCTTTTATCATTTCTGTACTTCTGCCTATGTAGATTTTTGTGTGGAAACCAGTCAGAACGAGGATTCTACCTGTAAATAGACCTAAAGAGAATTTCAGTATTTATTCCCTATAGGCATATATTTTTGTTAATGGCTAGCATTAGTGTTCACATAACACCCATAATTTGCAGTATTTTATTGATGTTTTTGGTCCTATTTTATGTTGGAGAGCTTTGCTCTCACATCATGTTCACATCATTTATCTCAGAGTTTATGAGCATCTGAGTAAGAGCTTGATAAAGATTTATAGGAAGGGGCCTTTTTTTCCCAGAAAGCATTTTTGTTTGAGTGTCTCACTCTTTTCTAAGAGAAGACAAGCCACCTCTGACTTTGAAATTCTAAAAGTATTATTTTTTTTATGTCTTAATTTTAGAATGTCAATTCTTTATTATTTAGGAGAATCCTGCAGCACCTTTGGGTATTTCTTTTTCATTTCTTTCTTTCTTTGTTCTACTCAATAGAAAATTTAAGCTTATTTTCTAACCATGCATTAAACCTTATTTTGCTTTGCTTTTTTTTCTTAAATTTATAAATTTTAGCCTAGAGAAGCTCCTTAGAATCTCTAAACATCTTAAGTGGGAAGTAAACTCAGGTAAGACCAAAGGGGAAATTTCAGAGAATGAGACACGTGTTGTGTCCTGGAGGATTAGTAGACGTGCAGAGTGTCCTTCATACCACATGCTTTATAAGGAAATTCAACTGATTCTTCTTAGAAAACAAGATTTTATTTTATTTATTTATTTTCTTTAGAAAACAAGATTTTAACATTGAACCTTAGCTTAGCTTAGCTTTGTATGACACTAGAGCTTCAAGGAGATTTCTTAATCAAAGAACAGAAAATACACATACACTCGAGTCCATCTGCGCAGAGCCTGAAAGAAAGCAGAGCGGCTTCACCAGCACTGTTGGGAAGGTTGAGGACCGATAGGGAGCCGAGCCAAAATGCCCGGCAGAGACACAGTGTCAGGAGTGGGAACTCGTTCCCACAAGGAGTGCCCAAGACCTCTCTTCTCAGCTTGAGAATGCTACATTGTGTCTGGATCATTTCTTTAACATCTTAAAGTATATGGAAAGATACTTTCAGTCACTTCACATGTGCACACACTTTAAAAATCTATTTTTATTCTCTCACGGAAGTTTTAATTATGACATGGAGTTCCCAAGTCTCACTGCTTTCTTGGTATATTTCCTTCAGCCTTTGCACGTGGGAATTTGCCAAAGCCATTTTCCCGTAATGGCATGTCGAGGACCTCCATTAGGAAGATGGCCCTACCTGTGTCTAGCTTAGCCCATTAGTTGGGTCTACATTGAATCTAAAAATACCGTTCTGGTTATTCTGGAACTTTCAGGTATTAGTATAAAAAGCCTGTCAGCAGGGGTTGATAAAATCAACCTCTTTTTTTTTCCCCTATCAAAATCCTGTTCCTCTGAACTGCCATTGAAAACGGCCTTTGTCGCATGACATATACTTTCTAAATAATTGAGTGCTTAGTCCTTCATATAGGGTATAGTTGACAAGTTTATATTTCTTAAATTTTTTTTTTTTTTTTAAATTTTTTTTTTCTATTTTCATTTATTTATGATAGAGAGAGAGGCAGAGACATAGGCAGAGGGAGAAGCAGGCTCCATGCACCGGGATGCCCGATGTGGGATTCGATCCCAGATCTCCAGGATCGCGCCCTGGGCCAAAGGCAGGCGCCAAACCGCTGCGCCACCCAGGGATCCCTATATTTCTTAATATACTATTGGATTTACTCAGATGTAGTGTGTCTTTTGCTCATCATCTGTATTAAAATCTATTATTCAGAAAACACTTATAAAACAGGCTTTTTTCTTAGTTCAAATTGGAAGGGAGAATTAGATAACATTTTCCCCTAAAGAAATGTTAATGTTCACTTTGTGGCTTTGTTTTTGCTTTATGACTTCATTTTTCCTGCCTCTATATTTGCTTATTTAAAACCACAAGAGTGTTATCTCATTCGAGGTAATTTTTCTGGGGATTTTCCTTGACTAATGTCTATAGAATTACTTTTGATAAAAATGAACTTTGCCATCTAAAATGTTTTTCACAGCCCCAACAATTCTCATACATGTCTTTCAGAAAGGCACCTATGTCTTAAAAGAGGAAAAAAAGTCCTCATTCTATACCTTAACTCTTGTCATTTTTTTCATGGTGTGAAATTAGGCAGTTCAGTTGATATTTTTTTTTTTTTTTTTTCCCAAGCTTCAGGAGCTACTTACTTCTCCTAAATGTTAAGTAGTTAGATCCTCTGGTGAAAGGTATTAAAAAACCAACTATTGGTCATTTGTCTGAACTTGGAGCTTCAAGAAAAAAATAGTTGACAGAACTACATGATGGTAGTTCAGACATCCTTCAGTGCTCTTGAGCACAGGAATCAGTGATGGCTTAAAACACTTGCTTTAAGCAGTTCCTACCAAGAATGGATTTAAATGTTATTCCCATTAGTCATATCAATGCTTTACCCTTTTGGCTTATAAATATCCATGCTTTATTCCTTCTGTCTCATTTAAGAGGCAGTACACCTCTAAAAATAACATTTATAGTTTATGATAAATTTTTGGCCTGCTAGCTTTCAATAAAAGGCAAGTATGTTATACTTGAACCTATTTCAAGAAATGCCTTTTTATAAAGGAATGGCCTTTCCCAACTGAAGAAAAGTACCCAAAGTCAAAGATACACAGCTGCTGGTCATTTTGATTGAAGATTCCTGGTATTAGATTAATTGTATCTTTATAATATCATGTAATCTCATGAAGAGCCTTACAACCTGAAAATAAGAAAGCCCTGGTGCCTATACAGTGCAGAGTTGGGAAATAAAATTTCGACTCCTCTATATCCTAAATTTGTAATAGTTTATAGTCACCATCAGATGTTAGAATCATTAGGTTGAATTGCATACTTGTTACTCATTCTGGCCACACATCGTGGAGAGATTAAAAGATTTTATTTGTCCCTAATGGAGTAATGTTGTTTTTAATAATGATGTTAAGTGATTTTGGTTTGTGCACATTCCACCTTAATAATCATACTTTCCAAAGAGGCAATCCATAAGTATTTCAAAGTCCAGGAGTCCAAACAAAGGAAAATCTTAATTCCCATGCAGAATCTCTACAGAAATAAAAGGAGTAAGTGTTACGTATTTCAGGGTTGGCTTGTTGAACCAGCAAAGCATTTGACTCTATGCTTCTAAGATTGGAAATGTTTTTATTATATTCTCAATTGTGTTTTCTTAAATAAAGCTCTTAGAGAAGTCTACCTCAGGCACTAAGTACAAGATATGGTTAGCATACTGATACTGAAAAACTTAGCTAGGACTTCTAGTTTTTTAAGATAATTTAAATGTAAAATTTAACTGTTAACCAGCAATCTAATGTCATGTGGTGTGCAGTCTGGATGTTGTATGAACAGCTAAGGAATTATCCGTTCTAGTGCCAAAGACCACTCATTGCTAATTTTGTTCTGTACATTAATGTAAAAATTTAATAATGGGGACAGACTCTGCTTGGGGCTTTTTCTCAGGAAGACTGGTCAGTTCCCAATGTTTTGTCGGTTCCAAATACAGTTTAGAAGATTCGTTCATGGTCTGTGCATATTTTCCCAAACTTGAAAACTCAGCTGCCAGTGTCATATTGAGGATTTTATCCCATTCTTTGTGTAAAATAGTACCCGAGAGCTTAATGGTTTGTACAGAAAACCTGATATGAAAACCTCTTCTAGTACTTTCACCTGTAAATTGATCTCAGTGGGAATGCACAAGCAGGAAATTTTCCAAGTAGATGTTTGGGCTCAAAACATGCCCTTTTTTTCATAGCTGAGTTACAACCCCTGGGAGTGCTGGGGCTGCCTGGACGGGCATATTTCTGGCATCATCATCTGGGAAGAGTATGTGGCCTTGTGTGGGAGGAGTGGGGAAGCTGAAGTCTAAGTGTAGTCACTGGGATCCTACCCTGTCTAAGGCTCCCTTTGGTTCTCAGGGCCTTTTCAACAAGAGGAGTGCCTTCTGGGAGGTAAGTGTAGAAAAGGGTAGTATCTATTGTACAAATACCCTCTTTCCCCCCAGACGCAGAAGGCTGGCTGGTAGGTCATGCACAGAGTGCACCCTCAGCACCACAGATTGTAAACTGGTCAGCCAGCCATATTTGGTAATGAACTTGTGAGCTGTTCAAAAGCTGTCAGAGCAGTGAAGGCACTCTGCTCCTTTTGAAAGTGGATTCTTGGGCAGATTTGCCATCAGAACAGAACTAATACCTGGAAGAGGTATTGTCATCAAAGTTAAAATCTTTGCTACATGGAGTTTAAAACTTTCTAAGGCTTTTATGAATCTTAATATACAATATTTTTAGGGTTTTCTCTCCTTGAGTTCACATTGGAAGCATGTTCCCCAGGGGCATGAAGAATATGGAGGTTGAGGCAGAGCTGAGAACAGACGCCAGGTCTGCACAGTGGCTCAATACAGCACCCTTAGCCCTTTTCCTGGGGGGGGGGGGGTGTGCAGCAGCTGCTAGTAGGCTTTCTCATCAGGGCAGATAGGTGTGTGGCTCTTTGCTGGGTGGACCTTGCTGTATCTATAGCATTTTTTCCAAATATAACCGTTGAGTTGCCTATGGAGGAAGTAACAGGAATGCCTATTAAAATGTAGGTTCCAGGACGCCTGGGTGGCTCAGTGGTTGAGTGTCTGCCTTCACTCAGGGCATGATCCTGGGGTCCTGAGATCGAGTCCCACCTCAGGCTCCCCACAGAGAGCCTGCTTCTCCTTTTGCCTCTCTCTGTGTCTTTCATGAACAAATAAATACAAATCTTTTTATTTTTATTTAAAGATTTTAGTTGTTCATGAGAGGCAGAGACACAGGCAGAGGGAGGAGCTCCATGCAGAGAGCCCAATGTGGGACTCGATCCCGGGAGCCCTGAGCCAAAGGCAGAGGCCCAACCGCTGAGCAACCCAGGCATCCCACAAATTTTTTTTTAAGACTTTATTTATTTATTCATGAGAGACACACAGAAAGAGAGAGGCAGAGACACAGGCAGAGGGAGAAGTAGGCTCCATGCAGGGAGCCCAACGTGGGACTTGATCCTGGATCTCCAGGATCATGCCCTGGGCTGAAGTCGACGCTAAACCGCTGAGCCACCTGAGCTGCCCCCCACAAATCTCTTTTAAATAAATGTAGGCTTTTTGGGCACCTGGGTGGCTCAGTCGGTTAAGTGTCTGCTTTGGCTCAGATCATGATCTCAGGGTCCTAGGATTGGGCACCCTGCTTGTGCTCTCTCCCCTCTCTCTCAAGTAAATAAAATCTTTTTTTTTTTTTTAAATACCGATTCCTCAGATGCATCTCAGGCCTACATAGTCAGAACTAAGTTCTCTAGATGATTATTTAAAATCTTTTTTTTTTTAAGATTTTATTTATTCACTTGAGAGAGAATGTGAGCGAGAGTGCACAAGCTGGGGAAGAGGGAAAGGGAGAAGCATCTTCCCTGCTGAGCAGAGGGAGCTGATGCTCTCAGGACCCTGGGATCATGACCTGAGCTGAAGGCAGACACTTAACCAACTCAGCCACCCAGACACCCCTAAAAATCTTTTGCTAAGGCATAATTTACATGTAGTAAAATTCACCCTATTTACTTAGCATATAATACATAGTTACAAATGCATACAGTTGAGTAACCACCACTAGAAGGTGAATACATGCATCAGGCAACAATTCTGTATCACAATCACCACCTACACTGATTTTTGAGAACCACTTATCTTAGGGAAAAGAAAAACTTGAAGTGTGTGCCTGCCAGGGTGAAAGGGGAAGGGATTATTTCCAAGGAGGTTTAGACCTGGCATAGCACATGTCTTCTCAGCCAGCCCAGAATGATGGCACCCTGGAGTGGAGGACTAAAGGGCTGGACCGAATAATCCATAAGTGATTTGCAGGGGGTAGGTGCTGGGTAGCATGTAGTCCTGGACTCTGTGTTGTATAACTTTGTAAAACATCCAATGGTGGGCAGCCCCGATGGCCCAGTGGTTTGGCACCGCCTTCAGTCCAGGGTGTGATCCTGGTGACCCGGGATCGAGTCCCACGTCGGGCTCCCTGCATGGAGCCTGCTTCTCCCTCTGCCTGTGTCTCTGCCTCTCTCTCTCTCTCTCTCTCTCTCTCTCTCTCTCTCTCCCTCCCTCCCTCCTCTGTGTGTGGTGTCTGTCATGACTAAATAAATAAAATCTTTAAAAAAAAATCCAATGGATTCAGGGCTTCCACTTTATGGCTATGACTAGTCCCATGCAAAGAGAACCACCTTCTATGTCAATGAGTTAGCATTGTTACTTAGAAATTTCTCCACCCTATGTTGAATGACATCTTTGAGGACATTAGAAACGGGAAATGAATAGTGGAAAACAAGAAAAAGATGACATGGTGACAAGAATTAGCTGTCTGTTGGTTTTCTCCTGCCCTCTCAATCCTGAGGAAATGGCACAGCATTTCCTTGCCCTGTCCTTGACACGCTAGGCCTATTTTCAACTAGATTCGGGGATTGTGAGAGAAAACCCAAGGAAGCCCACTGCCAGTGCCTGGAGGAAAAGCTGACCGGATTCCCTCTTTACCCTCGGCCAAACCTTCCACAAGTATCCTTGTCTGCTCTGCTCTCCAGGGCCATCACAGAGGGCATGGCTGGCTGACAGCCTTAAACCCCAGGCAAGGCAGAGCCAAGCAACTGTTCATAACTGATTTCCCTGCACAGCCAGTGACCTGAATGGGACCTGACCATGGGGAAAAATGATACAGAACTAGATCGCTTTTTTTTTAAATTTTATTTTTAGTTTGTGTAGTCCTGTGAAAGTGAAATTTTATCTTTGCACTGGAACATTGAAAAGCACTGACAGGGAGCCCCTTTGGCCTGGCCCATTTTTCTGAAAGCATGTTGCAGCTGTGGCTTGTGCCCAGCAGGCAGAGGCTGATGTTCGATCCTGTACCCAGGTGCTGTTGACAGCAGTGACAGGCTACAGCCTCTGCAGAATGGTCTGCACGAGGATCTGGGCTCCCCAGATGCTCTTAGAGTCAAAAGCCCTGGAAATAGGATTAGTGCAGGTTGTCAGTGGATTGTTTACTTCATGTTCTGATGGGGAAATGATTGTGGACAAAGGTCTGCCTAGTTTGGCCCCCTCCCAGACCAGCTTGTGATTATGCTGTTTCATTCCAGTGGTCTGCTTCTGGGGACTTGTTGGCCTAGAAGAGACAGTGTGGGGTGGGGACTGCTTTTCGTTTTATTTATCTCATTGCCCTTAGGCAGTGAGTGGCCACTCAAGCCAGCTCTTCTGAGTAGTCTCTAGGATCCTAGGAAAGGGAAAGGCTGAGCATGGGGTGTGGGGGTTCTTGTGAGGTCAGGAGGAATGTGACATACCAGAGCACAACCAGGGACTGCCAGAGAAGGCTGTGAACAGATTGACATAGGTTGGCCTGGAATACATGCGCTGGGCAGGAACCTATTACCTTTGATTTAGGTTGTCAGATAAAATACAAGACGCCTGCTTGAATTTGAAGTTCAAATCAACAGTGAATCATTTATTATATATTGCATCTTATATATGGAAAATATGTACAAAATTATCATTTATCCAAAATTCAAATGTGACTGAGGGTCCTATGTTATTTGCTAAAACTAGCAACCCCATCTTGATTGAAGTCAAACATGGGTTCTGAGGCCTGGTAACAGGATGGAAAAGGCTTTAGTCAACTATCAGAAAAACCACCAGCATAAACTGCCAAGTCTGAGCCACTTCGTGCAGAAAGGTAAGAAATCATGCTACCAGTGCGGAAGGCATTTTGGTGTTCCCTGTTTATAGCAATTCTCTGTTTAATGCAAACCATTTTTTGGTTCTATGATTTTATCAGTAGCAATTTAATAGCCATATCAACCCAAATTCAGCCAGCAGCCAGCCTACTTTTTTAAAAACTCATTTGTTGGGGCGCCTGGCTGGCTCAGTCAGAGCTTGCAACTCTTGATCTCGGGGTTGTATTTTTCTTTTTTTTTTATTTTATTTATTTATTCATGAAAGACACAGAAAGAGAGGCAGAGACACAGGCAGAGGGAGGAGAAGCAGGCTCCATGCAAGGAGCCTGATCTGGGACTCAATCCCAGGACCCCAGGATCACGCCCTGAGCCAAAGGCATACGCTCAACTGCTGAGCCACCCAGGCATCCCGATCTTGGGGTTGTAAATTTGAGCCCCACGTTGCACGCAGAACTTACTTTAAAAAGTAAGGGAGCGGGGATCCCTGGGTGGCTCAGTGGTTTGGCGCCTGCCTTTGGCCCAGGGCACGAGGCCCGGAGTCCCGGGATCGAGTTCCGGGATCAAGTCCCTCATCGGGCTCTTGGCATGGAGCCTGCTTCTCCCTCCTGTGTCTCTGTCTCTGTCTCTGTCTCTCTCTCTCTCTATCATGAATGAATGAATGAATGAATAAATAAATAAATAAATAAATAAATAAATAAATAAATCTTTAGGAAAAAAAAAGTAAGGGGGCACCTGAGTGGCTCAGTACGTTAAGTATCTAACTCTTGATCTTGGGTCACGTTGTGATCTCCGGGTCATGAGATCAAGTCCTGCATCAGGCTCTGCACTGAGCATGGAGCCTGGTTAAGTTTCTCTCCTTCTTCCTCTCCCTCTGCCCCTCCCCTCCTCATACTCAAAGAAAAAAAAATTAAACTTAAGAAACAAAATAATTTAAAAAAAGAAAACAAAACAAAATAATAAAAGCATTTTGACCAATACTAAAAGATATAAAACCGTAAAAGTCCCCCTCACATTCCTTCCTATTACTCTTCCTCAGAGTTAATCACTGTTTCCAGAAATATTTATGCACACACAAGCATATACACATGTTTGTTCTTTGCTTAAGCAAACCATTTATTATTTTTTGTTAAAAGTTTTATTTATTTAAATAATCTCTACAACCAGTGTGGGACTCAAACTCATGACTCCAAGATCAAGAGTTGCATGCTCTTCCAACTGAGCCAGGCAGGCGCCCCATTAAGCAAACTATTTATTCAACAGAATTACAGTTGTCATCTTTAGTAATAGGCTACAGGACCCCAGAGCCAAAATTGGTGACATCAAAATTAGAGAACTTAAATTTAATGAATTTTCCTGAAAGGGAGCACTTAGAAACTTAACAGGAGCATTTGCTGCTAGTACACATGAATTTACTTTCCATGAAGATAAGTTCTGTACTATAACATAGACTACTTAAAATGAAATGTAAGAGCTCTAAAGCTTTTTTTAATTCCTTAAACGAACTTTATGGGGCATAACTTGCAGACAATAAATGTGCCCTTTTCCAGTATATAGTTCAATGATTTTTGTGAGTTTTTTTTTATATATATATAAATACCATTGCCTTCTGGGGTTTTTTTTTTTTTTTTCTTTGTTGACTATTCTACTTTAATGACATTTTATTCTAGTCATGAAGATAGTATTACATGCTCCTTATAAAAGACTTGGAAAACTCAGGAAGGAATAAAGAGAAAACAAAAGACATCAATAATTGCCCCATCCCGGGATCCCTGGGTGGCGCAGCGGTTTGGCGCCTGCCTTTGGCCCAGGGTGCGATCCTGGAGACCCGGGATCGAATCCCACATCGGGCTCCCGGTGCATGGAGCCTGCTTCTCCCTCTGCCTGTGTCTCTGCCTCTCTCTCTCTCTCTCTCTCTGTGACTATCATAAATAAATAAAAATTTTAAAAAAATAATAATAATTGCCCCATCCCTAAAAAGCCATTCCTAGCAGTGTCTCTTGTTAAAAGCACACATGCATTTATTTACCTTCAAACACATAAAAGCAGGCAGCCTGGGTGGTTCAGCAGTTTAGTGCCACGTTCAGCCCAGGCCCTGATCCTGGAGACCCGGGATTGAGTCCCACGTCGGGCTCCCTGCATGGAGCCTGCTTCTCCCCCTCTGCCTGTGTCTCTGCCTCACTCTCTCTGTGTCTCTCATGAATAAATAAAATCTTAAGAACACACACACACACACACACATAAAAGTATGTGGGAAATAAAAATGGCCCACAGCTTATATACTCAGAGAACCCTTGCTAATACTTAAAAGGTAATATACACTCATGTCTTAAAATTAGCACCCTGCGCACCCAGCCTTGCGTGGTCTCCGCCGCTAATGGGCTCCGCGGCCCAGTGCCCCTGTCTGCGCCACCTGGGGTCGCCCGAGGCCCACGGGGTGACCCCGCAGAGGTTTCCACCAGCCCACAGCGCCCGCCGGCAGCCATCCCCTGCAGCGCTGGCTTGTGGCCACCCACCACTGTGAACCGGCACCGCCGGGTTTCCACTTCCAATGACAGGTCCTGTGCAAGGGCAGAGTATCCTGGGGAAGCCATCCCCCACCACACGGGTCTCCCCAAGGCCCACCCAAGTGGGGAGGCTTCTTTTTCAGGAAGTCCACTCTCCCGTCCGTGGCCACCGTGTTGGAGTCCCCAGAATGGTGAATCTACCCTCCCCGGGGCCAGCGTGGGAGACGGGGGTTGGTGGAAGCAGCCTCTGAGCACAAGCTCTCCCCTAGCTTGGAATCTCCCCCAGGCCTCCAGCAGCAGGATCACCTGTGACTTGGCTCTGGAAACCTTGAGGAAGCAGCCTGGTGGCCAATCTGGCAAAGCCAACATCGGACCCCAGTCCTGAATGGCCACTGCCAGGCATCAGGAGGCACTAGGCTCATCAGAGCCCCTCACTTCATAGACTACAGGCTGCAGCAAGAGGAAGCATCTGGGTTCTTTTATAGCAAAACACCAAAAAGGAAGCTGAGAGAAGCACCCCCCCACTTTAGTAGCCAAGCCACACGGAAGTCTTCATGACACCCTGTAACTGTGTGCCTTGCACCAGTTGGAAAATAAACTCCAAGAAGCCAGTAAGTAAGCAAGCAAATAAAATCACCAAAATGGGGATCCCTGGGTGGCGCAGCGGTTTGGCGCCTGCCTTTGGCCCAGGGCGCGATCCTGGAGACCTGGGATCGAATCCCACATCGGGCTCCCGGTGCATGGAGCCTGCTTCTCCCTCTGCCTGTGTCTCTGCCTCTCTCTCTCTCTCTCTGTGACTATCATAAATAAATAAAGAAAAAAAATAATTAAAAAATTTTAAAAAAAATCACCAAAATGTATTAAATGAATGAAAAATAGAAATCCCTATATTCGGGCAGCCCTGGTGGCTCAGCGGTTTAGCGCCGCCTTCAGCCCAGGGCCTGATCCTGGAGGCCCGGGATGGAGTCCCACATCGGGTTCCCTCTGCCTGCCTCTCTCTCTCTCTGTCTCTCATGAATAAATAAACAAAATATTAAAAAAAAAAAAAAAAGAAATCCCTATGTCCCTTTCCCAGCAGCGTTCCTCCCATGTGTAACTTCTGGTCCATTTTTGTGAATTCTCCCAGGTTTTTCCTATGCCAGTAGCAGCCAACATGTAAGGTGTCAATTTATAAGCCTTTCTGCATTGTGCTTTCTCCCTTAACCACACCTGGGAGTGCTTCTCATACCCACACCTGTAGACCTACCTCACTGTTTTAATGACTACTTGGCTCCATGGCCCAGCTGTGAACACCTTCAGCCTCAGATTTCCAGCAACCAAGAACAAGGCCTCACCTGGCTCCACATTCTCAAGAGAACAAGAGAGATCACTTCACAGAAGGGAATTTGCAGCACTCGCCAAAAGAAAGACCATGCAGATCCTTATTGGTGAGTCCTCAGCTGCCTTTTCAAGCATAACTTCCAGTGTCACCATGTAGTAAGAGATTGACATGCAGTTTCTGGTTCCTTCCTAAAAAATAAAAGCTATATTAAATTTAGTTCAAAGAACTTTCTCAGGGACGCCTGGGTGGCTCAGTGGTTGAGCATCTGCCTTTAGCTCAGGCCGTGATCCTGGGGTCTCAGGATTGAGTCCCGCCTCAGGCTCCCGGCAAGGAGCCTACTTCTCCCTCTGCCTGTGTCTCTGTCTCTCTGTGTGTGTGTCTCTCACGAATAAGTAAGTAAAATCTTAACAAACAAACAAAACTTTCTCAGAGGCGCTTGGCTGGCTCTGTGGGTGGAGCACAGAACTCTTGACCTTGGGATTGTGGGTTCGAGCACTATGTTGGGTGTAGAGATTATTTAAAAATAAAATCTTAAAAAATAACTTACTCAGATTTCATGTCTACAGATTTAGGCCAAATCATGGTAAGATGATGGCCAATAAATACACATTGCTGATGTGGTCTGATCAGGGCAGTTACCACTTCTGGAGAAATAAGATTTCCTTGTCAACAATGGAGATAGACCCACTGCTCTGGCTCTGCTGGGCACGCCACGCTGGGGGGTTCTCTCTATGTCTGAGCAGCAGGCTGAGGAAGCTCGTGGGTAGGTTGGGGGTGTGCCCAGAAGGTAATGGCAAAACAGGTTGGCAGGCCAGTAAGATGGTGAGGAGCACTTGAATTGGGAGGATCTTGAGCCTGAGGAAGAGAAGATTTGTGCCCGGGTCATACCCACAGTTTTCACACACTGAAAGCACTGTCCTAGGGGAAGGATACCAGTGTGGACAGATGGGAGGGAGGCCGAATGTGGTTGTAGCTTTTATGTTCAGATCAGGAATCTGTTACTTTTTGAGGTGTGTGTTTCCCATCACTGTAGGATTTTATACAGGCCGGGTTGGGCAGTTTAGCATGAAGAGTCTGTGGGAAGCTGTACAGATAGCTTTTTTAGGTCCCTTGTCTCTAGATTCTTTTTTTTTTTTTTTTTTACATTTATTTATTTATTCATGAGAAACACAGAGAAAGAGGCAGAGACACAGGCAGAGGGAGAAGCAGGCTCCCTGCGGGGAGCCCATTGCAGGACCCAATCCCAGGACCCCAGGATCATAACTTAAGCCAAAGCCAGAGGCTCAGCCACTGAGCCACCCAGGCAGGGGGCCCTTGTCTCCAGATTCTGCAATTCCATCTGATTAAGCAGGATTTCAGTCTCCCGTTCCCTTTGCCACACCAGTCATTAGACTTTTTTCTTCACATTTTTTATTCTTTCCTCTTAAGCTCTTGGAGATTCTGGACAAGTATTTTAGCAAATAAACACTATAAATCTTTGACATTTATGAAAGCCTCTGAAAGAGGAAGGACCATAAATGTCCTTGGAAGGAAGCAGGGTCCTTGCAGGGGAGGCAGACCTGTTGTACCTCGTGCTCTGCTGCTCCTCTCTGGCCACAGGGATGGGACAGCACAGATGCCACGTGTCCTCCCCAGTGAGGTTATGTTAGGTGGTCCTGTGTAGGGGCTCTGGGGAAGATGCAAGAACAGAAAATGAAACTCCTGGGTGGCTTCCACGGAGTTGTAGAAAATAGGACCTTTACATAAAAGCGACAGTGTCAGACGGGGTGCATCCTCTAAGGCTGAGTGGGGCTGATCTGTGAAGTGGGGCTAGTCTTGGCCCCACCATGGTTGGCAAGTGAGGATCACGGGAGATGCTGCCCCAGAGCCTGGCCCACGGTGAGCACTCGGCTAGGGCTGTGACTTCTAAGGCCCCATAGACAGGGGGGGCCTGGTGCTAGAAGCATGATGTTTCCACTGATCCATCTGGAGAGGCTAAGAGAGAAGCTAGTTGGGGAGGGGATGGATTTGTAAATATACTCCTAATTCTTTCCTTACAGCAGCAAGTCAGTTTGTTCATTTGTTCTTTCTTTTCTTTTTTCTTTTCTTTTCTTTTCTTTTCTTTTCTTTTCTTTTCTTTTCTTTTCTTTTCTTTTCTTTTCTTTTCTAAGATTTTGTTTTTTTGAGGGCACCTGCGTGGCTCAGTGGTTGAGCGTCTGCCTTTGGCTCAGGTTGTGATCCCAGGGTCCATCGGCTCTCCACAGAACCTACTTCTCCCTCTGCCTATGTCTCTGCCTCTGTGTGTGTGTCTCTCGTTAACAAATAAAGTCTTAAAAAAGATTTTGTTTATTTGAGAGAGAGAGAGAGTATGAGCAGGGAAAAGGAGAAGCAGGTGCCCCGAGGAGCAGGGAGCCCGACCTGTGGCTCGATCCCAGAACCCTGAGATCATGTCCTGAGCCACAGGCAGACGCTTATTAGACTGAGCCATGCAGGAGCTCCAGTTATTCCTTCTGTGCATTGGGAAAGAAATTTCCACCATGAGCACATGCCATGGTGTATGGTTCAAATGAAACTATTTTGCTTCCACGCCCCAAAGATCGCTCAAATTCCAGATTAAACTCCGGTTAAACAAAAACAGTGGTGAGCCAACCCGGATTTTCAGGTCCAATTTTATGTTCCTCCTTTTTCTCCTAGCCCAACACACAACCAGCCAGCCTGCTGTAGTCTTTGGATGACACTTCTTTTTTTTTTTCATTCGACAAGCATTTATTGAGCGCCATGAATGTTGAGTGTGCTAGGAATATGGTAAAAGGCAGACCCGGGCCACCCTTCATGGAGCTGATGCTGTCAGTAGGGGAGCAGACAGGCCAGCAGGTAGAGCATGCCAAGCCCTCTGACGGAGGAAGTAGACCTAGGGAGCGCTATTAAGAGCCTGCAGGGGAGACACCCAAGCCAGGCTGGCCTTCTGGAGCAAGCAACATAAATTGAGAGCTGGAGGCAAAATAATAATTAGCCAGAAAAAGTGAGGAATGGAGTTGTAAATGAGAAGATCCAAAGCAAAAATTTTCAAGGAACTGAAAGACATTGGAGCCGAGAAGGGAAGATGGCCCTGAATGAGCTGTAGAGACAAGTAGAAGGCAAACAGGTGAGCCAGAGCCCCGGGACTGAGGCAGGCCTGTAGAGGGCAGGGCCAGAGGAACAGAGGTGGCCATTGTCAGGATCCAGGTGATGGAATGAGGGAGATGATTTGGAGTTGGCAACCTCTACTGTTGCTCCAAGGACTGGATGGGTGGTGAGGAAATGGGGGGGGGGGGGGGGGGGGCGGGGCAGGTGGTTCTATCAACAGGTGTGGCTGTGAAGACGTGGGGCTGGTGGCCAGGGTCTGTTTTTGGTAGTGGTGGTCTTTTTTTTTTTTAATTTTTATTTATTTATGATAGTCACACACACACACAGAGAGAGAGAGAGAGAGAGGGCAGAGACACAGGCAGAGGGAGAAGCAGGCTCCATGCACCGGGAGCCCGATGTGGGATTCTATCCCAGGTCTCCAGGATCGCGCCCTGGGCTGAAGGCAGGCGCCAAACCGCTGCGCCACCCGGGGTTCCCTGGTGGTCTTGTTTTTAAGGATGGAAAAGGATGGCATTTCCTAGAATGGATTTCATACGGTCTGCCCTCAGTGGGAACACTGGAACGAATTCCTTACAGCAGAATTATGGTGTCACCTCATTTGGAGAGGCAGCCGGGACCAGGCTCAACCTGGAAGGAGTTCCTGGGGTCAGGCTGGAGGAAGCAGACAGTGAGTTTATTTTTAAACCCAAGTGGGCACTACAGCTGCCAGGGAGAAGCAGACGGCTCTCGGGGAGAATAGAGATTGGCATCTGGTCAGACACTTGTCAGGAAGCCTGCAGGCTGCCAAATGGGCAGGGGTTCAGATTGGCTGAAGGCCAGGCCTGTGCATGAGGGGTCAGGGTGGGGGTGAGGGGAGCAGCAGTTAACACTCTGGAGCCCAATGGGGCACCCGGGTGGCTCAGTCAGCTGAGCATCCGACTCTTGATTTCAGCTCAGCTCATGGTCTCAGGTTCGTGGGCTCGAGCCCCACGTGATGCTCAGTGCTCGGTACAGAGTCTGTCTGAGACTCTCTCCCTCCCTCCACCTCTCCTGCCTCGTGTGGTCTTGCTCTCAAGTAAGTAAATAAATAAATCTTTATATAAAACAAAACAAAACACACTCCAGAGCCCAGCGGAAAGTAGGGCAGCCCCGGTGGCGCAGTGGTTTAGTTCCGCCTTCAGCCTAACGCATGATCCTGGAGACCCGGGATCGAGTCCCACATCGGGCTCCCTGCATGGAGCCTGCTTCTCCCTCTGCCTGTGTCTCTGCCTCTCTCTCTCTCTCTCTCTCTCTCTCTCTCTCTGTCTAAATAAATAAATAAATACATCTTTAAAAAATTATTTAAAAAAAAAAAAAAAACCAGAGCCCAGCGGAAGCATTGCCCAAGGAGGCAGTGCAGACCCAAGGCCTGAGCCCCGAGGCAGCTTGGGCCCAGTGGGCATACTGAGCACGCTGTCATCCCTGAACTCGGGGTGCGGGGTGGGTCAGGCTTCACCTCGGCTGGTGGTCGGATGGAGCATGTGAATGGCTGTGTGCAAAAGCAATGGGCAGCCAAGCATTAGGGGTGTTCCGCTGGCACCCTGGACGACCGGGTCGCACCTTGTCCCCTTACAGCCAACCTGGAGGGCAGATGTGACCAAACGAAGGCTCTCGCAGCATGCTGCGTGGGTGACATTGCCCATGGCTTTACAGCCTCATCGGTCGACTCGTAGGCAGGGAGACACTTTTCTCCCAAGGGCTCCGGTGACAGCAGGTGCCCATGCCTCCTGCACCATTGCAAGGGCTGCCAGGGCACACTTCAGGAGTTGTCACCAGGGATGGTCTTTAGGGCGCAAGATCTTAGGGCTCTTGTAGGACACACCATAGCAGAAGCTGAGGCGCGGCGCTGACAATGCTTGCTCCTGCTTTCAGCACCAGAAGGCCTGAAGCCCCCCCCACAGATGCTGGAGCCAGGAGTATGGAGGGTTTTGGGGTTCAGGGTGGGAGGGCCTCAGGGACCTGTGTACGGGTGGGATGCAGATCTCACTTCCTGTGTCTGTGGCTTCTCAAGAAACAAGAATGAATTTCCAGCTTCAAAGGCCAGAAGTTGACGCTGGAGCCGCGGCTGACAGCCCTTGCCTGCGGAGTGCTTTTGGCAAGAACAGGCTTCCTGGGCACTGAGCCTCAGGGCCAGGGCTGTCCCTGGTCTTCCACTGCCCTTCTGAGAAGGGTGATCAAAGTCTCACTTTATCCACAGCGAGTTCCTGGGTTCAGGGCAGGGCGCATCTAGCTCTCTCACTCTAGATTAAGTTAAAATTCCCTAGGGATCCCTGGCTGGTGCAGCGGTTTGGCGCCTGCCTTTGGCCCAGGGCGCGATCCTGGAGAACCGGGATCGAATCCCACGTCAGGCTCCCGGTGCATGGAGCCTGCTCCTCCCTCTGCCTGTCTCTCTCTGTGTGTGTGTGTGTGTGTGTGTGTGTGTGTGTGTGTGTGTGTGTGTGTGACTATCATAAATAAATAAAAATTAAAAAAAAAAGTTCCCTAATCTTGCCAAGATCATCCTAGCTCCTCCCTTGCCTCCTGGGAAGGCACACGCAGATTCCCTCTGAGTTTTAATGAGGTCTTGTCTTCTGCAGCCAAACCTGGTCTCTCCTGCCCTCATCTATGTCCTCTCTTCTGGCCTTTCCTCCTTTCAGAGTTTCCTGGGTTGAGATGATGCAATTCAGTAGTTCTTGTCTATACCTGTGCCATCCGGGATGGTAGCTGCTGGCCACATGTGGCTCTTGAGCACTTGAAATGGGGCTAGTCCAAACTGACATATACCTGAAGTCCCAAATACAGTCCTGACTTCAGACTTAGTACAAAGACAAATTAAAAAAACAACAACAATGTAACATTTCAATTATCATTTTATGTTGATTACATATTGAATTGAGAATATTTTGGATATATTTGATTTGGGGTTTTTTTTTGTTTTTTTTTAAAGATTTTTAATTTATTTATTCATAGATACACAGAGAGAGAATGAGAGGCAGAGACACAGGCAGAGGGAGAAGCAGGCTCCATGCAGGGAACCCGACGTGGGACTCCATCCTGGGTCTCCAGGATCATGCCCTGGGCTGCAGGCAGCGCTAAACCGCTGCGCCATCGGGGCTGCCCTGGATATATTTGATTTGATAAGTTGTATTAATATTAACTTTAGGGATCCCTGGGTGGCTCAGCAGTTTAGTACTGCCTTCAGCCCAGGGTCAAGTCCCACATCAGGCTCCCTGCGTGGAGCCTGCTTCTCCCTCTGCCTGTGTCTCTGCCTCTCTCTCTCTGTCTCTCATGAATAAATAAATAAAATCTTTAAAAAAATTTTTTAAATGTTAACTTTACCTGTTTCTTTCTTTTTAGTGAAGTTACTAGAAAATTTAAAGACACCTACGTCGCTTTCCTTTGTGGGTGATGTACATTATTCTATTGCACAACACCAGTCTAGACACTAGGATGGACCATAATGAATTTTTTTTTAAGATTTTATTTATTTTTTCATGACAGAGAGAGAGAGAGAGAGAGAGAGAGAGAGAGAGGCAGAGACACAGGCAGAGGGAGAGGGAGAGATGCAGGCTTGGATCGAAGCCGGGGTCTCCAGGATCACACCCTGGGCCAAAGGTGGCGCCAAACCGCTGGGCCACCGGAGCTGCCCCATAATGAATTTATAATCATTCTTTCAACTCAACAAACACACTGAGCACATGCAAGGTGCAGATGGGGCTTAGTGATCCCAGCTGTCCATCGTGGTCACCCTCACCTCAGGAGGGCACTGAGGAAGCCCACACATAGAACTGGGAATTAAAATCTGGACCCAGGGCAGGCCCGGTTTAGCGCCGCCTTCAGTCCAGGGCGTGATCCTGGAGACCCAGGATGGAGCCCCACATTAGGTTCCCTGAGGGGAGCCTGCTTCTCCCTCTGCCTGTGTCTCTGCCTCTCTCTCTCTCTCTCTGTCTCTGTCTCTCATGAATAAATAAAAAAACCTTTAAAATAAAATAAAATCTGGACCCACAATCCATCCAGAAATTCTGAACAGGTGAGTGCTGAGTTAGAGAGAGTGACCCAGATTCAGCCTGGGGTGGTGATCCTATCAAAGGATCTGGGAGCAGAATATATCAAAAATATATACCTGGGAATTCTCACAACTGTGACCTTCACAGCAAATTTTGAATTTCTGGTCCCACTGCACGCTCTTTAGGAACAACCCTGCCAGAACTGCCTGTGATGTGTCCTGAAGCCAAAGCAAGTACTTTTCCTGATGATCTGTTTGGACCAGATCTGGTGTTCCATTCCAGCCCACAGAGCCTTCCACCTGGGCAGATGGGAGGTGTGCTGGCATCAGAGGGCAGCCCAGGGGCAGAGGCTGAAGCCACCTGCCTGGCGTTCCCAATGCCACCTGGTGCCCACTCTGCTCTGCTGCCCCCTGCTCTCTGGGCACGTAGGGTGCCTGGGTAACTCCAGGGGCTCCAGGGTTTGGTCTGAGGCAGAGAAGCAGGTGTCAAGAGTGACTGAGCAGACTTTCATGAGTCCCTGGTGACAAGCCTCACCCATGCCCTCTGGCAGCAGCCAGGTTGGTCACCACCTGAAGGGTCAGCTGTGTGACCCATCAGAGTCTGAAGATCAGGACAGACTGAGGAGTGAGAAGGAAGAGCGGAGGAGAGGCAGCAGGAGTGGAGAAAGTGAAGAAGGCTTCCCATCCAGAGCAGACAGGGCAAGCCTAGAAGAGCAAGGACTGGCAGGTTTGAGAAGGATCCTGGGCTGCCAGGTGGGGAGACAGGAGGTAGATGTTCCCAATATCCCGGGAGACTCAGATGTCAGAACAGGGCAGGGACCAGGAACCTAGGCTGGCGCAGCCCTGAGTCCTACTCTCCCTGCATGAGAGCCGCGGTGGTCCTGGGAGCCCCTCCCCTTCGGGAATCTGGAGCTTCCAGCTGCTCCTTCTCTCCGGGCCCTTGACCGCTGCTATTTCTTGCTCGCATTATCTGTACTCCAAATCACCTTGCTTTCGTTCTCTGCCCCAGCTCTCATCTTATCTGCCCCCGCCCCGAACAAGGGAACAAGTGGGGCTTCCAGAGGCAAGTACCTCCGGCCCCAAAGCCTCTGAAGGGGAAGATGGGAAGAATGAGAGGGGCTCTGAGCCTTGGCGGAGCTCAGCCCCTTCCTGCCCCAGGCATGGTGGGAGCGAGCAGAAGTGAGAAACAGCAGATTCTTTGCAGGCCAAAGAGCAGGTGCCCTGGGACCAGATTAGTGGTTTTATCCAGCTTTCTGGAATCTCTTGGGAGACCAGGAGAGGCTTCTCTAGCTATAACCATAAAAGGGAAGTTGGGGCTCCTGCCTTTGAGTAAGATGCTTCCTATTCACCTCCCCTTCTGCTTTGCCAAAGCCAGAGGGAGGCAGTTATCTTTGCTGGGAGAGCCGAGGAAGCGGAAAGGCTGGCCCTCCACCCATCAGCGCCTATTTCCTGGCCGGGAATGGAAAGCTACACTCCTTCGTCCCAGTCTCTCAGCGCCCAGTCCTGGGTGCTCACTTCCCACCTCCAGTGCCCCAGTCATCATGCTCCCTCCAGGGCCAAGGAGGACAAGGAAGGGCCCAAGTCACAGTGCGGTCATTTATAGAAAGGAGAGACACAGGTTGGTGTGAGCTCCACGGAAGCCCCAGGACATGATCTTTAATTGATGCTCCTGTCCCTGCCTCCCCACCCCGAGCCCCAGATGACGTATTTACAAGATGCTGTATGGAGCCATTTCCAGGCCGGGGCCAATGCAGCCTCCACTCCTCCCTGGGTGTTGCCAGGGTGGGCCGGGAGGATGCAGACAGCTGGGAGCCAGGTGGACTGGTCACAGGAAGTCTTGAGTCCTCCACACCCCACGCCCAACCCCACGTGTGCGCACACACAGGCCTGTCTGCATGTGCAGAGGTATTCACACTTGTGCAGAGATGTGGATCCAAATGCTTGTGCCAGATGCATTACCAGCTGTGTGTACGCGTGTGCCACCAGAGAATGCCTTACGGTACCTCGGCAGCAGTGCCAAACCCAGCCCTTTCCCTCCTGCCCCTGCTCCAGTTCGTGGGGCTGGCGGAGCAGGACTGGCCAGGGGGTGTCCCACTCACCCCCTTCTCTTGGGCAGTGCCAGCTGGAGCTCAGTATTGAGGATCCCACTGTAGCCGCATCCGGCTTCCCAAAGGGGTGTCAAAGGGTCTCAGTCCCCAGTTTGCCCTGAGGGGTGGTGCAGATAAACAGGGAGCCATTTCCTCCTCAAAGATGCCCCAGAAACAGAGGGACTGAACAGGCAGCTCAAAGGCCCTGGGGTGTCCAGAAATCCCTGCTGAGTCTGGGTGGGGTATTTCTGGGGTGAGGGGCTCTGCTCATTTGTGGCTTTCATCCATAAGGTAGCTTAACCCCCATCTTGCCCTTGCTGGCTGGTTTGTAGTAGTTGAACCAAGGTTCCGCCGTCCCATGGGTCCCATGGGTCACGAGGGAAGGCCACAGGCAGGAATGAGGAATCCCGCCCGCCTCAGCCTGTCCGTCAGGCTCAGCTGCAGTGGGGATCAGAGGACGTAATGGGGAGAACAACTGTAAACTTACTACTCAGCCCTGGAATGAGGGTAAGGAGTCGAATTGGTTTGACAGGGCCTTGAGGACTTTCCTAGAAGCTGAGGATCATATGAGACCTGCCTTTTTTTTTTTTTTTTTTTTTTTACCTCCTCTTGTACATCACAGGCAAAACCCCTAACCCTCCAGTCACTGGGCCCTCCCTGGCCTTTCCTGCTTGGGAGAGTCCTCCCTGGGAAGATGGCCCAGCCTGGGACCTCTAGGCCATGCTAGGGGGGCAGCTAAACCCTGAGTCAGCCCCAGAATCACCCTTCTTGAAAGGGGGGAGCTGTCATTTTATTTCAGGGACTGGATTTTCTCCCAAATACATACATCCTGGCAGGGACAGCAGGATGGTCATTTTGAAATTGAAGACAATCTGGGACATGTGGTCGTCGTACCCATAACCTCGGCCTTGGGCACAGAACAGGCAGCTTTGGTTTGAATCAGCACTCATTCTTCCCTCCAAGCTCAGCAGGGCTGGCCGAGGGGCACACAAGTGTGCCCTGCCCCTGCCTGGCTTGGGGAGGGCTCCGTCCAATGAGAGGATTCCAGGTGTATCTTCCCAGGGGAGGGCCCCGGGGGGAGGGCCATGCCTCGGTTCCTCTGATCCCTCCCACAAATGTCAAAATATCCCCACAAATTCCCTCGCCCCAGCACCCCCAAAGTTACATTCATCAGTTAAGATTCAGTAAAAAAAAAGGTAGATGTCAGTCCCCTCCCCCTAAGTCCCAGAGAGCTAAAACCCTGGTCCCAGCTGCCTGGTTTTGAGGAGGGGCCGTCCCAGGCCATGGCCACTGGGGGGGGGGGGTCCCCCAAGCGCCTTCCCCCCCCGCCCCGAGCTGTGGCAGTCTGTGATGATGGAAGCTACATTCACACAGGGAGAGTTGGTGTGAGAGGCCAAAGCCGCATGAGGTGGGGTGGGGGACCATGAGGGAAATGCCCCAGGCCTGGTCCACCCTGGCGGTGGGAAGGCCAGGGCCACAGCCCCACCCCCACCCCCACCCCCCTCCCGTGGGGCCAGGAGCTGAAAGGCTTGGGCCCGGAAGACATTTGCACGGTGCCTCCCTCCGTGGCTGGGCGGGGGCAGCCTCGTGGTGCAGGGCGGAGAGACGGTGGGCGCCAGGCTCGGAGGGAGGGGGTGGCACTTAGGCCCCTCCGGACCTGGAACGGAGAGGGGGCGTCAGGGGAGGACGTGAGGCAGGGCCCAGAGGGAGAGCCCCTGAGCCGGGCCCTGGGAGGTCAGTGCTGGGCCCTAGAGGCGGCAAGTCATAGGCTGGCCAGGGAGGGGATCTGGTGGGAAGTTCAGACAGCGGTGACATGGAAGACAAAACAGATGGGACGCAGAGGTAGGCTCCCCTCCCGGGAGCAGGGGGCTGCGGGGACACAGTTCCAAGGCCCCACCTGGCCAGGATGGTCTGGCCGCAGGAAGGGTGGGAGTACAGGGACCAAGGCCTGGGACGGCGGGTGGGCAGGAGGAAGGGGCGAGGGCTGAGGACTTTCTTCCCGGAGTGGGGCTCTCCCACCCCTGTAGTGACAGCAGTGACAGCAGGGGTGGAGGAATCAGCCCCCAGCTCCCCATCAACAGAATGTGAGGTGACGAATGAGATGGAGGAGACAGGGACAGCGGGAGGGATGACGTGGCCGGCGTCACACTGCCCCCTGCTGGGTCGGGTCGTACCTTCCGCGGCGGATGTTTCTTCAGGAGCAAGGAGAGAAAGGAAAAGGAGCCATTTGTGACCTTGCCCTTCTCTCAGGGAGGGCCTTCCTGGCTCCCATGAGACCCCTTCCCCAAGAGATGGGCCAGCGTCCCCAGGACCTGGTCACTAATGAGCGGCCTAGGGAGGACCTAGGCCCTACCTGGGTTTGAGTCCTGACTCTGCAACTAACTCCCCAAGTGACCCTGGGACTCAGGTCCCTCCTCTGCACCATGGAGGAATTAGACCAGCTCAAGGGCCCCAGCCCCAGGTGCCCACAGAACACCGAGGGATGGGGGGGTCTAGGGGTGCCCACAGAACACCTGGGGCCTAGGGACAGAGGACACAGCCAGTTTCAGGCAGCTCCTGTTCCTGCTTGGCTCCGCCCCACCGCAGTGCCAGGATGCACAGAGGCCCACTCTCCTTTTGCAAGAAAAGCTGGGAACCAGGACTGTTAACTGGTTATCTTTTGGGTTTTTTTGGTTTGTTTTTGTTTTTTAATCTCTTGGAAATGTGAGCAAAACGAGACCCTGCGGCTGGCCCACACTGTGACGTGTAAGCTCTGGCTTAGCTAACTTCTCAGGGAAGTATGGGGTTCTGATGCGCCCCCAGAACGCTGGGGAATGGTGGGGGGTCACGTGTATGTATGTCTCTTACTTAAATCCCCAGCCTGTGCCGCCCAGGACGATGGCTGCGACCAGGACAGCCCCCGCGATGGAGCCGATGATGATGTTGGTGCCGCTGGGACCTGGGGAGAAGGACGGGGCTCAGTTGGCAAGGACAGGTATGCAGAAGGGGAGAGACAGACCCCGACTCTGGCCAGCTCCAGCCTCACCCTTATATCTCTCTGTCTCCCCCGTGGGTGGAGACGTGGGCAGGGGGTTGTGAATGCTGCAGTCTTTGCCCGTCCAGTCTGGCTGACAGATGCACTTCCCTTCATTGCTGCAGACCTAGAGAGGTGAGGGGGCAGCCAGGAAAGGTGAGTGGGGGTCCTGCCCCTCTCAGGAGCCCCTTCCACCATCCCTGGCCTCCCGGCACCCACCCCGTGGTGGGAGCAGATCCGGCGCTCCCCGCTGCCTGGGCAGGTGCTGAAGTTGAAGGCAGAGGCTGGCAGGCACCGATGGTCCAGGCACAACATGTTGGGCCCGCAGGCAGTGCCATCCTCCACGTAACTCAGGTCGGAGCCATCGGCCAGCTGTACATGGCCACCCCTGGGGAACAGGCAGAGCCAGCCTCGACCCTTGCCCTCCCACCCCCATCACGGCTGCGACCTGCCCTTCCCCAGACACGGTCCCACCCCAGACCTGCAGTCCAGCTCCTTGCCCTGGTGGTAGAAGGTAACACTGCTGATGTCTCCCCCTAGGTCCCCCAGCCGAGGAGCTCCGGAGATGTTGACGCAGAGGAGGAAGCCACAGAGCACATCCCTGTTGGGGCAGGGTGGAGACAGTGAGCTCCAAGTCTGACCTCCAACTCAACTGCTGTTACTACTACTGAACTCAAATCTGCCCTCTTCCCCACCACTTGATTTTTCACATATTCTCCACTGGGACTCATAGGCTCATCCTAGGACCTGCTGTCCCAACTCTGAACCGCCTCCCCTCCCCCCGGCCCCGCAAGCCAGGGAGGCCAATCAGGAACCTTGGTAACTCACTGTTTATTGCACTGGACCCAGCCTGACCCCTTGCGCCCACAGTTCCCACGCTCCGTCCCCTCCACGTTCAGCTTCTCATAGCAGAAGCGATCAGCAGCGGCTGTAAAGAGATGATGCCAGGCGTCACCCACCCACCCCGGAACGCCCTAGGACCTCAGCCCTCTGCCTCCAACACTCTGGCCTGACCGCCAGTCCAACTGGGTCTCTGAGATCCTGGAGACCCACACACTTGGTAGAAGGTATATTTAGCCAGAACATCCCCCTCCCCAGCCTCTTGACTCTGGGTCCTCCAGAGTCTCCTCTCCCATTCCAAGCCAAAGACTCACCATGGCCCCAAAGGGCTTGGCACTGCCGGTCCCGGGTTTTGCAGCGACCTCCGTAGCAGCGGCCCTAAGGAACAAACAGGAGACAAGGGACTGAGACCTAAGTAGTCTGAATGGATAGAAGACAAAAGACTGTATTGAGCCAGAGGGCCCAAGGGAGAGGGGCCCCCACCCATCATACCTGTTCGTGATCACAGTAGTAACCATCCAGCTTGTGCAGGTTAGGGGGGCACTGTGGACAGAGGGGCTGGACTGAGCACAGGAGCCCCCAAGACTGGGAGTTGACGAATGAAGGGGTGCCAAACGCCCCCCTCCTGGGGCTCAGTACAGGGCTCTTCCAAGGCAAGGACAAGAGACCTGGCTACGAATTCAGACCACGCAGATTGGCAAGTCCCATAGGCTCTCCTGTCTCCCTGTTTCCTGTAACTACATCACAGGGCTAGGAGAACTTACAGGAACTACATACCTGGCATGTAGTAAGGACTTAAGAGATGTTAACTATACTATTATACACTCTGATCCCGAGCACACACCAATACCGTGCCAGGCCCTCGGAACCCCAGCCACCCTATACTGACTTAATGACGGAAGGAGCAAAACCAGGACGCATGAAGAACCCGTTTCTCAGGCGAGGGAAGTAGGCTGTCCGGCCGGGGCCACGCCAGCAGGGGAGCGGAGGGGTGCAGAGAACCGAGGCTCCGGCGGGGCCCAACCCAGAAGCATAGGGGTTGCCTCGCCCGGGGACCCTCAAGGCGGCTGGGCTGGACCGACCTGGCTCGAGTCCCCCGTGCAGGTCTCCGCGATGTCACACTCGTTCACGGCCTCTCGACAGGACACGCCCCGCGGCTCGTACTGGGAAAGGGATGCATTTTTCGGCGGAGGCCACAGCGGCGGCTCCGCGCCCGCCTTCCCCGAGGCCCCGCCCCGCCCCCCCGGCCCCTCCCAGCCCGGTCACCCCGCCCCCGGGCCGGCTCACGGTTCCGCCCCCCGCCGCCCCTGGGCAGGTACCCCGCCCCGCTCTTCAACGGGCCCACGGACGCGCACGCCCCGCCCTTCCCCATCCCCATTGGCGCTTTCTTCGCGTCAAGTCCCGCCCCTGCACTTGCCCCGCCTCCAGAGGCTCCTCCTCCCCAAGTCCCGCCCTTTACCCCGAGGTCCCCAGCCCCGGGCCTCCTCCCGCCTCCTCCCTCCCGCCCCGGCGGTAGGTGCCCCTCACCTTGCAGCGGCGACAGCAGAGCCCGTCGCTGCACATGGCGTCGTGAGTCAGGGTGCACTTCTTGCAGCAGTTCCCACCCGCACGGCTGCACTCCTGAGGGACGCGGGGACACGGCGGGCCGGGTGGGCGAGCCCTGACCTGCCCCACCCAGACCTTCCCGGGCGCGCGCCCCCGCCCCGCACCTGGCGCGCGCACCAGCCTCTCACCTGCACCGACCCACAGTCGCACTCTTCCCCCGCCTCCACGAAGCCGTTCCCGCACTCTGGCGGGTCCAGGAGCTGCACGGGGAAGGGGCGTCGAGAGTCTGGCCGGGGCCCTGCCCAAGCCTCGCTCCCACACGTCCCCGCCTGGGGCTGGTACCTTGAGGGGCTTGTTGAAGAGGCAGCTCCCGCCGCCCTCCTGCAGAAACTGGTTGTACTCGTCGATGCTGCAGCGCGAGAACTTGCGGGGCAGGTAGAACCTGGGGAGGGTAAGGGCACGAAGCCGCTGAGTCCCCCCGCGCCCCCCCCAGCCCACTCTCGCTCCTTCTCAAGATTGGGGATGGGGTGCACAGGGAGACGCGGTCACATCTCGAGGAGGCTGAGGACTTAGGTGCTGGGAGACGGCACGATCCTCCTCCTGCCTGCCCATCAAGCGGGGACGGGCAGGGGGCGTGGCTCGCGTCCCCTTCCCCAAACCTCAGGACTCCGAGCGTGGCTTGTGGCCGAGGAGGGAGGGTGCCTCCAAATGAGGCTTTGGCGGCTCCTAGTGGCGACAGCGCACACTACAGTCTGGCAGTTTTTGCGTCGGGCTAGAGAACGTGGGTCTCCCTGGGCAGTGTCCGTGGAACACTGGGCTTTTTGAAATCCTAAGTGGGTCCAATAGCCGGGCCTCTTGAGGCCACTGGATCCAGACTCCACCCAGCACTCCCTGTAGTTCTCCCTCGCCCAAGACCCTCCCCCAGTTGGTCCCCAAGAACTCACCCGGTGTCTTCCATGATGCAGCCCAGCCAGTTGTCCGGACATTTGCAGTCCCCTGAGAGGTGAGCCAGGTGGATATAAGGGAGGGTGGAGGTCTGACCCCCTCCCATGGACACCCTTTCCATTTCTAGGGCTGCTGGGAGTGGATCTGGGCTGGTTGTGGGGCCACGTGGGGGGTTTTCTTTGATACCTGCTGAGCTCCGGTGTTTATTCCACATCATGCCCAGGTTTTGCCCCAGCGTCTGGGCCAGGGTCACTGCCATGGCGCCCATGTTATCATACTGGGGGTGAGGAAGATGGGGGACAAAGATGTCTACATCCTTCCAAAGGCACAGGGCTCATGCCCTTCACAGCAAGCACCCCCTCTTCCTTTAACCCCCACCACAGCCATGCCCCACACCGCTCACCTCATTTACGCCACCACCCTCTGGACAGGGAGCAGATGCCCCCCACATAGGCAGCCCCACTACTGCTGCTCTGGAAGGTCCTGCCCCTGGAAGGGAGGGGGGTGTCAGGAGATCCCAACTGCCTTGCCTGTGGTGGCTTCCGGAGGCTGTGAGGGGGAGACTGGGGAGCCTCCCACACTATAGCCCTTCCTTGGGGAGGGGAGCCAGATTTTTCCCTTCTATCAGAGCTCTGAGTCCCTGAGGAAGGGATGCTGGGATAGTTTGAAAGGAGAAGAGGGGACAAGAAGGGAGATGATAGGCAGTAGAAGATCACTAGGGACCAGAAAAAGGGGCGTCAGCCTAAGATACAGGGAAAGATGCCCAGCCTGCTGCGAGTGTCTGGGTGGTAGGGCAAGAAGAGCCCAGTCCCCAGACTCTACAAGAGCACCTGGCACAGAGCAGGTGTTCAGCAACCCTGTGCATCGCAGCAACCAGCAGAGGCTGGCAGGATGTGTGGGGTGGCGGACTCACGAGAAGAGATGGGTGGCATCACTGGGCTCAGGCAGGCCCTCCCGCCGATAGACCATGAGCCGGGCTAGGGTCTCCAGGAGGTCATCCTGCACCTGGATCTTGTCCCCATCTGCCCATGTTTCCATGGCAACCAACACGATGCGGGTATTGAGCTGCTCCTTGTACATCTGAGCCCAGAGGGAAGAACATGAGGGTGGGGCTGGAGGGCAGGAGAGGGCGGGGGCACAGGGCTGGCTGGAGGAGGGCCTCAGCCTGTCTCTCCAGAAAGTGGGAATCAGAGGCTGAGGGGGCCCTCCAGAGCTCACCCCAAGCATGTGTGCAACGGAGTAGGGGCGGAGGAGGAGAGGGAAGGGAAGGGAGATGGCTCACCACATCTGCCAGGTTCACAACCGACTTGGCAAAGTTGCTGGTGAGGACCACCGACTGGCGCATCTGCTCAAACTGGGAGGAAAGAGAGTGGGCGGAGGGCCAGCCTCCAGGTCTGCTTTGGCAAGGGGCCCCCTCCTGGCGTTGCCCCCAGGCTGGGAACTTACCAGCTGGTGGTCGTTGACCACGATCAGCTCCACATACTTGGTCTCACTGTGCACGGTAGGGTGGCCCCGGCGGACCTGGGCGGTGGGTGGGCACTTGGAATCGGTCCCCTCCATGTCTGGCATTGGGGCCAAGCCATGGGCAGACTCGGGGGTGCTGAGCTCCAGTCGGGGATGAGGCTGATCCCCCACTGGTGGGGGTCCCCTCCCTCCCCAGCCTTGGTACGAGGGCAGGCAGCCTCAGTTTGTCCATAATTCGGGCGGGTGTTGATACAGGCAATAGGAAATGAGGTGGGGGCTTCCTCTCAGGCACGGTACCCTGGCCCCCAGCCACACCAGTCTGAGCCCTCCTTTGCCCCCATCGTGGATGGGGTGTCCTTCTGCTCTGGACCACAGCCTGAGGTCTCTGCAGCCCGAGGTCTGTGCGGGCCCCCGTACCTGCCTTTTCCTTCTCAGCCTCGGCCGGTTCACGGGAGCAGTATGAGCAGGGGCAGCAAATAGGCAGCCTGGGGGGAGGGGGCAGGTGAGGGGGGCACAGCCGGCCCCCTCCCCAGCCCCACTTTCCCTCCCTTACCTGGTTCCCTGCATCCGAGGGGGGCTGGGAGGAGAGGGGTCCGGTAAATGAGGTGGGGGAGGGGTCCCTGAAATGAGGGGGAATCAGTTCTTGGGGGGCTGACCAGGTCTGCTTGGAGCCCAGATGAGGGACAGCTCCAGCCCTCCTCCCCACCCCACCCCACGGTGACCCAGAACTGGCCAGAGCTCCCATGTCGGATCTGATCTCCCAGATGCTCAGATTCCGGGGTCAAGACCTGGGGGTGCCCTGAGAGACAGGGGCAAAGGACACTGGAGCCCAATGGGAGGTTACTTGGGGGCTAGAGGGGACATTGGAGCTGAGGGCACACGGGGAGGGAACTAGAGCTCGGGTGATTGAGGAGGGCAGGAAGGCTGAGGTTACGAAGGGAGGAGGCAGCCACAAGCCACGAGGATGGGCAGCGTAGCAGGGCTGTCAGAGGAGCCTGTGGGGGGCTCACCTGGGGAGGCTCCTGCGGCCTGGCCATCTCACGGGGCTCCACGATGTAGGTGAAGTTGCCATCGGAGAAAACCCCACTGCAGAAAGAGAGGCACAGCTCTCCACCATGTATTCCCCCACGCGGCCAGGGCCAAAGGCTCTCCCCCCAACCTCTCCCCCCTACTCACTGCAGCCCCTGGCAGGTAGAGAGGGCAGCAAAGGAGTGGGGGTTCCCCCGGAGCTTCCCCTGGTAGTAGCAGTGGTCCCCGGCCCCCTGGAGGAGCAGAACATCAGCGAACATACCCCCTGCCCTGGCCTGAAGGCACCAGGAGGGGTGAGGGCCACTGCAGCTGCTCAGGGCACAGGTGGCCCTGGTCCCTGGCTACATCTGGGGATCTGGAGCCTGGTTCTACTCTGGGCAAGTGCCTGGTCCTCTCCAGGCCTCCTTCACCTCATCTGTAAGATGAGGAAGTTGGGCTACACCAGTGGTTCTTGACCATTTGGTGGGGCTGGTACATGGTTCACAGGTTCCTTGGAGAAGGACTGGCACTCGTGTGCCAGGCACTGTTCTAAGAACTTACCATAGATGAGCTTACTTAATCAGATGAAAGCTGTGGACTCACCCCCAGCACACACACACCTGCACACACAGTGTGTTCACAGACACCACTGCCTCCATGGACCACCTCTGGACATGGTCTGTGGCTGAGGAAGTATGAGCAGCACGTGTCCTCTTGGCCGGGGCTCTCGGGTCAGAGGGGACAAGCACCCCCCTCCCTGTTCCTGCAGAATTACTTGTGCTCCAGTTACTGAACTGGCTGGTTGTTGGGGGGGGGGGGAGGCAATTTATAGACATTCATTCATCTTTGCTTAGGCCCCTGGGCCTCTGGGGCTGGGACCCTCGTGTCCCAGGCAGCCAGGAATTCCCAGGCCCTTGGTGCTGAGTAAGAACATTTCCCCAAGTGCTGCCTCCTAGAAAAGTCTGGGCATGGAGCAGGGAGGGTCCTTGAAAGCCTCCGTGTCAGGCAGAGAGACCAGCAGAGTCAGACCTTGGGCACTGGGTGAAGGGAGCCCAGGCTCCATGTTGTTCAATACGTCGCTCCAATTCTGACTCTGACCCTTAGAGCCTCCATGGTGGGCAGAGATCCCAAGGGGCAGGGCCCAGCCAAATATAGAGAACACCTTGGACCCCATCTCCACTGACCCACTGTCCCTTCATTCCACTTCCCTGTCCCCTTTCAAAGGCACTCACGCTGCTGTGCTGGGTTGTCCCCTCCCGGCTAAAATGGCGCTCCACATATTGCGAGGAGAGGAGGTGACTGAGACAGACAGAGGGGGCAGGAGGAAGGACGGGGTCACTGCTGGGGCTGTGGGTCCCACTTGGGTCCCACCCCAATTCACATCCAGGTCCCATGAGCCGGGCCTGCCCCCATCTCCCCCCGCCCGCCCCCACCTCGCCCACCTGCCTGCTGCCCTTCCTTCCAGGCCCAAGGCCGTACTCACTGGTTCAGCTCCAGATCCAGAGTAAAGTTTGAGTTGAAGGCTGGGATGACGAAACTCACTTGGGCCAGGTGGACAGGCTGGCGGTGGGGGGAGGACAGAAGTGAGTCAACGTGGGGACCCCGGAACAAGGAGTAGTGCTGGGGAAAGGATGGCCTGGCCCGGGAGCTGGGGGGTACCACTGATTTGGGGGCAAGAGTTCATCTTTCTCTGGGACCCTGTTCCTTCCCTGGGGGCAGGCAGGAATACACAGCCCTGGGCACAGCCCACCCTCTCTGGTGTAGGCACCTCCTGGGGCTGGTCTCCCTGAGCCGCAGGGACGGAAGGCATCTCAGCCTACCCGCTGCTTCATGCCAGGCCCTCCCTGCTGTTGGCAGGACCACTCCTGGCCTCAGGGGGTGTAAAGCGAGCCCCCCCAGGAAGTACCATGGGAAGGGGGCAAACGGGAGATGGGGTGCAGTGTGACCCCCGGGGCCTGGTAAAGCAGGCCCCTTCCTTCCTGCATCTGGGTCCGGTCTGGATTTATGGAGGAGGCCTCGCGCTCCGCAGGCAGGGTAGCAGGGGTTAGAATGGGAAGCCGGGGTGATGGGCAGAGGCCATCCTGTCGGGAGGAAAGAACTTGGCTCCTCTACCCCCAAGTCCATTGCCCTCCGCCTTGCCCAAAGCAGCTCATCTTTAATATTTCAATCCCGTGGTTAATTTTTAAACACGGAAGTTTTCCTGATAAATTTTTCAGAGGGGCCTTCGCAGTGGGGCTGGGAGGCTCCAGGTTGTCATGGCAACGTACCCGGCCTGAGCAAGATGGCTGCCCTACCCAGCGTCTGTGGGGAGCGGGGACTCCAGGCCTGGAGCTGCGGTGCCTGGAGGAACAGGGACCTGGACAGAACAAAGGGCTGGAGGGTCTGCGCTAAGGGGATGAGCGGGCCTTCGGGGCTCTCCCGAGCCCACTCCAAGCTCAGGCCTCACCGAACACCAGCAGCGCGGCGAGGGCCTGAGAGGGACTAGAGCCTTCCTCACATCCCTATCCGTTTAAGAAGACTGAAACCCAGACACCACCCCCACCCCCAGCGAGGGGCCCACCACTCGGCCATGCAGGTGTGGGGCTTTTGTTTGCCACCTTTCTTCCGGGCTGCAGGATGGAAGGGAACCCCAAGGTCACAAAATCTCATAGCCTGGTGCTAGCTGGCTTCCTTACCAACCACCTAGATTTCTCATTTTTACTGAGTGCTTATTATGTGCCGGGCACTGTTCTAAATACAAGTATTATCATCTTTACTCTTCACAACTAGCCAGTGGGATAGATGCCACTGCTTTCCTCATCTGACGGATGAGGAGACCCAAGGCCAGAGAGGCTGACACACTAGCCCAAAGTCACACAGCTAAGTGGTGGGGCTGGGATTCAAGTCCACAGAATCAGCTTCCAAGGCTTCCTCACCTGGAAGGTGAAGTAAGATAGAAAAGGCCCAGTGTCTTCAAGAGGCCCTAGGAGAGGGGGTGAGGTGGGGTGAAGGGCCAGCACCCGGGAAGGCAGCTGCTGAGCCCCAAGGACACTGACTCGCCAGTCCCAGGCTCACTGAGCTCCAAGCTCCACCCTAAGCCCCTAGAGTGTCGATGAGACTTGAAATAGAAAGTCAAGGCTGAGGAGTCTCTGCTTTCCTCTTCCTGCCCCGGACCCTCTCTGCTTGCTTCCCTGCCCCGGGCCTGGACCACCTGTACCCTTCCCACCCCACGCCCTGGCTTGGACTATGCCCACCCTCCTGCTCCTCTCCTAGGCTCAATCTCTCCGCCTTCCCTACCCACCCCTGCCTGGACTACCTCTGCCTTCCCCTGCCCTCGAGTCTGTATGTGCTTGTTCTTTCTGCACCCCCACTGATAAGCCCCTATCTCTGCCCTGACCGGCCCCCCAGAGGGGCAGCCTGTCCAGACCCCTTGCCCTGTGTAGCTTCAGGGATGATGAAGCAGCCTCTCTGAGCCTCAGATATTTTCCACTGAAAATGGTACGATGAGCCCAGATGCAAGGCTGTGAAGCTGGCTTTGTGTGGCTGGGGTTCGTCCTAGGCCAGGAGAATTCTGGCAGCGTGGGCCCTGGTGCTAGCAGACTCTCCACCACTCAGGAAGCCAGCAGGCTCACCTCCCCATCTCTGTGCAGACCAAGCTGACCCCACTCTGCGGAAAGCCCAGACTGTTGGAAGAGCAGATGCTAGGTTCTTTTCGTGCCCCCCATCTCCTGCAGCCTCATTCTGTCCCACCTGGTAGGGCCTCACCTGGGCTGGGCTGCCCCTCCCCCAGCAGGACACAGGGCTCAGGCCAGATAAGGGCAAGGGGAGCTGCTGGGATGGGGGCGCGGGGGTGCTGGGGCCAACGGGAAGCAGGTCCTGGGAGTGCTGGGGAAGCCAGCAAGGTGCTGGAGGAAGAGGAGGGAAATTGGAGAGCTGGGCAGGGGCTACCTGGGACAACCCTGTCTGCAGGAAGAGAAAGACCAAGCAAACCCCCTTCCTAAGACAGCCCCCTGGGCCAAGCTTCAGGCACCAGTTCTGTCAAAGCCAAACCTCTCCTTGCTACGTCTGCCTTCTGCCCCTGACCTGCCCTCAACCTCCCCCATTATCCCTCAGTTCCTCCCCTGGGAGCCCCTGTCCCCTGCCATCCGCCTGCCCACCTCTGTGCCCAGCTCAGCGCTGCTGATGACCGGCCGGCCAGGCCTCGACCCCGTGCCCTGCTCTTGCCTCCTGCTCCGTGGTCTCACGTGCCCTGGCTCATTTGATCTCAAAGCCCCCGGATCGTCTGGTGCTCATTTTACAAATGGCAGGCCAAGGCTCAGGGAGAGACACTTGGAGGTGGCTGGCCCAGGGCCATGTTGGGGAGGTGCAGGGTCAGATCTCACCCTGAGGCTGGAGTTCAAGTCTGCCGTGGCGGCTGTGGCCACCTGGCTTCAGTGGCTGTGCCCTCCCCGAGGCCCCTCGTCACCAGCCCGGCCACCCCCTAGGCATTGGCTGATGACCTGTGTCAGGCTCAACCAGATTTGGGGTGCAGGAAGGAGGCAAAAATCCCATTGACATTCCAGAATCGCAAATACAGACAGACGCTAGGTCTCTACCCTAGACCCACAGAATCCAGTCTTGGGAAGGGGGAGTCTGAGGATCTTGAGGGTTTTCAGATGCTCCAAAAAATTTGAGTGTTTAAGCAGTGCCCCTCAAACTGTCACCCCAAATCCCTGCTCCTGAACCTCTATCTCCACCCTGCCTTTTTTCCTCCTCACCCTTGCCTGCAAAGCCTGCACCCCTCAACCCACAGAGGGCTGTAGCCCCCTCTACTTTTGGGTCTGTGAGCACACAGTTCTGGACATCTCTGATCACTGATTCAACTTTTCACATGGTGACCTCTAGTCCCCTGAATACACGACACGCCTGTCTTTTCCCCTGCCCAGGAGCTCAACACTCATGTTGAATGGAAAGGCAGCAGAAGCCCGAGCCTGTTTTCCCATCGGTAAAATGGGGTATCGTGAAGATTAGATGGAAACCCTTTTTAACGTGTAACTATCGCAAGGATAAGTAACCACATTACTAATAATTGAAGAATGAAGTGTAAATGTTCCAGCTGAACAGGGCTTTGAGGAAACTCAATGAACCACATGGGCTGGGTGATGGCAGAAAACAGGGAGCCAGAGACGCAGGGCCCCACCTCGAGATATCCCCTCCCCACCGCCGCTGTCCCCCACAACGTGCTGAGGCTCAACCGATCGGCTGGACAGTGGGAATCCCAGACGGAGCAGTTGAACACATTTCTGATCATAGGATTTGACCTACATTTTTGAGGACAGAATCATTTCCTTAGAGGGTCATTAGTCCCTCAGGGGACAGACTCTGGGCAACTGGATCCCTCTAGGCAGCCAGGAGCGGGAAATCAGGCAAGGCCAAGCTCGCAGGCCAGTGTCTGGCTGGGGAGGACTCAAGACTCTTGCACCACCTGGAGCCTGACAGGTAACCCCCAAATGCCCTGGCTTCTGTCTCAGACACCAGCCCTCTCATGCTGGTGCCAGCTGCCCGCATTCCCCCCACCCCCGCCCCGACACTCAGGAGCGAGGGCAGGCCTCACAGATGTTGAACATCTGTTCTCGCCAGATCCCAGGGAGGACACCTGATCAACACCATCACCTCTGGTCCCCCAAGCAGACTGGCAAAAGAGAGACGACTCCTAGCCCCATTTTATGGATGAGGAAGGTGGGATTCAGAAGGCAGCAGAACCAGGAGCCACCAAGGCTGCCCCCCTCTCCATCCCAAAACCTTTCAGACCCAAGCCTAGCCTCCTGTGTGAACCATCTCTCTGCCCAACCTCACTGCGGGGCTCAATTCGTGGCCTTGGCCTTCCCAGAGCAAGTGGGGCCCAGTGTGAGTCCCGGGGCAGCCTCTAGCCACCAGTCCCCTCCCAGGAACCACTTCCTGCCTCCAATCCCAGGACAGAGCTGCGACCTTGGCTGCACAGACCAGCACAGCCGTGGCCCTAGTGCAGTATTAGGGCTCCAGGCACAAGGCCCTGTGGCTTCCTGCTGGTGACCGCCCTCCAGTAAGGGCTGGGGACTGAGCCTTGCCGGATCGGCCCCCGCCTACAGCAAGAAAACACAAACACTGAAACACACACCCTCAGCGAGGGCTTCGGGGATAGTAGCATTTCCAGTAAATCCTGGTCTGGAAAACTTTCATAGGAGCTCAGCCCGTGACTGGGGTCCCCCCGCCCCTAGCTGGCTCTGATAAACCTGTCTCCTAGGCCTGGAGCCTGGAACCTCTCCACTCCCATTGTTTGCTTCCCCGCATCCTGCACTTTTCTTGGTTCTGAAGGAGTCTGAGTCCCCCCCGGGGGCAGGCATGTCCACACAGCAGCTCTGTGCGGACTAGAGAGAGGGTCCCGGGGCAGCCCCAGTGGCCCAGCGGTTTAGCGCCGCCTTCAGCCCGGGGTGTGGTCCTGGAGACCCGGGATCGAGTCCCATGTCGGGCTCCCTGCATGGAGCCTGCTTCTCCCTCTGCCTGTGTCTCTGCCTCTCTCTCTCTTTCTTTGTGTTTCTCATGAATAAATAAATAAAATCTTAAAGAAAAAAAGAAAGAAGGAAAGAAAGAAGAAAAGAAAGAAGAAAAACCAGCCCAACTGTACATGGTGGCCCTGCTGGTTCTTCTGTCTCAACCTTCCGCTTCAAGCTCCCTGTGACCATGGGCTTCTGCACTTCCAGAAGCTCCCCCACCTCTGTGGGCCTCAGGACTTCCAAACTGGACAGAGGTGAGGAGTTGAGAGCAGTGGCAGAGAGGGCAGAGGGTTCCCCTGTGGCCCTCCTCACTCACTATAAGCCTGAGTGAGAGGCAGGCAGGTTCAGAGTATCCATCTGGGGTGTCGGTCTTGACTCTGCTATGTAAGTGCTGTGTGACCTGGGCTTGTTATCTCACCTCTCTGTGCCTGTCTCCCCACCTGTAAAATGGGAATAACCACAGCCCCATCTCTAGAGCTGTGATGAGCATTACATAAACCAATACGTGTAAAGGCATAACACTGCCCCAGTAAGGGCCCAGTAAACTCATTTCTCTAGCTTCTAATTCCTTCCTGGCCACCTTCTGTCTCGCCCGCCGCCCCTCCCATAAAAGCCAGGATTCCTCAGCACACAAAACCCTTTCTTATCACCACCTCCTGGAGGTGGATGAGGCCAAAATTAATATTAGCATCATTCTGATTTTAGGGATCAGAAAGCTTGGCCTCAGACAGGTGATGTGACCAATCCCAGGCCAAAGCCGGCGAGCAGCCAAGGTCCCACCACCCAGTCCTGCCAGCCAGTGTCCCCCAGCCTCGCCACATGACCCAGAGCAAATAAAGATCTTGCTGCTGACCCAACACCTGGCTCAGCCTGAGGTCCCAAACCAATGCAGTAATTCTGGACTGAGCCCAGCAGCACCAGGGTGTGGCACTTCCCATTGGGACACAGGCTCCGTCATCAGCCCTGGATGGTCCAAAACCAGAAGTGCTTCAGGGAGAAAGGCCAGGTGGGAGGCAGGGGGTTGCAATATCTCTTTCCAGTCAGGGGGAGTATCTTGGACATGTCTTTTTGACTCCCTTGACCTTCTTCCACCTTGCGGGGTGGGGGTGCCCCGGTGCCAAAACTGAAAGTCGCTGGAGGCAGAATGGTGCAGTGGGAAGCACCTGGCCTTGGAGGGGATTATTCCACTGCTGATGGATTTTGAGCAAGTTACTTAACCTCTCTGAGCCTCAGCTTGCTCATCTGTAAGATGGGCAGGCAAAAGTTCCCTGCTTTATAGAGTTGTGAGAAACCGGTCTCAGGAGAGCCTGAGGTACAGGTAAGGCAGGACTATGAGTATGTCCCCTGGGGAGGCTGCAGGGAGGTCCCTGGGAAGGCTCCATGCTAGAGAGACCCCCACTGAAGGTGACCACTGCCCCTCGGATCCATGAACCCTTCACTCCTGCCCTTACCCCTCAGACACCCCGTTGGGCATATTCAGACTTGGTCACTCACACACACATCACACATGCACACATGCCACCCACTCACCCCACAGAATGACACTCTAAGAGATGCCCCTATTGCCTGCATATCCAACTCATCACTATCCTGGGAACCTGCCCACCCCCCATCCCGCACACAGTTCCAGGCACCATCATAGTCCAGACGACTCCCCCCGCTTTCTCCCTCCAGGAAGGACTGGGCTGAAGGAGTACTCCATTCTTCATCTCTACTCGGTCCCCATGCCTTCGTCCCTCCCCGCCCTCTGACCCCACCATGGTATCACCCAATCCTCCATCTGGACTGCCTCTGAGGCACCTGCCAGGGGTCCCAGCATTTGAGCTGAGCGGTTAACTCCTAGCCAACACAGGCTTGGGGTGCACAGTTCTCGGGGGTGGGGTGACCCTAAGGAAGAAAGTGGACCAAGGACCAAACCCAGCCAGGACACCTCATCCCTGGCCTTGGACCATCCTTACGGCCCGTCTACCATCTCCCAAGGAACCTGGACAGACACCAAAGGCAGCCTCAGACCCCTTCCCTCTTACCCTTGTTCCACCCCCACCCCCACCCAAGCCTGCCTGCCCAGGACCATTAACCACCCCCTCCTTCCCCCGCCCTGCCTGGAGTGATGGTCCATCTATTATGCATGCTGCCTTCCTGCTCCATTCCATTTCCCGAGTATCTATCGCCCCCTGCACCCCCCCCACAAACCCCTCCACCCCCCCTAAGGGCTTTTAACCAAGTACATTAGGCAGGGCCAGATGCCAGTCTGACAGATGTCTGTAATGCTAGCCTCCGTTTCCCTCCTTCCTCCCTCTGCCCGGCCCAATTTACCTCCCACCACCCCCAGCTGCCAGAACTTCCCAGACCTGGGCTGTACCCCTCCTCTGAGTCTCTCCTCTACACCTCCCGTTTCTTTCTGCCAGGCCCTCGCCATCCCGCCCTCCGCCGCCCCCGTTGACCTGGCTAACTTTCAGCTTCCAGCTCCTGGAGAGCCGAGGCGTGCTGAATGAATATTCCATCTGGGTAATTATTATTCACATGATATTAATTAATTATTAATTGCAATTAATCTCCTTCATTCCTAACCTTCCTCTGGGAGGCAGAAGGAGCCTGGTAGCTGAAAGGGACAGGGCGGGGGTGTGAAGCTGGCCTTTGTGGGTGAGCTTGGGGTCTCCAACCTCCTTCTGAGGCTCCACCCTTAGTGAGGACAGGAAGAATGACAAGCCTATCAGTGCACAGAGGGAAACTGAGGCAGAAGCAAGCGCTGAGCTGTTCCAAGAAAGCTCGCTGAGGGGGGCTGTGATGAGAAACCGCTGCCTGGGCTCTTGGCTGCTTCTCTCTGCCCTCTACTGCCCTCCCCAAGCCGCATCTGAAGTAGAACCACTTGCTTTGGCAGGAGGGAAGTGGGGGCTGGTGGAAGGCTGACCCAAGGCTGGACTGAATCTTAGGCATTCCAGGGTCCACGGAGGGCAGGGGATCCCCATGATGATTGGAGGGGTGCCTAGAGTGAGGCAAGCGCTCCCCACTAGTGGGCTCCGGCACCCGGCCGGCCGGTAGGCAGCCCATTGTACAGAAGGAGAAGCTGCAGACGCCAGCTTGGGGGGCGCACACAAACCCTGGCTGCCTGGGGGGGCCTTCCTTGGGCTCCAGGCCTGCTCCAGCCCCCTGGCCTCCCCACACAGCCTCACTCACCGGGCCCCCTGGTGGCTCCTGGCGGACTCTGGTGTCCAACTGCTGCTTTCGGACCTCTCCCCCGGTGCTCTCCCCCACCAGACGGCTGGGCTCTGTGACCTCAGGGGCTCCCGGACGCCCCAAATGGGGTGAGACCCGCCAGCGCAGAGCCCCGAAGGGACCGCGGGTCCCAAGACCTGGGGAGACAAGGCCAGAGCTGCAGGCAGATGCCCGCCGAGGGGCAAGAGACTTGGGACAGGGGTGAGCGCACCTCATCCCCCGCTGTGGCGTGGCCCTTGCAGCCCTGGGGTGGGAGCATCGGCTCCCCTGCAGAGGGAAGAGCCTGATGGGGAGGGGGCCAGCAGCTTCCGTCCCGCCCGCCCGTCACGACTGCCCCCCCCACCCGCAGAGACCTGCAGAGCCGGCGGGCCGGCGGCAGGGGGCTGGCCGCGGTGGGGCGGGCGCGCTGGGGACAGGTGGGTGCCCGCGCCCTCCGTCCCCCGCCCCCCCCGCTCGGACCGGCCGTCACCCCGAGCACTGCAGGAGAAGGTGGCCGCAGCAGAGCGCCGCAAAGCCCGGGCGGGGCAGGGAGGGCGGCGGGCCGGGGCCGGGCGGGCCGGGGCCGGGGCCGGGGCCGGGGCCGGGGGCGGGGGCGCGGGGTCACTCACCGGGCGGGGGCAGCGGCAGCAGCAGCAGCAGCGCCGCGAACGCCCAGCGCCGCAGCCGCCTCATGGCTCGCTCATAGTCCTCCGGCTCGGGGGCTGCGGCTGCGAGCGGCGCGGCGCGGGCGGGAGGCGGCGCGGGCGGGAGGCGCGGCTGCGGGAGCCGCGGGCGGGGGCGGGGCGCGGGCCGGGCGGGGGGCGCGGCGGGGCGGGGGGCGGGGCGGGGCGGGGGGCGGGGGGCGGGCGCCCGGCTCAGCGCGCTCCGGCCGCGGCCATCCCGGCGGGGCGGCGGGCCGGGTTAAGAGCCGAGCGGCGAGCACGTGAGCCCAGGGCCCGCCCCCGCCCCCCGCGGGCCCCCCCAGCCGGGCAGGGCCGGGGCCGCCGCGCCGGGAGGACAAAAGAGGCGCCGCCCGGAGACCAGCCTGCCCGCGGCTCGGTGGCCCCCTCGGCAGGTGCGGGCGGGGCGCGGCCGCGCGCCCCTCGGGGGGGGAGCTCGAGGGCCCGGGGCTCGGTAGGGGAGGGAGGCAGGGAGGCGGGGACCCCGCGCTCTGACCCGGTGACGGCCCGTCTGGGGACCCGCGCGGTCGAGGTGCGGGGGCGTGGCTGCCCGCCCGGGAGGGGTGTCGGGCCCGCCACAAGGGCCCGGGCTCGACTGCAGCTTGCCGGAGCTGGGAAGGTGGGAGGACAGGCCACGGGACCGAGGGGAGCTCTCACCCCCCCGCAGCGGAGCCCGGCCCTGCGGGTCCTCCCACGCCCCGGGGCCAGGCCCCCTTCCATCCTGGCCGCTGGGTTTCCAGGCCGAAGATGCCCCTGCCTCCGGGAGGGCTTCCGGGGTTGCTGTCACCAGAGCCACCGGCAAGGGCTCTTGGCCTATTGCCTCGGCTCCTGAATCCCTCACACAGGGCAGGCGCCCCAGTTCTAGCCCCTAAATATATAAATTAGCCAGCTCTTTTACATGCTGTTAGCATACCCCATTCCTGCCCCCCCCAGCCCAAATCTTTGAGGGGCAGAAGACACCTCTGGAGTCCCCCCAACTTCCCCTCTCAGGCCGGACTGGGTTGCGCTGTCTGCAAACCACCTGACCTTTCAACCTTCCTCTCTTGCTCTGCACCCTAATTCAGCTCATCGGCTCCTAGATAGGATGGGTCCCCATACTGGGGGCTGGAATCTGATCTCTGCTAGGGATCTCAAGAACCAGAGACCTGAGATGGATGGGGCGGGGGGTGGGGGGCTTGGGTACTGCTGGTGAGGTCTCATCATGACCTTGTGCCCAAGGCCAGAGCCTCCTCAAACCCACACTAGGCTGGGGAGCAGGAGTGGATGCAGGGAATCCCTTCCTGGGTCCTCTGCTTCCCTAGGGACCAGGGACTGCCAGGGATGGGGGAACTGTCTCTGGCTCGTGACAGCATCTCCCCCCCCCCCTCCCGCTCTATTTTAGGCTCAGGAGAGGTGAGAAGGCAATTTCCCGGGAGGTGCTGACATCAGTGCAGGACCAGGGTGACTACCCCCAACAACCACCTGCCACTCCAGTACCAGATGCTCAGCGACACTGAGGCAATTGGTCCTTCACTCTGGAGACATCTTGGAAACCTCTTTCAGGGGGTAGGCGTGAGGGGCTCCCAGATATGAAAGCCTGCTATGGGATAGTCCCTAGAAACTCAGTCAGAAGGGAGAGATGGTGCTTCTCCTTTCATAGATGGGGAAACGGAGGCTCCAAGAGAGAGGTGCCCATGTGAGCTTCCCAGAGTCACAGGTGACAGTCGGTCCATGAGAGGCCATCCAGCCCGCCTCCCACGGTTTGGCTCCCAGGTGCCCCTCAGATGAGTTCATCTTGCCCTGCCAGTTCCAGGGCCACATCAGTGAGCTGCCATCCAGTGTGCTTCCCAAAAGGATAGGTGGGGCTTGTCGTTTCACAACGGACACTCCGGCTGCCTCCCCCAACATGAGCAAGAGCACAGCATGCCCAGTCTGGGGCCTGGCCCTCCCAGCTGAGGTGCACTGCTACGGTTTCTGTGAGGCTCTGGTTATTTGGGGTTCCTGTTAGGAGTCCTTCCTGGCCCCCAGACTGACTCCTCGCTGGTGGCATCCTGAGCCAGCTCCAGTGATGGCTCAACTGTGTGGCCCTTTGACCCCCAACAGCCCCTTGCCCTGGGTTGGCAGCTTTAAGCAGGCCCAGCTGGTATCTTTTTTTTTTTTTGTAATTTAAAGATTTTATTTATTTATTCATGAGAGACACACAGAGAGAGAGAGAGAGAGAGAGAGAGGCAGAGACACAGGCAGGAGGAGAAGCAGGCCCCATGCCAGGAGCCCGATGTGGGACTTGATCCCAGGTCTCCAGGATCACGACCTGAGCTGAAAGGAGACACTGAACCACTGAGGCATCCAGGTGCCCCCTCCATGGCAGTTCTGCTACAAGCTACACCTCTCCCATTTCTTTCTTTCTTTCTTTCTTTCTTTCTTTCTTTCTTTCTTTCTTTCTTTCTTTCTTTCTTTCTTTTTTTTTTTTTTTAAGATTTTTATTCATGAGAAACAGAGAGAGAGAAAGAGAGGCAGAGACACAGGCAGAGGGAGAAGTAGGCTCCATGCAGGGAGCCCGACGTGGGACCCGATCCCAGGTCTCCAGCATCATGTCCTGGGCTGAAGGCGGTGCTAAACCGCTGAGCCACCCAGGGATCCCCCACCTCTCCCATTTCTCTCCCCTACCTTCTCTCCTGAGCGCAAGAGCTGCAGAGGCAGGGGTGCCTGGGAGAATCGTCACCCCAGTGCCACAGCTATGGCGGGCTCCTTTGATCGCTTCTGCCCATTGCTTTTGCAGGAGGAGGACAGGACTCTGGACATCAGAGGCGGGGGCCACTATTCCATCTTGATGCTACCCTCTGGGTGAGCCCTGCTTGAGGGAGCTGGTAGGCTCTGGTCGCCAGGCCTAGCCCTCCCTCAGGAGCCTCTACCACCAAGAGGCCTGGGGCCTCCTTCCCCGAAGTCCTGCCCTTCAGCCAGTTCTTCCCTCACATTTTCCTGCACGGGGGCCAAGCTGGGCTGATGCGGGGCCAAGACGGAGTCCCAGCAGCTGCAGGTGAGGGAGGCGAGTCTGCAGCCCCCCGGCCCCCCTCCTTCCTTCTGCCCAAAAACTCCATCCCGGAAGACATGGGGCTGCGATTCCTGCCAACAGAGGCCGCCAGGCCCCATGCCCAGGCTGTGAGGCCTGTAGCAGAGACCATGTTGGGTGAGGGCAAGGTGGTGCCCCGCGAAGAGTGGGAATTAGGGCTTCAGGCAGCAAGCTGGTGTCCTAGTCCTGGTGAAGGGCTGTGTGACCTTGAGCAAGTCTCCCAGCCTCCCTGAGCCTGTTTCCTGTCTGTGAAATGGGGGTAGAAAGGCCCTTCCTGACAGCGCTGCTGGGGGCTAAATGAGTGGCTGGTCTTAAGTGCTCAGAGCCGGGCCGGGTGCACAGAAAGCTCACTTGATCTGGGCTCACACTGTCTCTACGACCCTAAAGGTGCCAAGGAGAAAACTGGCTTCCTGACTCTTGTCCTGGACCCACAGGACCCCACTGTGGGTTGGGGCCTCATCAGGTGCTCCACCCAGCACATGGAGAGATGCCTGCTGACCTGTTGCTGTGGGTGGGGGAGAGCAGAGCAAATGCCCAGAGCCTCGGGCTCAGAAGACCCCAGCCTGGCACCCCGTCCTCTCCACCAGGAGAGAGCCACTCTTCCTACCAATAGCTCTCCTGAGGGAAGTCCCTCCCTCAGTGGTCCTTCCTTCAGCCTCTGAAGCTCAGGGAGGAATTGGAGGCACCGGGGTTCCCAGGACACCTATCCTTTGAGAGGCTTGGAGTGCACAAATGTCATGTTCCCAAGGGCTGAACACACCAGGGTTGGGGAAATGTGGCACCCATGCCCTTGCCCCCTTCCCCTCACGCATGGGATCCTCAGGTTCTGGGAAACCGGCTGTTGGAAAGTGGCCGGGGCTGGGGCCTGGGTGTCTCACTGAGCCCTTTAGCAGCTTCAGCCACACGCACACACACTGGATATGGGGCTGTGGGTCACAAGGTATATTAGTGAAAAGAAGCTCTATCGAAGGGTTTAGAGAAGCCTCACAGGTATGTGTTGGGCAGGAGGGCGGATCAAAAGTTTGCTGTGTTTGTAATGTGTTCTAGTGTTTATAACTTCACTAACAGATGTCTCAAGATTTCCTAGTGAGGCAGAAACTACCATTATCTCCATTTTTCTTTTTTTTTTATCTCCATTTTTCATATTAAGAAAAGTGTCTCAGAAACCTTGCCCCAGGTCAGTGACGGGCAGGACTGGGATGTGAACTTGGGCCTGTGTAGCCTGCAGGCATACACTACAGGGTCCTTGGAGAATATGGAGCCTGTGGGGCCCTTCACTGAAACACAAGGAAACCGAGGCCCAGAGTAGTAAAGGGACTCCCCGAAGTCACGGCGTGAGTAGGGGTGCCTTCCCACCCAGCACAGTGAAGAGTGGAATTCAGAAGGGAGTCAGGGGTGGCGCTACCAACTCAGGTCACATCTGCGAAGTGTACAGAGGTGAGAACAAGGGTCCCAGGCCCAGGTAGAGGTAGCAGGGATGCCGAGGGGCGGGTAAGGGCTCTAGGAGCCAGCTCAGGGCAGACATCTAGGCCGGTGCCTAACGAGGCTGGTGTAGAAGTCAGAGGCTGGCGGAGGGAAGGACTAGGCCAGCGGGGGTGGGGGTGGGGGTATGCAGGTCACGAAGCAGGGGAGCCAGGTTTCAAGGTGGAAAAGAAGAGGGACCTGACTTTGGCAATTATCAGGTTCTCCGGTGACCTTGGGACAGACAAGCCCAGTGGAGTGCTTCAGGCAGAGCCTCCGTGGGTTTGGAAGGGCAAGGAGGTGCAGACATGGAGGCAGTGGCTGGAGACCGCAGGAAGTAGCTGGAGAGCAGGGGGAGCCTGCTGAATCAATGCAAGTGTCTTCCAGGATGGAGTTTTAGGGCAGAGGGAAGAAGAGATGGCAAATTCAAGAAGGAATTTGACCAGGTTTGAAGGAAGGGGCGGGGGGGGCGGAGCAGGGAGCAGTGACGGTGACTGGAAGGAAGGACACTGCTCCCTTTGCAAGAGTCAGATGTGGGAAGGGGACAGAGAGCAGGGGGAGGCAGTGCCTGCAGAGTCTGAGTCAAGGTCATCTGTGGAAGAGTGGAAGGGGGTTTGAATAACCCCAGGTCTGTCCTAGCTCAGGTCTCAGGTGTCCTGGGGTCCCTTCTAAATGTGTATCCTGAGTGCTGGAACCAAAATGCGGATGGGGAGACAACCCTGGGGCTTGGCCTGGCTGAGATGTGATGTCCAAGGTCACGATTGTTTGAGATGGGAGGGGAAGGCCAGTCGGCTGGGAGGTCCTGGGCAGATGGTGAGGAGGGTGTTGACACTGGGTGCGTCGGTCTTTGAGCAGCACATCAGGATATCCTGGAGGTCTGAAGGAGTGGGGAAAACTTCTCAGCCAGAGTGGCGGTGTTGTGGGAGAGGCAATGGGGATAAGGGAGGGGGCCCCTTGCAGGAAGGCTCCTAAGGGCAAAGGAGTTTCCTCAGCAGTGGGCTGTGGGCATGCTCTCCGTAGGCGACCACTCAGTGGGCAGCAGAACGTAGTGACCGACCAGGGGAGATGGGACAGATGCAGCCCTCAGGGACTGGGCCGGGGAGGGTGGTGGCTCTGACATATGCTTTCCCCCTTGCAGGGGGCACCCATCCTGCTGGCCACTCACTCTGCCCATGTATGCTGGGCCCGCCGCCCTGCTCTGGGTCACTGGATGGTACACTGAGGCCTGACACACTGCACTCCAGCTTTATCCTCTGCTATTTGTTATTAACAAATTTATTTACAGTTCCGAACCAAGATTAATTGTGAAGTTTAACAGGAATGGCATAAAAAGGCCAAACATGACCTCTATGAGGGTTGTACACACAGTTGCTCTATTTCCAAAGTAACAACTCTGGTCCTCACCCACAGCTAGGCCCCACTTTCTTCCTCCAAAGTGAGACACAGAATAGCACCAGGCTTCTTGTAGCTTCAACATTTAAAGAAACAAACACACAGAGGCAGAGAAGGGTGAGAAGAACCACAGCACAAAATGTAATAAAAAAAAAAGTGGCCAAAGAATCAATAGCAAACCCATCTCTGTCTGCAGATTAATGGCTTGGCTGAAAGAAATGGGGGGAGGTCCTTAGGGAAGGAGGGAGGGAAGAGGGTGATGCAGAAGTTGGCAGGTGAACCGCTGACCCTGGAACAGCAGAAATGGGTTGAGGGGGGTGGGCAGCCAGGGAAGAGTGGAGGGGTCCCTAGAGGGGGGCATCTGGCCATAACCTGGGCTCAGGGGAAAGGTCCATTCAGTGTTGGGCTCCCACCAAATGCGGGGGCCAGGGAGCTCTGGAGGTGCTGCAGTCAGCCCCTCCTCTGCTTCATATGTTCCTGAGGATCTGTGTGCACGAGCGTGGGGGGCTGGGGGAAGGGACAAACAGGCATTTCAGAAAGCAGGAGAGCCACATGCTCCTGGGAAAGGAGGCTGGGGTGGGGGTGGGGAGCACCGAAACCCAGCTCTGCAAGAGGCGAGTGCCTACAGAGGGACAGGAAGCCAGGCCGGGGATCCTGCTGCTCCTAGCTTCTTTGTGGTTCCTCCCCATGCCAACTTTGCCTCTGCCTCCAGGTGCGGGCGGCTGGCGTGGACGGAGGGGCCCACTGTAGACCTCTGCCTGCCCGGGACACAGCTGGAGGTGGGGGCAGAGGGCTGCCCCCAGCCCAGACTCTTCTGGTCCCACCCCAAAGGCCAGGGAGTGGGTGGACCAGCTCTGTCAACCCCACAGAGCTTGGCCATGACAACAGCTGTTTGCTTTGACTTCAGAGGCCAGGCCCCCTGGGCTCTTCTGGTTCTTGTGGGGAGCCCCTGAGGTGCTGTCCTCCTTGTGTCTGGTCTGCCCTGGCCGGGCGTGCAGTACTCAGCAGAGGTAGAACTTGTACCGGTGTATCTGGCCCTCAAGTCCAGAGTTGCTGCATGTCCCAGAGAACTCACGGGAGCAGTTCTCTGCTAGTGCTGGGAGACAGGGAGGTTAGGGGGCCTAGAACCACTGAGAACAGCTGCCCCCCCCCAGCTGGCTGGCAGAGGGCAGGGGACAGAGGTAGACTGGCTCTCTGCAGGTTCTCCTGCGGGCTGCACGTTAGCTGCTGAGTGCAGACGGGCTGACAGCTGGCCTGGAGCCAGCTGCAGACGGGCCGGGGGCTGCTCGCTCAGACTCCTCAGACCCGGGGGGCCATCCTCCCCCAGGCCAAGGGGGCTGTGCGGCCCAGCACTCTGCTGGCCTATCTGGGGGCTGCCAGGGGAAGGAGTCCGGGAGAGAGAGGCAGGTCTGTGGGGGACACACGGGGAGGAAGGAAGTCAAAGGCCTGCGCTCATGGCCTGGGAGGGGAAGGGAGAGGAGAGGCCTGCCACTGGTTGTCCTGGTGCCACAAGGACTACTGGCTCTCGGGACAAAGAATGAGGCTTGTGGCTGAGAGACCCCTGACCTCTTTTCAGGATTGCCATTGGGGAACTGAACCTTCCGCTTGTGGCCAACAAGTGCCACGTCCAGGCCTGAGAATTCTGCAGAACCAGAGCTTGTCAGGAGGCACTCGTGTACAGGGCTCTTAGACACTGGTGTCCCTGGGGAGTCTGCAATGACATCAATTGATCCCCCTAGCTCCTGGTAGCTTGCTGCTGGTCCCAGCATCTTGCCAGTCTCCGTAGGTTCTGTGGGTGACTTCATGCTATCCACTGTTCCATCTGGCTCTCCGGCGCCCGAGGCCTGGTGCTTGTCCTCTTTCATACTGGGAGATGCTGCCTTGCATGGATGAGAGGGCTGGCTGAGAGGCAGAGTCTCAGGCCACAGAGGCTCACCATCTGAAGATGGGGAGCCTGGCTGCCTGTGGAAACAGAAGCATCCAGTGGGCCTCAAGGCTCACCTTAGAGCACACGGCAAGTTGGGATCTTCCTGGGACAGGGCACCCATGGCGCTGCCCTCCTGGGTTTTGGTATGAAGAGAGTGGCCCACTTTGGGGCTCTGTGGAAGGTCTGTTCTCAGGCTGCCCCTGCAGTGGCGGCCACTACTATCTACACCTCTCTTGGCTCTGTGGCCTGTGGTCTGGGCTGGCCAGAGGAACAGGTTAGAGGCTGTTCCATTTAATAACTTTGCAGCGGAGGCTGTGCCCTTTGGCGGCTAGAGAATGCAGCACAAAGCCTGGCTTTCCAAGCTGAGCCCAGGGAGGTGAAGACTTGGCCTGAGAGGGGAAGCCACAGCTCTTTGGTCGGCAGCAGGGAAGGTGAGCTCAGAGGGCTCTGGGATTTTGGAGAACCCCCTGCAATCCTTCTTTCTGGGGAGTAACTTCTAGAACGGCAGAGAGATCCCCATCTGGGAGGGACCCAGGAATTCCCTTCTCTGCTTCTAGAAGGTCACACAGGCACATTACCAGGCACATGCAAGAGCAACGGCTGAACTGCTCTCCCCACCCCCACAAGCACTGCAATGCCTGTGCATTAGGAAGGAGCAACGTGCTGGTGTGGGCCCAGTCCCTGTCAGCTGGAGCCACAGATGGAAGGCTCCCAACCCCCACCAATCCCCAAAAGAAACAGGACGGAAGATGGTGGTTAGGAGAAAAGCGCCACAGCCTGGTCCTTGGCGTCATCAGCCTGAGGGCTCCTTCTCCCCAAGAACGGGCAGCAGCAAGAGCGAGGATGTGGCTGCGCCTGCCTCGCCGGCAGGGCCGCACAAAAAGCACTCACCTGGGCAGGCTGGTCTGGAAGGGGGCATCGGCAAAGCTGTGGCTGAGCTGGGCGATGAGCCGATCGACTTCTGCATATGGGTGGGCTTCCGAGGCAAAGCCCTGGTGCTGGGTGCTCCGGAGATGCTGCCCAGGGTGAGAGGGGCACAGGGCATTCATTAGGCAAGACCAGGGTGGGATGCGAGTGGGGTACAGGCTGGGTAGGAAAGGTGCTGTCAGAGCAGCCCGGGAGAAGCTGCTTGGCAGGGAGGGCTCACCGCATGGAGCTCCTCAAAGGTCTCTTGGCAGCACTCACAGAAGCCCTTCCTCCTCCTAGGCAGGGTGCAGGTGGCTGATCTTGGGCTTGGCTCTCGGTCCTTGGGTTCTCTGCAGAAAGCGTGGGTTGGGGGCGAGGGCAAGAAAGCAGTCACTGTGGGGGCCCTCAGAGGGGCTGACAGACATTGGCAGGCCTGCTGACACTTGGGACCCTTGTCCAGAGGTGGCAGGAGTGCCAATGAGGAAGGTGAGAGATCTCTGTCCTGTCACTGCCCTAACATTGCAAAGCACAGGTGAGGACGGGTGCCAGTGGCAGCAAGAAGGCCTCCTAGGACTCTTCCAGCTCGAGCTCACATCTGAACCTATGTCCATCTGCCCTGCAGGATGAAAGGGGAAAGGCCTCGGTGGCAGTGAGGGGACTGTGCTATTCCTGGCCTCTCCTACTTGGACTGTCCCCTTCCTCTGGCTCAGGCTGTCTCCTCCCTCACGCTGGCTTGCCCTGTGCACAGCTGTCACCTTCACCGGGGACTTTCTAATCTCTTTCTTGAACCCGACTTCTCGTCTGAATTTCAGGCCCATATTTTTAGCGGCTGCTTGGCTGTCTGAGCAAACTCAACAAAGTCCAAAATAGTCCCCTGTGAGGGCTTTCTAAGCATGATGCAAAACCCAGAAAACAGAAAAAAGCTGATAAATTCAACTACATGCAATCTAAAGAAATGTATGCATGGCAGAAAATGTAAACAGAAGACAAATCACAGACAGGGCAGGGTGTGAGTGTAGGAGTATTTATAATTAATAACACAGAGGGCTTGTTTCCCTAATGCATGAAGGGCTCCTTACAAATCAATAAGAAAAGCAATCAATGAAAAGAAAAATGGATGAATGATATAAAAAAGGTTCACATAGAAAGAGACTCAAATAATCAAACATACGAATGTACTTAACCTCATTCATAATGAGAAAAAATGACCATGCAGATCATACCAAGAGACAGTTTTTAACCTAGCAGGCTGGTGGAGGGTGGCACGGGGGACAGCTCTGAGTGGCAGCCCAGGCAGGAGGTGACAGGCCCAGGCACGATGTGAGAACCAATTTGGTTGTGTTTATCAACGTTATAAATGCAGGAACCCTTGGACCCAGCACCTCTGCTTTTAGGAATTTATTCTACAAATTCACTCTAAGACTATTCACCGCAGCATTATTTGTAACAGCAAAAGCCTGGAAAAATCTAAGTATCCATCAATAAGGGATTCATTAAAGAAAACACAGTAAGACTATACAATGGAAGACCTTGAAGCCATGAAAGGGAATGAGGATGTTTTCTAGGTACTAATGGGAAGTTCATTTAGGATACATCAAGTGGGAAAGGCTAGGTCCAGCCCAGCCACTGTTCAACCCCTCTTTACAGAAGAGAAGCAAAGGATATGTGATGTACTTCCGACCACACAAACTCTCTCTGGACATAGCCATGATCTGGAGATTGGAGGGGAGATATGGAATACAGACTTTTCACCTTAAACCCTCTGTAATTCTTGGATTTGGAACCAAAGTACACTACTCACTTTTAAATTTAAAAAATTAAACACTTCCTCTCATAGATTTTCTCACCCCCCCAAACCTCCCATCCTGCCCCTGACCCCGGGCTGCTCTCTCCCCATACTTCTCCCATGCAGACACCCAACGCTTCACTATCTTTCTTTTACAACCTCTGTTCCTCTGCAATCTGCAGCCATCCCAGCCCTGACACCACCCACTGGTGTCCCCTGCACCTTCTGGGAAAGGTATGCGGGGTACCTGGCCGTCACTTTGGCTTGTTCATGGTCTCTGTCTGCTGGGGGGATCCACAGGCCCTTCTTGGCCCTGGGAACTCTCATGCTGGGAATCTGCCTGGCCTGTTCTCCTGTGAACTAACCCTGTGATCCAGAAGTTAGAACAGGTCCAAGAAGGCATCTGGGTCCATCCCCCGAGCCATATCCCTTCTGCCCTCTGCTCAGTGAAGGTTCAAATTCTCACACATCTGCAGAGAAGGAACACCCACAAGCCTACCAGCCACTCTGAGCTACACAATGTCGTAGGTCCCTAGATCCCCTGCCCCCAGGTTATTCCTGATGTTTAGCTACAAAGGTCTCCAATTCTGATGTGCATAAAGATCACCCGTGGAGCTCATAAGAATGCAGTTTTCAGGGCTCCATCATCAGAGACCATGATTCTGTAGATGTGGAGTTTGAGAACCTGCATCTTTAATGGGAGCCCAGGGTACTCTGGTAAGGGTGGTGTGTAGATCTGAGTTTCAGAAACTAGCCTGTTGCCCTCTGGACACAAGTCAAATTCCTTAGTAGGGATGGAGAACACCAAGTAAAATGGATGAAGACTCCTAGTATCTCTCTTCTCTGGGCGAAGTTCCCCGAACAGGCTTTGCCTCAGGAGTGAACACATGGCCATTCCCAAATTGGACCAGCAGACTCCCCGGGGGGAAGGACCCTTCCTGCAGCCAGCCCTAGGTACTCAGACCAGGAACACCCACCTGGTATGAAGCAAGATGCTCGGGGTCATCAGGGCCTCAAAGGGGCTTGCATCTTTGGGTCCCAGAAAAGAAATTTCAGGAAAGGACTTAAACTGATGGTGGAAGGGACGAAACTTCCTGAAACACAGAGAACTTCATTTTGACTACTGTGGGGGCAGGAAGAGGGGGAGGAGAGGCCCAGCCCAAACCCTCAGAATCCTGATCCTGAGAAAGTGGCTTCTCCCCCATATACCTCTTCAGTTCTAAAACCAAACCCTCCCCATCCTTCTTGGTAAGACTGATGCACTCCCTGGCTACTCATCAAGCCGGTCTACTCTCTCTGCCTCATCTGAGCTGAGAGGAACAAGCGGTGTCAGCCCATTTTACAGAAGAGGAACCGAAGCCCAAAACGTTTTGTGACTTGTCCAAGGGCTCACGACTGTTAAGTGGTCCAGACCAGGCAACAAGCCATGTCTTCGACTCCTGATCCATCTTTCCACTTTGCTTCCTGACCCTAACCACCTTTGAGGACTCTAGCCTGGCAGCCCTTAATGAAGGAATATTTAAACCAGAACAGTGACTTTTCTATTCCATGAAGAGGAACATTTTTGCTCTGGGCTACTCCTCTGTTACCACCTGAGGGGAGGCATTCTGAATGGAAAAGAGAAGCACAGTGAAGGTTCTGGATAGTCAGACCTACACTGAGTGGTTTTGGTGGTTTGCCAAGTTGCTCACATTCAAGAAATGTTCAGGGCCAGGTCTGGTGATCTGTGGATCCTGGGCAAAGCCTGCTGCTGTAGCTGGCAGGCATGCTGCGTTTGGTTGTTACGGCCTTTGCTCCAGGGGAGATCACGGGCCAGGGATTCCTGGTGTGTGTGTATGGGTGGGGGGAGGGGGAGCATGGTGAGAGTCCTGTGGCCTCAGGGGTGAATTAATACAGGAGTCTGGGCAGCCCCGGTGGTTCAGCAGTTTGGCACCGCCTTCAGCCCGGGGCCTGATGTTGGAGACCCGGGATCCAGTCCCACATCGGGCTCCCTGAATGGAGTCTGCTTCTCCCTCTGCCTGTGCCTCTGCCTTTCTCTCTCTCTGTGTCTCTCATGAATAAATAAATAAAATCTTTTTTAAAGAAATACATGAGTCTTCTCAGGCCCTTAGGAGAAGAAGGCACCCTTCACAGCCACAGTACTACCCTCTTTCTTCTTCTTCTTCAGTGTTTTGTTTCTGCTCGGAAGGCTGCAAAGTTGAGGTTGGTAAGGCTACCGAGCTTCAGGAGAGTACATAAACAGAACCACAAGAAGCCTCATCCCCGCTCTCGCCTATGATGCCAGGGGCACACCAACAATGTATGCCCCTCTGGAAATGCTGTGTGCCTGCCATGCTCATTGTGATACTGAGGCACTGGCGGTGTGTACAAGCCATAACTACTTGTGTTTAACTGGTAGTGACAGGGCTGGGGTAGGGGACGTGTACCCTCCATTCTATAGGAACTGGAGAAGAGAGATCCTCAGTATCTCCCTGCCTTCCTTCCACTCATGTTCCGGCCATCAAAGCCAACTCTCCACTGTGTTCAAGTGCCAAGAAGGAAACCTAAGTCCCCTGGAGGATAGGCAGGCCCCCAGTATTGGGCCTTATAGCTGCCTATACTGAGACGAAAGGACCTAGAAAGCTCTGATTCTAAGAGTTTCTGCTGGGTTCATGTGGGCTTTTTCTTAAAAAAGCAAAAACAGTGGAATCCCTGGGTGGCTCAGCTGTTTGGCGCCTGCCTTCGGCCCAGGGTGTGATCCTGGAGTCCCGGGATCGAGCCCCACATCAGGCTTCCTGCATGGAGCCTGCTTCTCCTCTGCCTGTGTCTCTACCTCTCTCTCTCTCTCATGAATAAATAAAATCTTTTTTTTTTAAATCTTTATTTTTTTTTAAATTTTTATTTATTTATGATAGTCACATAGAGAGAGAGAGAGAGGCAGAGACATAGGCAGAGGGAGAAGCAGGCTCCATGCACCGGGAGCCCAACGTGGGATTCGATCCTGGGTCTCCAGGATCGCGCCCTGGGCCAAAGGCAGGCGCCAAACCACTGCGCCACCCAGGGATCCCTAAAATCTTTAAAAACAAACAAACAAACAAACAAACACCCAACTTTTTATTTTGAAGTGATTATGGATTTACAGGTTTCTGATCTAGGACTTACTGGAGAATCAATGATAACCAAGGGGCCTGACAGCTCACAGGTTATCAACATGTCCCTCCTGCTCTAGATGAGAAGGGGCCCGCTGGTGGACAGACAGGGCAGGGTGAAGATGACACCAGGCAAGGACACCAGGCAGGACCCTGGATGCTGACCTTGGGCTAAGACTCATTGGCCAAATGGCTGTATATAAGTCCCTTAATTTCTCTGACCTCAGTTTCCCCACTAGGCTATCCTCATGCCACTCTTTCCCAGGGTCCCCACAAGATCACATGTGTCAGAAATTGGTTTTGCACAGCCAAACAGAAAGGCTTCCAGTTCAAGACGATTGGACAAGGGAATCACCAGCACCACCCCCAGTACCCTGGCTTCAGCCAAGAGGACCATTCTAGCAGTGTCCTGGGCCAGCACGGGTCTGGTAGGAAGTGCCAGTGAACGCCCAGGGGGAAACAAGGAGCTATGAGCCTGGGCGGGACATCGTGTGCTCATAAAAGCAGAGCATTAAAAGGAGGTAATGCACACACAGGTCACTAACCTCTGACTCATGACCAAGAGGAGGGCCAACTGTGTAATGCCACCTTCAGAGGCTCCTCCTGGTCTGTTGGAGACTTCTCCAGGACAGGGGGAAAGAGCAGCTTCTGGAGAAGATGAAGGTGTAGGGCTGAGGGGCTCCATGACCCCATCAGCTTGGGGCCCCTGAGCACCTCTCTTCCATGCAGCCCGGTGGGCTGAGGGGAGGGAGATGGGGTCCCCCCACCACTCACCTGCTCTCATCTTCAATTTTGAGGAATGGTGCCTTCAGCCTGGCCACTGGAAAGGAAGAATGCGCACATTAGCCATCTGTTGGCTACGGTGCCAGGCCCGCGCTACACGCACAGGAAATGCTCAGAGGCGAGGCTCTGCCAAGGTCCAAGAGCTATGCAGAGCTGGAGCCCACGCCACCCCAAAGCATGCCTTTCCATTTGGCTGAGGTCAGGCACCTACCTCTATCTCCTCTGGCCTCTACCCTGGGTGACAGTTCCTTTACGGGAGAGAGGCCACGGAGTGCCCCCCACCCCAAAGCTGGACACAGGACCCTGCTCTGTGTGTGGGTTCTGGAGGCTGTCAGCTGAGGGTTAGAAACCTGACTAGAGCAGGGGTAGGGGCAGAGTTTGGCCCCAGCTGGTTTGGGCTAAAAGCCTCAGGTCCTTCCCCGACATTCCCTCTTGCTGCTTCAGAATCCTGAGGGGCCTGAGAACACTCTCAGGCAGGACACCTCAGGAGGATCCTAGGTTTTCTGCAGAAAAGCAGGGAGGAAGAGGGCTGGAGAATGTTTATGGATCATAGCAGTGGGGCAGAGATGGACAGGATCAAAGAGGTGCTGGGAAGATGAATTTGCTGTTAATCAAGAGATTCAACCTCTACTAGCTAGTTATTCACATAGTTTACAAAATCTCTTAGGTATTAAGAGCCACTTCTACTTCCCACAGAAGCCCTGTCAGAAGGACACCCAAAGCAGGCTGGGAGCCCGGGCAGACCTAGCAGCCCCCAGATCCGCCTGGAGTGGCGCCTCCTCACTCACAGACCTGCTCGAGGTTCTGCTAGCGCCCAAGCAAAAAGCAGCCTCACTCCTCATAAGGCAGCAGCTCCCATTAATTACTTTTTGGGGGCGATTTCTTGTCTTTCTAATTAACTGAGACAGTGATTAAAATCAATTCCCCCACAGATTTCCTTGAATTTTGAATATGAGAGGTGCCAAGTGACTTTTCTTAGCTCCTGCTTGTGCACGAATAAATGCCACTTAAAGAGCATCTTTGGGAGAAACATCCACGGGGAGAAACTCTCTTGTGGTCCAAGAGGGGCCAGGAGCCGGGCTGTCAATCTGCCTGTTTGTCAGTTTCAGGGAGTGTGGCATTTGGGAGAGTGGTAGGCAGCTGTCAAACTGCCCACCCCAAACTGCTCCTGAATCAGAAGGAAAAGGAGGCCGAACTTTGGTCAATGCCCAGGAATAGGCAGAGGGTACGAGAGCCAGAGCAGCCATGTGGGGTCTTGGCGCTAAAGAAAAGCTCTGGCTGGGCGGCTCTGGGCTCGCTCATGGATACCCTTCTCCCGCCCTCTCGTCTTCAAAGCTCAGGCCCTGCAAACACAACAGGACAACACAACCTGGACTTGCTTCCTGCCGCAGAAAAGCGAGCAGATGCTGCCACAGAGGGAGCCGTGGGGAAGCGTTTAGGAGGGAGGGACTGCAATTAGATGAGGAAAGCTACCACACTGACCTTTCCGCGTTCTTGGCTCTGCTGGACACGTTCCCTAAATGGAAAGGGAAAATAGGTTAAGGATGCAAGGGAGCTAGAGGGTCGAGGAAGCGGGCCTGGTGAGGCGAGTTGCTGTGAATCTGCCCCACTTTGCTTCCTGCTGTTGGCTGGGCCCTGAGCTAGAACAGACCCAACACAATGGCTCCCTCTGCCTCCCCGGGGACGTGATGACTGGCAAGCCCCACGTGTGCATCTCAATGGCAGCTGATTTTGTGGAGGGAACGCAGGACACAGCCAAGAGCAGAAGCTACAGAGCCCCCGGACCTGGGTGCAGGCCCGCGCTGTGCAGCCCAGGGTGTGAGGAGCACCTGCCTGCCTCACCGTCATGGCGACAATGGACAGACAGATGCAAAGGGAGTAGGTGATAGACCTGAAGCAGAGCAGATGCCCATGCATGGCACTTTGCATCTTCTAGGCACTGCTGTCGTTCCAGGTCAGCTTACAAGACAAACATGAAGCGCATGCCTCTCACATTCCTGTGCCCTGTTTTGTGTATTTGGACCCTGTTGGTCAAGACCAGTGTTTAGGTCAAGGTCAAATAAAGCTAATATTACAAACTAAATGGAAAAAAACAAGAAATCAGTAGGATTCAGCAGGGAGGGAGACAGGAGAGATCCAATGAGCCCATGACTATACCTCTGGGCCCACAGAAGTTCTGAATTCTCCTCCAGGCCACACCTCCAGGGCAAACAACCCAAAGAAGCTTTCCCTATCCCCTTGAATATCAGCAGACTGCACCCACAACTCACTCTGGAAGACCCGAGTATCTACAAAATAGATTAGTAAGTGAACAAAGCAAAGTAAAAATTCCCTGCATTTACATAAAAGGGGGGGGTACCTTCTGACCTAACTGCTTGTATAAGCCTGGATCCTGGGAGGATACCCAAGAAACGGTTCACGCTGCTTATCTCAGGGAGGAAGCTCAATGGCTGGGGAAAAGGAGTCACAGGGGAGAAAGACTTTCATCATACAACCTTTTGAATTGTGAACAATGCAAATCTATCTAACAGCAGCAGAATCCCAAAGATTCGCAGACCAGAGGGTGTGGGGCAAGGGGCACTGAGGTGGAGGGCTCCACCTTGCACAGACTGGTTTGCTACCACTGTTGGCCCTGCTCCTGGGTGCCAGGAGGCCCTTGGGGTGGGCCTATAAGGCTTAATCCTTCCTCAGAGTCAGGCTAGGTGAAGACACCGTGGCTTTAAAAATCAGCTGGGGCTCTCTTGATGTGTGGTACACACAGTTCTAACTCCAGCAAAGGAAGGAAAAGCCAAATAAGAATTTGGAAGGTGACAGCTCTTTCAAACTGCAACATCCCCTGCCCCCACCCATACAATCTGCAGGCTCATTCCTGGGCCAAGAGCTGTCCCCAGAATGGCAGCCTGGCCAGCAGGCCATGAGCATTTATGTTTTATCTAGGCCAGGACTACCCACAGGCAGTCCCTGGCCTAGGCCACGGTGAATGCCTCAGTGTATCATGGGAGATTTGTAGGGAGCACTGAAAGGAGAGGCTATGGACACCAGGGACATGCTGAGAGGCTGCACTCCTTGTACTTTTTCCAGGATGGCCAGAAGACATGGCTTGCGTAGGTCATGGATTTTGGTAGGTCGCAGACTACTTGGTAGGTCGGATTTTGCGTAGGTCGCAGACTTTGCTGTTGCAAGCCATCCGTTTCCCTTCAGCTCAGTAGGACAATCTACCTCTGGCTTCTTCTTCAGCCCTTGTTTCTTCACACATAGAGCGTTGAGAGACAGTTGCTGCACATGCATCAGCATTTCTGTGGAGGAAACAGAGGACTATGGCCAAAGGCTCCCATTCCTTATTTCCCCAGCATGGCTCCTTCCTGGGGCTGGGGGCTAAACTTCTCAAGGCCTGGCCCACTGGGTCATACCAGCCTTGCCTGCCACCTTCTGGTTATGTGTCATCTCTGCACCTATTGATAATAAAGGGCTGCGTCCTCTATCCTTGGAAAAGTACCTAAGCTGGCTTCACGCTATTTGGTAGCACTGAGTATAGCTCTTGAATAGGAGGTGCCTTCCTGCTCACAAGGGTTTTAGGTACCACTGAAGAGCTGCTTCCATGGGGGAGACCAGCCATGTGAGTTACTCAGATGCAGCCTTAGATGGAAGTCCCAGCAGGAGCTTCTCTTACACACAGGAAGGCAGAAAATTAGACCACATCAGAAATGGCTGATTTTCCAGTAACAATGGAGCCCCCCACATCCCAGACCAGGATCTTCCTGAGCACAGTTCTCTAACACTCAGGCACATCTTGAGCTGGATCTGGATCAGCCCCTACGATGTCATTAGGAGAAAACCCTAGGGGTGCTTGGGTGGCTCAGCTGGTTAAGTGTATGCCTTCACCTCAGGTCATGATCCCAGGGTCCTGGGATGGAGCCCTGCTTTGGGTTCCCTGCCCAGCGGGGAGCCTGCTTCTCACTCTCTGTCTGCCATTCCTCCTGCTTGCGCTCTCTGTCAAACAAATAAATAAAATCTTCAGAAAACAAAAAAAGGGTGGGGGGGACCTCTGGACTCAAAGTAGAACTGGGTATGAGGGCCTTCAAAGCCAGCCCATTCAGGACAGCTATTCTAACGTAAATTTATTACAACCTGCAAATAGGTGGTTACCTTGTGAGGCAACCCTACATAAAACAAAGAACATGCAAAAAAATTTTTTTTAAGATTTTATTTTTGGGGTACCTGGCTAGCTTGGTCAGTGGATCATTTGACTCTTTTTTTTTTTTTTTTTTAAGATTTTATTTATTTATTCACAGAGACACAGAGAGAGAGAGAGAGAGAGGCAGAGACACAGGCAGAGGGAGAAGCAGGCTCCATGCAGGGAGCCCAACATGGGACTCGATCCTGGTTCTCCGGGATCACGCCCTGGACCGAAGGTGGTGCTAAACTGCTAAGCCACCCAGGCTGTCCAATCAATCGACTCTTAATCTTGGTATTGTGAGTTCAAGCCCCATGTTGGGTGCAGGGATTACTTAAAATAAATAAAATATTTTAGGGGCACCTGGGTGGTTCAGTTGGTTAAGCAACTGCTTTCAGCTCAGGTCATGATCTCAGGGTCCTGGGATGGAGCCCCTTGTCCAGATCCCTGCTTAGCAGGGAGTCTGCTTGTCTCTCTCTCCCCACCTCTGCCTCTCTCCCCACTTGTGCTGTCTCTCAAATAAATAAATAAAATCTTTATATACAAAAATAAAATTAAAATAGAAAAGAGTTTATTTTTAAGTAATATTTACACCCAATGTGGGGTTCAAACTCACAATCCCGAGATTAAGAGTCACATGCTTCACTGACTGAGCCAGCCAGGTGCTCTGAAAGAACATGAAATTTAGTTGGGTCAAACTAGGTTGGAATGTGGGCCACACTCCTCACTTCTGATAAAACTATGGATAATTTACCTACTATCTAAGACTCAATTTCCTCATCTGTACAATGGGCAAGAAAGACTGCAGTGGGATTAATTGAGCTAATTCCCAACACAGAGTAAAACCTGATCAGTGGTTGTGGGCAGTAGGAGGATTTCTGTGTTTGTGAAACAGGTTCATGACAGCAGCTGGAGGAGAGCTACATGTAGCGCAGTTAAACAAAGGAGCATCTTCCAGTACCTTTGCCCTGCTATCACTACCGCTGGTCTCCACACCCGACCTTTGTGGGTCAACACAGTGAGCACATCTGCTTTCAGCTAGCTGACACTGGCTGACATCCCTCTAAGAGTGGATGTTGCCAGCCAGTCCCCACCTCCCCTCCACAGAAGCCCCAGGTAGAAACGGTACCGTCCACATGCAGGATCCTCACTCCCCAGGAGCGGGCATTGGTCAGGAGACTACTGCTGCTCCCGCCACCTCCTCCACTGCTGCTCTCCTGGAAGGATGATGCAGTCAGGCAGGAGCAAGAGACTCCCCGGGGCCTGAATGGCTCCGGGTCACCCCCTGAAGAGATGTTGTGGGAGGGTCTACTTCAAGTCACTGGAGGACCCTGTTCTCCACATGGACTGGCCACTGCCAGACGGGCAGACTGCTGCCCAGCCACTTGTGATCAGGAAGCAGCACAGGCTTCTCAGGGAGCTGTCAGGAGGGCCTCTGCGAGGAAAGCTCTCAGCACCCAGCAAGGACACAACAAACAGCAGCGACAGACATCATGATCAGGCAGGAAGGTGTGACTGCCTCAGGCTGCACCCGCCCCAAGTGCAGCGACACCACCTTCCCCTGTCATAGCCCGAGCACCCTTCTCGATGTCACTACCCACTTTTCTCATAAGATCACCTTAACTCTTCCTCCCACCACTTTACTTTAATGGCTCTGGATCTTGCAAAAGGGATAAATAGTTACTTGTAAAAGACATACAAAGTCTGGCTTATGTACAGCACAGACGTCCTCCAACATCCCTTCGAGGTGCTCTTGCTGGGCTCTGGAGATGGAAGGATTGGGGAGTCAAATCCAACTCTACCACTGCCACCCTGGGTGACTCTGGACAAATCACTTAACTTCTCTGAGGTCTACTTCCTCATTTGTAAGAAAATAAGGATGAGACATCTCACAAGTGGTACGTTTTATAGCAGTACTTGAGAAGACCCTCAGAAGAAAGGTTAAACCTCCCCTGTGCCGGAGCCGCCCACCTTCAGCCCCCTTCCCTCGACTCACCTGGTTTCTGATGGCCTTCTGCAGTAACTCCTTCCCTCTGCTCATAGGGACCTGGCAGGAGAGAAGAGCAATGAGGTGTGCACAAACAGATATTCCACACAGGTGCTCATGAGGTCTTAGGAGTCACGTCTCTTAGAAAGTTGGGAGCAGTGACAGCTGAGGAGCAGGGGAACGAGTGCCTAGAAAACCTTCTGGCATAAAGGTGAAACCACAAACAGTTCCAGGTCACCCACAGGTGGCTGCAGCTTAGACCCAGGTGGAGAAGGCGTTCTGAACTTACCCGAGGTCAAAGTGTCACCAATGTTCTAAGACCTCTCTTTAAGTATCTCCACCCCCACCCCCACCCCCGCAGATAAGCCTAGGCCAATTTCAACAAGCCCTCTCTGGTTTACAGAGGACCTTCCTATTGTTTTGGAACCTCTGACATGGAAGTTCCAGGAAAAGTGAAACGTACCACAGAAGGGAGAGCATGGGGATAATGAGCTGCTGAGGTTTTTAGATCCAGAGCTATGATAACATATTTTCAGTCTCTGAATTCAAATGAGATTAAATTAAACCAGATGAAACTAAAGCTGGAGACCACCCCAAGGGCCCACCGAGGCTTACTTCCTTTGTTCAGAGAACATACCTTTCTTACCCGATGAGGTTCTTACCGAGTCTGCAGGCTTCTGTGAAGGCCTGGTGTGGCCATCCTTTGGATGGACTATGGACGGCGTCTGCCCTCTGACCTCGCTGGGGCTGGGGCAGCCTCTGGGGCTTGTCCCATTGCTCTCTGCCTTTGCCTCCCTACGGCTGGACACGATGTAACTTACTTCTTTGCTCAGAAAACCCTCAATTACCTGAAACCAGATCACAGAGGTGGCTGAAAACCAAAAGGCAGATGTAGAATCATCGACTTTGAGAGGTTAGGGAAGGAAATCTTGGCTGCCAGAAGTTTCAGAATCAATGTCTTTAAATAGACCAAATGCAGTTCTGTACTGAGCCCCCAAGAAGACATCATCCTGAAACATAATAGGGTTTAGATAGATAGATAGATAGATAAAATACAGGTTTTGTCTCCAGAGCTACTTCTTTTGACCCAGCAGCAGAAGGCCATGGGCTTTGTTATTTGACCAGTCTGAGTCTACACAGAGTGAGAGCATACTGACAGGGCCTGACACAAGAATAGCTTAGTTAGGCCATGGCTTTCCTGCTAAGACACACTGGGGCATCTGGACCACACTACCCAAAGAGGCAAAAATATGAAACAAGAAAGGGTCTGGCTACTACTCAGCTGCACAAGTGCCTGCTTGTCCTACCTGTAAGCTCCTCACAGGCATTGAGAGGATCTGACACATCTTTGTATCCCAAGGGCCCAACACAGTGCCTGAGACACAAGGACACAACTCCCATTTGCGGGGAGTAGAAAAGATGGACATAAGCAGCAGTAAGGCACTGAATGCTTAATGACCCCCCTCTCCAGGGAAAAAGCCCTGCTTTGTAGTGTGTGCCGGTTTCTGGGGGGTGAACACTCTCACTGTGGTTGATTTCAAGCTACCAACATGATGTTACTGAATGTGGAACTGGAAAGAGATGCTAACGGTTGGCTCTACCTCCAGCACACCACTAAAAATAAGGCTGGATGATGGCCCTCTCTAAAGGGTGACTGGATAAGAAACTTGGCACTGAGGGATCCCTGGGTGGTGCAGCGGTTTGGTGCCTGCCTTTAGCCCAGGGCGCGATCCTGGAGACCCGGGATTGAATCCCACGTCGGGCTCCCGGTGCATGGGGCCTGCTTCTCCCTCTGCCTGTGTCTCTGCCTCTCTGTCTCTCTCTCTGACTATCATAAATAACTAAAAATTAAAAAAAAAAAAAAAAAAAAAAGAAACTTGGCACTGAACTTAAGAACCCCCCCCCCAAAAAAAACTACACAATACCAACAAACGTTTAGGTTCCTCAAAAAAGTTAACGTGGTCTACCACAGGACCTGGCAATTCTGCTTCTATGCATGCACCCCAAGGGACTGGAAACAGGGGCTTGAACAGATACTTGTACAGCCATGTTCACTGCAGCATTATTTATAACAGCCAAAAAGCAGAAAAACCCAAGTGACCAAAAGATGAATGGTAAGCAAAATGTGATGTATATGTACAGTGAAATATTGTTCAGCCATGACATGAAGTTCTGACACAGGCTACAACATGGATGAGCCTGGAAAAGATCATACTAAGTGAAATAAGCCAGACACAACAGAAAAATATACATGGTTCCACTGACATGAGGGCTCTAGAATAAGCAAATTTATTGAGATAGAAAGGAGATTTGAGTGACAGGGGTTGCAGAAAAGGAAAGTGGGAGTTCTTGCTCACTGGTTACAGAATGTCTGTTTGGGGATAAAAAGCTGTGGAAGCAGTGAAGGCTGCCCAGCCACATGAATGGAATTCATGCTGATAACTGTACACTTACAAATGATTAAAATGGCACAGTTTACGCTATATACATTTCGTCACAATTAAAAAGAATCCTTAGGGATCCCTGGGTGGCGCAGTGGTTTGGCGCCTGCCTTTGGCCCAGGGCGCGATCCTGGAGACCCGGGATCGAATCCCACGTCGGGCTCCCGGTGCATGGAGCCTGCTTCTCCCTCTGCCTGTGTCTCTGCCTCTCTCTCTCTCTCTCTCTCTGTGACTATCATAAATAAATAAAAATTAAAAAAAAAAAAAAAAAAAAAAAAAAAAAAAGAATCCTTAAAGTTATGGCTTGAGGGGTGCCTGGGTGGCTCCGCTGGTTAAGCGTCTGCCTTTGGCTCAGGTCATGATTCCGGGGTCCTAGGATGGAGCTCCTGAGCTCCTTATCAGGACTCCCTGCTCAGCGTGAAGTCTGCTTCTTCCTTTCCCTCTGCCGCTCCCCTGCTTGCACCTGCTCTCTCCCTCCATCTCTCTCTCTGTCACTGTTTCACCTGCTCTCTCCCTCCCTCTGTCTCTCTCTCTGTTAAAAAAAAAAAAAAAATCTTGGGGCAGCCCCGGTGGCGCAGCGGTTTGGAGCCGCCTGCAGCCTGGGGTGTGATCCTGGAGACCTGGGATCGAGTTCCACATGGGGCTCCCTGCATGGAGCCCGCTTCTCCCTCTCCCTCTGCCTGTGTCTCTGCCTCTCTCTCTGTGTCTATGAATAAAATAAATAAAATCTTTAAAAAAAATCTTTAAAAATTTTTAAATAAAGTTATGGCTTAAATGAGCATATCTACCTTCTGTAATATGGCAAAAACAAATGTTAGCAAGTAGGAGCAGGGCAAGGACTTTCCCGTATGAATGGAGTAATGGCTAATGGCTGCACATCCCTTCCACTCCAGTACACCTACCCCTTTGCAACATGACTGCTGCTCCTCCCATCAAGAGGCAGAGCCCATTTTTCCATTGCCTTGAATCCGACTCCTTTTGAATAATGCAATGTAGTGAAAGATGTTCTAGAGCCTATGCCTTAAGAGGCCTTGTAGCTTCTCTCTTCAACTTCTCTGAAAGCTACCATGACACTGCTGTATAAAGAGGTTGGCTCAGCTTACTATACATACATATGATATTATACATTCCTACAACATATGTGAGAAGCTTCTCAAATGACACATGAGAAGCCATATAGAGGCAACCAGCACCAACTGCCAGATGTGTAAGTGAGGCCAACTTTGGTTCTTCCAGCCAAGCTGACCCTCCACCCAAATGTAGCTGCAGGAGTGAGCCCTGATGACACCAGCATGAGAAAAAAGACCTTTTTTAAAGAGTTAATTAATTTTTTTTTTAAGAGAGAAAACTTGCATGCAAGCAGGTAGGGGTGGGGGAGAGGGAGAGGGAGATAAAGAATCTTAAGCAGGCTTCACGCCCAGTGTGGAGTATATCACAGGGCTCTATCTCACGACCTGAGCTGAAATCAAGAGCTAGACACTCAGCACACCTGGGTGGCTCAGTTGTTAAGTGTCCAACTTTTTTTTTTTTTTAAGATTTTATTCATTTATTCATGAAAGACAGAGAGAGCGAGAAAGAGAGAGAGGGGGCGCATGCGAGTGTGAGAGAGGCAGAGACACAGGCAGAGGGAGCAAGCTCCATGCAAGGAGCCTGATGCAGGACTCAATCCCAGGACTCCGGGATCATGCCCTGAGCCAAAGGCAGACACTCAACCGCTGAGCCACCCAGGCATCCCTACCCAAAGTTTTTCACCCGTTATTTTAAAAATCTAAAATAACGAAATAATCTCAGTGTCCATAAGGTAACAATTAAATAAATTAATAATCCACTCAAAGATATTAAATTCTCGCTATAAATAATGTATATGAGAGACAATAATGATAGGAAAGTGCTAATGTGTTAGGGATATGGGCAAAAAGTTGATAATCAAAAACGTATTCATGATCATAGCTACACAGAAAATGAACAACAAAAAAGCAATGGGGCACCTGGGTGGCTCAGTTGGTTAAACATGTGACTCTTGATTTTAGCTCAGGTCATGATCTCAGGGCTGTAAGATGGAACCCGCTGTGTGGCTCTGAACTGGGTGTGGAGCCTGCTTAAGATTCTCTCTCCCTTGTCCTCTGTCCCTCCCTACTCTAAGTAAAATAAAATAAAATTTTATAAAGGGGAAAAAAAATACATAAATAGATGAATGCTTACCCAGGTTGGGGGTGTTTATGAGAAATGGGGAGTGACTGACAATGGGTATGGGCTTCTTTTGGGGTGATGAAAATGTTCTACAATTGACTGTTGTACATGTCATTTTTATTTTATTTTTTTTTAAAGATTTTATTTATTTATTCATGAGAGACACACACACAGAGAGAGGGAGAGGCAGAGACACAGGCAGAGGAAGAAGCAGGTTCCCCACAAGGAGCCCAATGCAGGACTTGATCCCGGGATCATGCCCTGAACTGAAGGCAGACGCCCAACTGCTGAGCCACCCAGGCATCCCTGAATTACATCTCAATAAAGCTGTGAAACAAAGAGGGAGAGAGAAGAGTCCAGAAGAAAATACATCAAAATGATGGTTTTCACTTGGAACAGTTCTATGTTCTGCAAAATTTCTCAGATACTTTTCTAACTGGGAAAAAAATTTTAACTTTATTAAAAAAAAAGGCTTATACTTAAAATTGCTTTGATTGTACCACTAAAAATACATGGAAGTCACAGAGAGAATCTCTCTCCAGCTCCTGCCCTACAACCCCCATAGGCACATATCGCAGGTCAGAAGTAGATTACGTACCCCACCTAGCTGCTGGATGGCCCCCGTCAAAAACTGGAGACTTTTGCCAGCAGGCAGATCCAGATAAAAGGACTTTCCAGAGAAGGGTTGCCTCCCAGCATCTGTTGAGGTCTTCCGGCATTTTTTCAGAGAAGCGGAAACTCCCAGCTGAGTCCCTAGGAAAGAAAAACAAAAGGTGCAAAGTGAGAAGCAGGGGCTAAGGGAGTCCCTGCAAGCCAAGCAATGCTCACCAACAGCCTCCGGGTGGTGTGCCCTGGCTAGGCCCCAGCACAGAAAGATGAATCTGAGACTAGCGTTCTTGCCCTCATGAAGCTTAGTTGTGGAGAACCCAGAACTCTGGTCCATGGATGGCAGGAATGTAAAATGTTGCAGCCACTTGAGAAAACAAGTTTGGCAGTTTCTCAAAATGCTAACCATTAAGTTAACACAGGACTCTGCAATTCCACTCCTAGGCATATGCCCAGGAGAAATGAAAGTGTATGTCCCGATAAAAACTTGTACAAGAATGTTCATGGCAGTGTGACTCATTTAACCCATATGAAATAATTCCCATGTAAATAAAATGGTAAGCAGAACACAACACATGCAGTCAATGTACTATTACTGGGCAGTAAGAAAGACTGGCCACTGACACAGGCCTGCCACAACCACGATGAGCCTCAAACACATGCAAAATTAGAAAAGCCGGATACAAAGGACCACATACTACATGACTCCATTTATGTGAAATGCCTAGAAAAGGAAAACAGAGTGAGACAGAAATTACATCCATGGTTGCTTAAAGGCTGAGGGTGGGAATAAGGAGTGACTAAAAATGGGCATGAGGTTCTTTATGGGGTGATGAAAATCCTAAAATTAGACTGCTATGTGTGTTGCACAACTCTGAATTAACTACAAACCACTGAAAGCAAACACTTATAATAAATGAATTTTATAGGTAAATTTTAAAATATATTTTATTTATTGATTCATGAGAGATGAGGCAGAGACGTAGGCAAAGGGAGAAGGAGGTTCCCAGCAGGGAGCCCAATGCAGGGCTCAATCCTAGGACCCTATCCCATCATGACCTGAGCTGAAGGAAGCTCAGGAAGGAAGCTGAAGGAAGACATTGAACCACTGAGCCACCCAGGCACATATTATATTTCAGTAAAGCTAACTCCCTCCAAACACTCAATGAATATAATCTAGAGAATTGTGCGTTTCATTGCATATAAATTTGACATTAAAAGGAAAACACTATAAACAAATATGGAATTCTAGCATGAAATGCATGCTAAACTATTTAAAAGGAAGGGTACTAATGTCTATAAATAACCTGAAATAAAAAATATAAGATGGAAATCCATTATGATAAAATAAGTATATTAAAATGTCAATGATAAAATCTAAATGGTGTATCTATGTGCTTGTGCTTACTATAGAATTGTTCTGACTTTGTTGCAGGGCTGAAAACTTTCATTGTAAAATGTTAAAACTTGAAGAGATAAAAAAGATTCAAGACAATGTGACAAACACTGACTACAGGCAAAGAAGTTCTATTATACAGATAATAGGAGTTCCTGAAGACAAAAAATAAAACAAAAAATCCCCATACAAAATACCATACAACCTAGCAAAATACTAAAAACTTCCCTGAAATTAAAAAAAATGTACTTGAAACTAACAAGTTTAAAGTGTCTGTTATGCTTGGAAAAATGGACCTAGAACAGCCAACACCACGATTTAGTTAGTAAAACTGTTGGAGGGATCCCTGGGTGGCGCAGCGGTTTAGCGCCTGCCTTTGGCCCAGGGCGCGATCCTGGAGACCCGGGATCGAATCCCATGTCGGGCTCCCGGTGCATGGACCCTGCTTCTCCCTCTGCCTATGTCTCTGCCTCTCTCTCTCTCTCTCTCTCTCTGTGTGACTATCATAAATAAATAAAAATTAAAAAAATAAAAAAAAATAAAACTGTTGGATTTTATTTATTTTTTAAAATATTTTATTTATTTATTTGAGAGAGAGAGAGAGGGAGAGAGCATGAGCAGGAGGGAGAGGCAGACAGAAAGGGAGAAGCAGAATCCCTGCTGGACGTGATTCCAGGCCCCTGGGATCATGACCTGAGCTGAAGACAGACACTTCACTGACTGAGTCACTCAGGAGCCCCAAACTGCTGGATTTAATTTTAATTTTATTTTATTTATTTAAAGATTTTATTTATTTATTTATCCATGAAAGACAGAGAGAGAGAGAGGCAGAGACATAAGCAGAGGGAGAAGCAGGCTCCATGCAGGAAGCCCGATGTGGGACTCCATCCCGGGTCTCCAGGATCATGCCCTGAGCCAAAGGCAGATGTTTAATCGCTGAGCCACCCAGGCATCCATTATTTATTTATTTATTTTTAAAGATTTTATTTATTTATTCACGAGTGACACAGAGAGAGAGAGGCAGAGACATAGGCAGAGGGAGAAGCAGACTCCATGCAGGGAGCCCAACGAGAGACTAGATCCCAGGACTCAGGGATTACGTCCTGAGTCAAAGGTAAATGCTCCACCGCTGAGCCACCCAGGTGTCCCTTAAACTGCTGGATTTTATATTTATTTATTTATTTATTATTTATTATTTATTTATTTATTTATTTATTTATTTATTTATTTATTTATTTATGATAGTCACACAGAGTGAGAGAGAGAGGCAGAGACACAGGTAGAGGGAGAAACAGGCTCCATGCACCGGGAGCCCGACGTGGGATTCGATCCCAGGTCTCCAGGATTGCGCCCTGGGCCAAAGGCAGGCGCTAAACCACTGAGCCACCCAGGGATCCCCAAACTGCTGGATTTTAAATAAGGGGTTTGGATCAAATTTTTAAAAAGATTTATTTATTTATTTATTTATTTATTTATTTATTTATTTGAGAGATAACAGAGAGCGTGGGTGCGTGCCTATGCTGGTGGGGGAGAAACCAAGAGGGTGCGAGGGACAAGCAGAGTTTATGCTGAGCATGGAGCCTACATGAGGCTCGATCCCCTGAGATCGTGACCTGAGCTAAAATCAAGAGCCATTTAACCAACTGAGCCACTCAGGGTGTACGCTTCTGCATCTGCATCCCAGAAGCATATTTCGAGGAGAGTGGCTGCCTCCAGGAGACATGGCCCTGAGCATGGGAGAAGACAAGTACTATAAAAGATGTTTCCTTGGGACACCTGGGTGGCTCAGCAGTTGGGTGTCTGCCTTTGGTTCAAGGCATGATCCCAGTTCTGGGATCGAGTCTCACATCAGGCTCCTTGCAAGCAGCCTGCTTCTCCCTCTGCCTCTCTCTGTGTCTCTCATGAATAAATAAAATCTTAAAAAAAAAGAAAAAAGATGTTTCCTCTGGTGTAGGTTTTCTGTCCATCTTAAGTAATGGACCAGACAGAGAAAAGAATTTTACAGTATAATAAAACACCTCAAAAGGAGAATACTAGAAATATAAAACAGGATCAGCAAGTAAAGAATCGGAGATAAATGATATGAAAAATACAATACCTAAAAAAAAAAAACCCTCACATAATAAAAAGATAAATAATCCAACTAAAAATGAGCAACGAGGGGTGCCTGGTTAGTTCAGTTGGCGGGACAGTATGGCTCTTGATCTCAAGGTCATGAGTTCAAGTCCATGTTGGGTGTGTGCCTACTTAAAAAAAGAAATACATTAATTAAAAAAAAAAAAAAGTGGGGGGGCACTGGGTGGTGAAGTTATTAGTTAAGTGTCCTTCTCTTGATTATGGCTAAGATCATGATCTTGGGGTTAAAAGAAGAAGCCCCGCAAAAGACTCTGCTAGGCATGGGGCCTGCTTAAGATTCTCTTTCCCTCCACCTCACTGTGACTCCCACCCCCACGCACTCTTTCTCTCAAAAAAAAAAAAAAAAAGGCAATGAATAGATATAATTTCTTTAAAGATATACAAATAGCCAATAAACATGTAAAAAGATGCACAAGACCAGTAGCCATAAGGAAAATGCAAATCAAAACCACAAAGAGATACTACTTCCACTAGGATGGCTATAATAAAAAAGAATAAGTGTTGGCAAGGACGTAGAGAAATCAGAATCCTCATATCTGGCCAGAAGGAATATAAAATGGTGCAGCCACACCAGAAAACAGTCTGCCAGTTCCTCAAAAGGTTAAACAAAGGGACACCTAGGTGGCTCAGTGGTTGAGCACTTGCCTTTGGCTCAGGGCATGATCCTGGGGTCCCGGGATCGAGTTCCACATGGGCTCTCTGCATAGAGCCTGCTTCTCCCTCTGCCTATATATATCTCCGCCTCTCTCTGGGTCTTTCATGCATAAATAAACATATAAACTTTTTTTTTTTTAAAGGTTAAACACAGAGTTACCATATAACCTAGCAATTATACTCCTAGATATACACTCAAGAAATGAAAACCCATGTCCACGTGACAGCTTATAAACAAACATTCAAGCAGTATCATATGCATATGATGGAGTATTATTATTCAACAAAAAAATGACATACTGATCTATGACATGAATGAACTGTGAAAACATGATGCTAAGTGAAAGAAACCAGTCACAGAAGAGTACATATGGCATGGTTCCAATTATAGGTAACATTCAGAACAAGCCAATCTATAGAAAGAAAGTAGATTAGTGGCTACCTAGAGCCCAGGGCTTAGGGGAAAACTGGGAATAACCATCTCTAGGTAGGGGGTTCTTTCTTGGAAGTGATATAAGTTCTAAGATTGATTGTGGTTGTACAACTCTGTGAATATATGAAAAACCATCAAATTTATACGGATGAATTATATGGAATGTGAATTACATCTCAATAAAAAAACTACTGTTAAAAATGTTTAGACTCTTTGGGGGGGGGGAAATGTTTAGACCTCAGTATTTGTTTAGTCGCATTTGTGACTCCCCATAAGATACTTATTAAATATAAAGGTAAAATAGTAACTTTACAGTGGAGAAAACAGCCAGACACCACTGTAATCAAATGATCAAAGTTAATGGGACACAGTGATGAGCCCTGTCATATTCATGTTCCTTCTGACACCATGTAGTACAAAGGGCACAACATCACTTCTGTGTCAAAAATGCACAACCTCGGGGTGCCTGGGTGGCTCAGTGGCTGAGCATCCGTCTTTGGCTCAGGGCGTGATTCGTGATTCCGGGGTCCTGGGATCGAGTCTTATATCGGGCTTCCCGCAGGGAGCCTGCTTCTCCCTCTGCCTGTGTCTCTGCCTCTCTGTGTCTCTCAGGAATAAACAAATAATATATTTTATTATATATTATTATATAATAATATTATATATAATAATAATAATAATATATATATATATATAAAAGCACAAATATGGAAGTGCCTGGGTGGCTCAGGTGGTTGAACGTCTGACTCTTGGGCTCAGATAAATAAAGAAAAAAAAATTTTTAAGAGTTTATTTATTCATGAGAGACACACAGAAAGAGAGAGAGGCAGAGACACAAGGCAGAGGGAGAAGCAGGCTCCATGCAGGGAGCCTGATGTGGGACTTGATCCTGGGGCTCCAGGATCAGGCCCTGGGCTGAAGGTGGCACTAAACTGCTGAGACACCAGGGCTGCCCTGGAATGGATCTTAAACCAGAAAAAGGATGCCGGGAAACAACTAGTAGAATTTAAGTAACATTTGTAGGTTAGAGAATATTTTATCAATATTAATTTCCTGAGTTTTATAATTGTACTATGGTTACTTGAGATGTTAATATTTGGGAGAAGCTGGGTAAAAAGTATACAAGAACCCCTTGACTGTTTCTGAAATGTCTGTGTAAGTCTCAAAGGATTATTACTACTATTACTTTTTTAAAAATTTTTATTTATTTATTTGAGAGAGAGAGCATAGGTGGCAGGCAGAGGAGAGAATCTCAAGTGGGCTCCCTGTTAAACGTGGAGCCCAACATGGGGCTCAATCCCATGAGCCTGAGCCCATGACCTGAGTCAAAACCAAGAGTCTGACACCAACCTGCTGAGCTATCCAGATGTCCCAGTCTGAAATTATTTTAAAGTGAAGAATGAAAAAGAAAAAACCCAAATCTTCAACAAGTGAGTTAAATCTTATAACACAGTATGAGTTGGTGGTTCAGGTGGAGGAACCTAGCTAGGTACCTAGAACCATCTCCCATCCCAGCAGAAGACTCCAGCAGCAGCTGGTGGAGATTTTGAGATTTTGCCCCCCTGCCCAGGAAACCTGACAATATCTGGAAACATTTTTGGTGGTCAGAACTGGGAGGAGGAGTGCTCCTAGCCAGTTGGTGAAGCCAGGAATGCAGCTTAACATCTCACGAAACATAGGACAATCCATTATAACAGAATTATCTTGTCCTAAATGTCAATAGCGCTGAGTATGAAAGTTGCCCAGATGAGAGAAAATGGAGCACAGGTGAGAGCAGGGATAAAGCCCCAGTGAAAACACAGAAGGTTAAGAGGATATCTACATGCTGCACCATGAAACCTGTAAACCTCTTCCCCTATGGAGCTCCCAGAATGCTGATGACCATACTTACAACCCCCAGTGTGATAATAGTAGAGGTGTAGGCCTTGCAAGATAGTTAGGTTAGGCGGAATTGTGAGGTCGAGCCCCCCTAATGGGGCTAATGTTCTTATAAGAGGAAGAGAGACCAGAGCTTTCTCTCTCTCCAACCATGCATGCATGGAAGAAGTTGTATGAACACACAGTGAGATGGTAGTCACACGTGAGGCAGGGAAGGAGCCCTTACCAAGAACTGAATCTACTTGCACTGTGATCATGGACTACCAGCCTTCGGTAGTATAAGGAATAAATGTCTTTTGTTTAAGCCGCTCAGTCTACAGTGTTTTGTCATAGCATCCTGAGCTATAAGACACTTCCGCAAAATGCCAGGTTCCAGCCTGATTACCTACAATCAAGTCTACCACTGACAACCCCCTCCAATTGGCATTTTATTGCCTCACTTTAATTTTTTTTTTAATTTTTTATTTATTTATGATAGTCACACACACAGAGAGAGGCAGAGACATAGACAGAGGGAGAAGCAGGCTCCATGCACCGGGAGCCTGACGTGGGATTCGATCCCGGATCTCCAGGATCGCGCCCTGGGCCAAAGGCAGGCGCCAAACCGCTGCGCCACCCAGGCATCCCCTATTGCCTCACTTTTAAATAAAAATGGATAACCAAAGATTGTCAGATTTTTTTTTTAAGATTTTATTTATTTATTCATGAGGGACACACAGAAAGAGAGAGAGTCAGAGACACAGGCAGAGGGAGAAGCAGGCTCCATGCTGGAAGCCTGATGTGGGACTCGATCCCAGAACTCCGGGATCACGCCCTGAACCAAAGGCAGATGCTCAACCGCTGAGCCACCCAGGCGTCCCCAGATTGTCAGATATTTAAAGAAAGCTTCTAAAAAAGAAGAAAAGAAAGCTTTTAACAAGAAATCTGACCACCAAACAAAGAGAAAAAAGAACATAAAGGAAACAGACAATACAGTAAAGCTGAAGGAAACCAAAAAAATAATACCATGAATAGCTCAGAGAGGTAAAGGAATGCACTGCCTTCCATAAACAGGTAAGCAACTATAAAAAAAAAAAAAAAAGAAACCTACAGAGAAGAAAAACCTCTTAGGAAAAGAGAGAGCCAGGACATCTGAGTGGCTCAGTGGCTGAGCGTCTGCCTTCGGCTCAGGGTGTGATCCCGGAGTTCCAGGATCAAGTCCCATATCCAGCTTCCTGCGAGGAGCCTGCTTCTCCCTCTGCCTATGTCTCTGCCTTCTCTCTCTGTCTCTCATGAATAAAATAAAATCTTTAAGGAAAAAAAAAAAAAAAAGAAAGAAAGAAAGGAAATGAGAGATCCATTACAGAAATAAATATAATGATCAGGGGTTAAGTTGAAGAAATTTTCCAAAGAAAACAAAAGAAGATGGAAAGTGGGAGAGAAAGACAGTAAAATCAAACAATCAGTCCATGAGATCCAATATCTGAATATAAAGTTCCAGAAATATAAAAGAAAATGGAGGGGATGAATCTTACAGAAATAATGCTAACAATTTTCAGAACGAAAGAAAATGAGTTTCCAGACTGAAAGTCTCCAAGTGCCAGCTGCATGAATGAAAAAAGTCCCACATCAGGGCACTCTGTCAAGAAATTTTAGGGCATTAAGGAGAAAGAAGATGTTGGCTTCATTTCAGGCCATACTGGAGACCAAGTAATTTAAAAGCCTTCCTAATACAAAATATCTAAAAATACTAGCTAAAATATAAACACAAATCCCATCTAACTGCTAAATTCACAAAACAAATAAATAAGAGGACTTCTCAAATGCCCCAAATGATGAGAAAGCTGAAAACCACAGTGGTGAAAGCTAATGCTGACTGCCCTGGGGGAGTTTGTGGGCTTAAAAGAAAAGGGTTTGGGATTGATGAGCCAGATGGGCCCAGGAGATAAGGTCTTGTGCCTGCCTCATGGAAGGAGTTAGAATTGAGAACTCCTGCATGAATTTAGGAGAAAAGGTAAATCTGAAAATAATCTATCCACCAAAACAGATAAAAGGGTAAGCCTGGGCTCCACATGACAAAAGACTTCTCTGAGATTTATAACCATAGGCCTCCCAAGAATTTGGAATTCAAATTCACATTACTTATGTGGTCTAAGAACCTACCACCAAACAGAGAAATTAATGTAAAAAGTAATCCCAGCTCATAATGCCTTTGGCATACATACTTCAAAGAATCAAATGCAAAGCAATTCTAGAGGGTACACAGCTTAGCTCAGGGTTCCCAAAATTTCCTCAGATAAAGCATCATCAAACATTAGCTCACCCTCCAACATTATAAAACACATGAAGGAAACAAGCCACTGTGGATGAGAATCAGCAGAAATAAGAGCAAAATTAGATCCCTAAGAGCTTCAAATAAAATGATCAGATATAGACTACAAAATAATTAAATTATTAAATGCTTTATGTCACTAATAAGTATTTAAAACACTGAGAGGGGACACTGGGTGGCTCAGTGGTTTGGCTCAGGTCGTGATCTCGGGGTCCTGGAATCAAGTCCCCCATGGAGAGCCTGCCTTTCCCTCTCTTCTCATGAATAAATTTTTAAAAAATTAAAAATAATTAAAAATAAATAAAAGAATTGGATGCTTAACTGACTGAGCTACCCATTTTTTAACAGAGAAAACCCAAGGCAATTTTCTTTTTCTTTTTTAAACATTTTATTTATTCATGAGAGGCACACAGAGAGAAGAGAGGCAGGGACATAGGCAGAGGGAGAACCAGGCTCCCTGAGGGGAACCTGATGTGGAACTTGATCCCAGGACCCCAGGATCACGACCTGAGCCAATGGCAGATGTTCAACCACTGAACCACCCAGGTGCCCACCCACCAAGGCATTTTTCAAACAAAGAAAACCCCTTCATCCCCAACCACTTCTTACTAAATGACTTCACAGAAGTATACTTTGGGATGAAGGAAGCTAGACCCAGAAGGGGTCTAAAAATTTGCCAAAAATATATATAAATCCAAACAATTGCTGACTGTATAAAACAACAATAATAGTGACTAATTTGGAAGTGAAAAAGATAGACAATAATCACATTGTTGCTAGATGAGGGCAGCTGTAGTTTACAGACAGACCAGTCTAGACCCTTATCATGTACAGGAGGAAGGTAGAAATATTTATAGCATCAGACTTTGCCACAGTACACTAGAAGCTGTAAGAAGTGGAATGTGGTTGAATCACTATACAGTACATTTGAAACTAATATAACACTCACTGGATATTAATTATACTGGAATTAAAAATTAAAACAAGATTTGTACACTTAAAAAAAAAAAGTGTAACATGTCTTCAAAATTCTGGGGAAAAAGGATTTCTAACCTAGAACTCTTTAAATAGCTGGACTATCATTCAAATGTAAGGTAGAATAAAGAGTCGGGGTGCCTGGGTAGCTCAGTTGGTTAAGCACCTGCCTTTGGCTCAAGTCATGATCCCAGGGTTCTGGGATCAAGCTCCACATCAGGCTCCCTGCTTGGTGAGGAATCTATTTGTCCTTCTCCCTCTGCACCTACCCCACTTACTGCCTCATGCTCTTTCTCTCTCTCTCTCTCAAATACATAAATAAAATCTTAAAAAAGAAGAAGAAAAGAATTGTCCCACTTGCAGGTCTTGAAAAATATATTTTTCATGTATCCTTCCTCAGGAAGCTAAATTAGAAGATGTACTCTATCAAAATGAGGAAGTAAACGAAGAGAGAAGAAAATAGGAATTTGGAATATAGGGGATCCCACACAGGAAAGCAACAAAGGGAAATCCATAGAATGATGAAGGGGAAATTCTAGGAGGAAACCGGTGCAACAAGCTTAGGAATAGCTGGACCAGACTACAAGACTTAGACAAATGGTTTCAGAAAGTATGTCTACCAGACAAAGAAGAAAACATGGATTCTATGATGAACTTGAAAGTAGTGAAGGAAGATTTATAATTCTGGTAGAATCTGGACATGAGTTAGTGATTATACATAGAAAATGAAGTATATTTCCTAGTTTGCTACATGAGACATCTGTGAATAACCATAATCATGATAGTGCAACTAAATAAATGACCAATAAAAAATAACTACATGTAGGGGAGCCAAGGTGGCTCAGTGGATTAAGTATACGACTCTTGATCTCAGCTCAGGTCTTGATTTCAGGGCTGTGAGCTTGGGCCCATGTTGGGCTCTGCTTTGGGCATGGAGCCTACTCAAAAAACAACAAAACAAACACTACAAATACACTGGGAGGAGGAGAGAAGAGGACAGAAACGTGTGTGTTTGTATGTGCTGCATGTAAGTGGAGACACAGAAAAAAATATTTTCCATATTAAGAAGTAAACAGGGATCCCTGGGTGGCGCAGCGGTTTAGCGCCTGCCTCCAGGGCGCGATCCTGGAGACCGGGGATCGAGTCCCATATCGGGCTCCCGGTGCATGGAGCCTGCTTCTCCCTCTGCCTGTGTCTCTGCCTCTCTCTCTCTCTCTGTGTGACTATCATAAATAAATAAAAATTAAAAAAAATAAAAAAAAAAGGAAGTAAACAGCACTCGATGGGATGAGCACTGGGTGTTATACTATATGTTGGCAAATCGAACTTCAATTAAAGAATAAGAAAGAAGAAAGAAAGAAAGAAAGAAAGAAAGAAAGAAAGAAAGAAAGAAAGAAAGAAAGAAAGAAGAAAGAAAGAGAAAGAAAGAAATCAACAGATATAATTTAAGTTGAAAACAACAGAAGCGGTATGAGTATGCTATTTAGAAATAGGTAGGGGCAGCCCAGGTGGCTCAGAGGTTTAGCGCCGCCTTCAGCCCAGGGCGTGATCCTGGAGACCCTGGATTGAGTCACAAGTCCGCTCCCTGCATGGAGCCTGCTTCTCCCTCTGCCTGTGTCTCTGCCTCTCTCTCTCTCTCTGTGTCTCTCATGAATAAATAAATAGAATCTTTAAAAAAAGAAATAAGTAGGTAAATACTAGAAGAGTTGTAAATAATGGCACCCTAGGAGCAACGCCCACTTTTGGGAAGGAGGAGTGTGTATAAGAAAGAGACAGACAGGGGATCCCTGGGTGGCGCAGCGGTTTGGCGCCTGCCTTTGGACCTGCCTTTGGACCCGGGCGCGATCCTGGAGACCCGGGATCTAATCCCACGTCGGGCTCCCGGTGCATGGAGCCTGCTTCTCCCTCTGCCTATGTCTCTGCCTCTCTCTCTCTGTGTGACTATCATAAATAAATAAAAATTAAAAAAAAAAAAAGAGACAGACCTGACCTTTTAAAATTATGTAACTATAAAATTGTAATTAACTTATTTAAAAAACCCTCTAAAATTCACACATAGTCATACCACAGTGAATTTTAAAAACAAATACAAAGGACGCTTGGGTAGCTCAGTGGTTGAGCATTTGCTTTTGGCTCAGGTCAGGATCTCAGGGTCCTGGGATGGAGTCCAACATCAGGCTCCCACAGGAGAGAGCCTGGATAACTTTTCTCTGAGAATGTTTTCAAAAGGAGGCTTTATGTGATAAACTTTCTGAGGCTTGTATACCTGAGAATATCTTGATTTCACCGTAGTGTTAAAATTCTTTAGTCAAAGTTCTTTTCCCTCTACCTATGTCTCCGCCTCTCTCTGTGTGACTCTCATGAATAAATAAATAAAATGTGAGAAAATAAAAAGAATCATCTAAAATGTTCTCATGAGAAAAGCAGGTCACTTACAAAGGAACAAGAATCAGACCACACCAATTATCAACATCCTCTACTTTCTGCAGGAAGAAAATACTGTAATTTTTCAGCATGTTGAAGGAAAAGAACTTTGACTAAAGAATTTTAACACTACGGTGAAATCAAGATATTCTCAGGTATACAAGCCTCAGAAAGTTTATCACATAAAGCCTCCTTTTGAAAACACTCTCGGAGAAAAGTTCTCCAGCAAAGAAAGAGTACATTATTTAGTAAAGCATATTATCAGTTCAAAGGCAACAACCAAAGCCTGTATCTGGAATAATCCAGAACTAAAACTAGAAGATACTGAAAGTGGGAGGGGAGAGTATTGAGGGAAGTAAGCACGTGCAGAAATACTTATCTATTTCCGTGGGTGTTTAAGTTTACGGTAAAAATAACCATGAATATGGGCTTAATAAGATACTCTATACTGATTCCCCATCTGCTAATCTCCTTCGTAATTCAGGCTGAAAGCTCGTTCGACCTTTAATATGAATTCCTAAACGATTCATGACATCCCTCCATGTACACACACTCAAAATCACTAAGTAATTAGAAAACCTCAATAGGGCTAAACATTTCACGACCTTTTCATCCCAGGAGGCTCTGGTGCAAGAGTAGCAATTTCGACCTCGCATCCCTAGTTCTGACCTGTTACCTACCTAGGTCCGGAGCCCGGAGGCTACTGTCAGCCATAGAACTCTGCAGCTCAGAGAGTCTGCCGTCGCCTGAGAAAGGACAAAACAGCAGCAGAACCACCTTCATCATTAGCCTTCGACCTTCCACCATCCCTTGCCCCTGCCTCGCAATTCCCGCACAATCCCCAGCGCGGCTCCCCGGTACTGCAAGACTCAACTCCATCTCGATCCATATCCCATCTCACCTCCCGCGCCTGCTTCAAGGCTCCTGTCCCACCGCCTCCTCCAGGACTCTGCGCCCTCAACGCCCATGCCCTCTTCTTGGTCACCCTTTGTACATTCTAATTCCCAGGTTTTTGTCCCTCACAGTCCCTCTGCCCCCCTGAGACCTGCCTCCTCAACTCCTGGGAGCCCTTCCCGGCCCTTCTGCCCCCCTCAGCATCTGCACCTATCCGCTCCCCAATTCCTGGGCACCTTCCCCATCCCTTAACCTCTCCATACTCTCATAACCCCTTCCGCCTTTCTTACCCCATCTTCCCCTTCCCGGCATCCGTACCCTTTCCTTTCTCCCTCCTCAAACCCTCGGCTCCTTCTCGGCCTCCGTACTCCTTACTCAAGGCCTCCGCGTTCTATTCGCGGGCTCCATGAGCTCTTTCCGATGTCCAAGCGTCGACGGCAACCCCACCAGCGCACTATCAGTCTCCAGGCGCCTTCCAACGCGGCTTCAGTTTAAATTTCCTGTCGCTCCGCCCCCTAAGCCAGCGTGATACCTGCGAAGGGCTGCCCTACGGTGGCCCTGCGAGGTCAATGTTAACGCAGCAAATCCTCCCTTCCGTCCGCTTCCTTCTCAGCTCTGCTTTCTCCACCCGTCTCTTCATCTCTGGACTTTTCATTGGCTGGAGATACTCTGCACCTCACGGGAAGCTGGGGACCAGTGGTATACCAGGCCTTAGTGATTCTTCACACTGAGCTGGTTGGAAATTCCTGGGAGTCAGATAATAAATAACAAAACAAGCCTATCACTTATAGAGCGTTGACAATTTACAAAACACATCATTTCATCTTCTTCACATCTTTGTTTCCTTCCCTTTTCTCCACTTATTCACCCAACCAAAATATTTCTCAAAAGAGGTGTCTCCATTCTTCACTTCCCATCTTTTCCTCTACTCAGGTAATTAGCGTTGATCCTCACCTCTTCCCTAAAACAGTACTTGTCCAGGTCAGCTGTAACTTCCATGTTCCCAAATGCTACGGTCACTTTGCGATATGCATACAACATGATTTCTAGAACATTAAAACAGACCATTCTCTCCTTTAAAAAAAAATTCTTTTTATTTTTTAAGATTTTATTTTATTTATTCATGAGAGGCACAGAGAGAGAGGCAGAGACACAGGCAGAGGGAGCAGCAGGCTCCATGCAGGGAGCCTGATGTGGGACTAGATCCCAGGTCTCCAGGATCCCGCCCTGGGCTGAAGGCGGCGCTATACCGCTGAGCCACCCGGGCTGTCCTATTCTCTCCTTCTTGAGGCAATTTCTTCATTTTGCTTCCATTTCTACCAGTTTTCACCTTCCCTCACTGGCTCCTCAAATCTCCTTTGCTGGATCAAAAGCCATTGTTCCACCTATAAATGTTGCAGCATGCCAGGGCTTTAGCCCTTAGCCCTCTTCTCTTCCATATTAACACTTTCTCCCTAGGAGACCTCATTCAACTCCATGGGTTTACACTCAGCTTTATGCTAACGCCTGCAGAATTTCTATCTCTAGTTCTGACCTCTCCCTTAATCTCCAGACATATATTCAAGTGGCTACTGAACATTTCTGTTTGGATGTCTAACGGGCACCTCAGGCTTAATATGTTAAAAACAGAACATTTGTTTCACCCACACATCCCTCAAAAAAAAAAAAAAAAACCTATTCTTCTCCATCTCAGTACGTGTTATACAATCCACCTAGTTGCTCAAGACAAAAACCTAGAGGTTATTTCAGTATTTTCCCTTATCCCCACCCTCACTCCGAAAAAGTTCTGCCAACTTCAAAGTATATCTTGAATCAGACCACTGTTACCATCTTAGTTCAAGCAACCATACCTTCTTGCCCAAAGCACTGTGTTACTTTCTAACACAACTTCTACTCTTTTTTTTTTTTATTAAGTAAACTCTACTAAAGGGGAACTTGAACTCATGACCCTGAGCTCAAGAGCTGCATGCTCTACTGACTGAGCCAGCCAGGTGGCCCAACACCACTTTTACTCTTGAGTAGCTTCCTTCATCTCCTCAGAGTAATCCATTCTCCATGCACAACTGGAATGATACTCCTTAAAAACCATGCAGAGATACATCCCTATCTCTATCTCTATCTCTCACATACATTTTGTATCCCTTCCCACAGGGCCCCTCCCTACACTAGATTACACATACCGGCCCTGATAAACTAAAGCTTGGCCATGTGACTTGCTTTGGCTGATGAAAAAAGAAAAAAATCGGTATGCCTGGATGGCTCAGCGGTTGAGTGTCTGCCTTCGGCTCAGGGCATGATCCCGGAGTCTCAGGATTGAGTCCCACATCATGAGTTCCCTGCATGGAGCCTGCTTCTCCCTCCTCTGCTTATGTCTCTGCCTCTCTCTCTCTGTCTCTCTTGTGAATAAATAATAAAATAAATAAAAATCTTTAAAAAAAAGAAAAAAATTGACATCACTTTCAAGCACAAGTTTTAAGAGACAGGATCATTTACCAAGTTCTTTTCCCCCATCACAATGACTGGCAATGTCCTAGCTAGAGGCTCATCTGTCAGCTTACATACCTTAGTGAAGATGACGTAGAGCAGAACCATGGGCAACCCCAAATGGATCTGTTGCACAAGCAAGAAATAAACTTCTGTTATTTTAAGCTACTGAAATTTGGGTATCATTTGTTACTACCTCATAATCTAGTCCAAGGTTCCCAAAGTGTAGCTCAGCCCTTTCAAAAAGTCCCATGAAGGGCAGCCCCGGTGGCGCAGCGGTTTGGTGCCACCTGCAGCCTGGGGTGTGATCCTGGAGACCCGGGATTGAGTCCCACATCGGGCTCCCTGCGTGGAGCCTGCTTCTCCCTCTGCCTGTGTCTCTGCCTCTCTCTGTGTGTGTCTCTCATGGATAAATAAATAAAATCTTAAAAAAAAATCCCATGAAGTCCAAACTACTTACAATAGTTTACAATAACACAAAGACATTATTTTCTATTTTTTAAAAGATTTTATTTATTTGAGAGACGAGAGAGAGTGAGAGAGTGCTTGAGCAGGATGGGGGTGGGGCAGAGGGAGAGAGAGAAGCAGGCTCCTCACTGAGCAGGGGGCCTGACACAGGGCACCATCTCAGGACCCTGAAATCATGGTGTGAGCTGAAGGCAGACGCTTAACTGAGCCACTCAGGTGCCCTTATTTTCCAATTTTTGTTCTCATTCTTTCATGAATGTTTAATGGAGTATGCAGAAGCAAAACTAAGAACACTCTTCTGTTTAATCAGTTATTTAAAAGATTTGGAGAAATGTAAAACAATGCCATTCTTCTAATTATCTTTATTTTGGAAAAAAAATGTATATTCTTAAAAGATTTATTTATTCACTTGAAAGAGAGCGAGAGAGAGCATGTGAGTGAGGGAGAAGGGCAGAAGGAGAATGAGACAAGCAGACTCCCCTATGAGCAGGGAGCCTGACTCAGGGCTCTATCCCACGACCCTGACAGATCATGACCTTAGTCAAAACCAAAAAAAAAAATATATATATATATATATATATATATATATATAGTCACAGAGAGAGAGAGAGGCAGAGACAGAAGCAGGCTCCAGGCACCGGGAGCCCGATGTGGGATTTGATCCCTGGTCTCCAGGATCACGCCCTGGGCCAAAGGCAGGCGCCAAACTGCTGCGCCACCCAGGGATCCCTGGAAAATATATTTTTATAAAATATTCTGGGGATCCCTGGGTGGCTCAGTGGTTTAATTCCACCTTCAGCTCAGGGCGTGATCCTGGAGACTCAGGATCTAGTCCTACGTCTCAGGCTCCCCGCGTGGAGCCTGCTTCTCCCTCTGCCTGTCTCTCTGCCTCTTTGTCTTTCTCTGTGTCTCTCATGAATAAGTAAATAAAATCTTAAAAAAAAAACTATATAAATTTTAAAATACCCATATTTGTGCTGTCTGTCCGGATTAGAAGCAGTTCCCCAAATGTGGGGTGACTCAATCAATCAAATGTGGGGTGACTCGATCAATCGGGTGCAGGGCCAGCGTGCCAGCAGTGAAAGGATTCACCTGAGGCAGAACAAAGGAGGTAGGAATGTACTGAATACACTGCAAGGGAGTGGTGGGCAGGGCAGCAAAGAAGAGGCACTCTGCAAGGAGGCAGAGGGAAGTAAGGAGGTATGGGGATGTATGGAATTTCCCTTTTTTAGTAACTGTGCCAGGTTGGAAGTAGTTCATTGGTTAGTTGGGTCCTATGGATAGTTTGAGGCGGGTGGCCTGATGTGCCTGTCCTGTCTTCAGTCAGAGGGCTGGGGTCACTGTGGGCCCTTCTACTTTATTCAGGTTTCCACTGTTCAAGCCTGTTGCCTAAAAGCATTCTCTAAAACACTGTGGTAGACAATGTCTGAAGAGGGCCTGCAACACGTACAACTCCTGATACTACTGACCACATCAAATAGGGCTATGTACCATAGAACATTGAGGAAATAACAACACACCACTTCTGAGGCTGGGTTATAAAACATTTCAACGTCTGTATTGCTGTTTCTTGGATCACCTGCTGTGGGGGAAGCCAGCAATCATGAAAGGAGGACTCTCAAGTGTGCCTGTGGAGAGGCTTTTGTGGAGACTGAGAGGAATAGAGACTCCCTGTTAACAACAGCCAGCACCAATTGAACCACTAATGTGATTGAGCCATCTTGCAAGGAGATTGTTCAGCCCTAGCCAAGCTGAACAAGAGATCCCAAGAGATCCCAAGACAGAAAAGCCCAACCAAGCTGCTCCCAAATGCCAGGCCTACAGAAACCCAGAGAAGATCAATGATTGGTGGCAAGTCATTACATTTTGGGGTGAGACAGCAACAGATAACTGATATACACATCAACAAAAAAGCTGTTTGTGATCCCCAATTATGGATAAAATTACCTTCCCTTGCAAAACCACCCAGAGGCTTTCCCTGTTTGCTCCTCGTACCAAACTTTCCTGTGTCTTGAGTGAGCCCAACGAGTTGGTGCCTTAGGGCCTTTATACCAATGGTCTCATTTCCCAGCTCTTCTCTTTCGTTTAGGCAATGAGATCAAATCTCATTTTTTTTCAGATAGGACTTTGGAGACCACCCAACCTAACAGCAGCTCCCCCATTTCTTGCTGGGTGTACTACTTTGGCTTATTTTCTTCACAGTGCTTACCACTAACAGAAAGTATTTTGTTTGCTGGTTTGTTGTCTATATTTCCCCAGGTAGAATGCAAGTCCATAAGAAGAAGGACCTTTTCTGTTTCACTTACTGCTATATCCTGGTGGGTGCTTACTAAATATTTGTTAAGCAAATAAATGACTGAATCTCTCTGATCTTCAGTTTTTTCATTTGTAAAATGAAGATAATAGTATTTACCAGAAAGTGACATTTTAAATATTAAACATGTGTTTAGTGCAAAGTCAGTGACCAGAAAAAGGTATATTTACTACACGGCAGAAAATGTTTTGAGATAGTAATTCAAAATTTTGTTTCTCACCGTTTTTCTTGATTCCGGAAGGGAAGTGCTTAAAGTTAAAAAAAAAAAAAAAAAATCAGCTCATATCATAGAACACGGACTGATTTCCCAATACCTAAAAAAAAAAAACCTGTATAAATAAGATACAGAAAAGAACAACAACCTAATTGAAAATGGGTAAGGGAATATTCTTAGAAAAAGAAATACAGGGATCCCTGGGTGGCGCAGCGGTTTGGCGCCTGCCTTTGGCCCAGGGCGTGATCCTGGAGACCTGGTATTGAATCCCACATCGGGCTCCCGGTGCATGGAGCCTGCTTCTCCCTCTGCCTGTGTCTCTGCCTCTCTCTCTCTCTCTCTCTCTTTCTGTGACTATCATAAATTAAAAAAAAAAAAAAGAAATACAAAGAGCATTCAAGTACGCACAACCTCACTTAAGAGAAATGTAAATTAAATCTACTCTAAAATGCCACTTTCATTGAACAGACTGGCAAAGATCAATTTTGCTAGGTAGTGCCAAATTGCCTTACATTGGGGTTGTACCAGCTTCCTAAGTAAGGCAGTTTGGCATTATCTAGCAAAATTACAAATGTACATATCTTTCCACTCAGCATCTTATTTCTAGGAGTTAGTCTACAGACACACTCACACATATGTGCTATGACTTATGTAATATCTACTGCAGCATTGCAGTATCTACCAGCTATACGGTATTTATCAGAGAAATACTTATAATGACACAGAAAATGGATGCAGATATATATATATGCATATATATGTTAATTATTTTATAAATACCTATGTAGTGCTTACTATGACATTCAAAATGCATTAAAAATAGTAATTACTTTAATCCTCATAAAAACCCTGTTAGGTGGGTAGTTAAGTATGCCCAATTTGTACATGGGGACACTGAAGTTATAACTCACTTGAGGTTGCACAGCCAGCCAGAAAGCATTAGTGCTGGGATATGAACCAGGGCAGTCTGACTTCAGAGGCCATGTTCTTGATACTGTTCTGTGCTGCCTCTCAGTGTAGGGCAACATGGACAAAGAAAACTATTAAAATATTAAATATTAAATATTAGCAATATTAAAATATAGCAAAATTAAAATATTTTAGCAATATTAAAATATGACAAAATTGACTTTAAGAGATAAAGAATTATTAGGGATAGAGGTGTCCTTGCTTGATAATAAACAATTTACCAGGAACTAAGTAACCTAGTATTTATATGAATCTAACAACATAACTTCAAAATACTTAAGGCAGAAAAAAATATTTAAGGCAGAAATACAAGGGAAGGGGCACGTGGCTGGCTAAGTTCATACAGCGTGTGACTCTTTTTTTTTTTTTAATTTTTTTTTAAAATTTATTTATGATAGTCACAGAGAGAGAGAGAGAGAGAGAGAGAGGCAGAGGAAGAAGCAGGCTCCATGCACCGGGAGCCCGATGTGGGATTCGATCCCGGGTCTCCAGGATCGCGCCCTGGGCCAAAGGCAGGCGCCAAACCGCTGCGCCACCCAGGGATCCCTAGCGTGTGACTCTTGATCTTGACATCATGAGTTCAAGCCCCATGTTGGCATGGAGCCTACTTTAAAAACAAAAAACAAAAAACAAAAAACAAGGAAAGACTAAAATCTATAAATATAGTGGGACATCTTAACATATTTTCCTCCCCAAAAGTAAGATAGATGTAACAAGAATAAAATTATTAACATATAAAAGATTAAATAATGTAACAAACTTTAATATGCAAATATTAGAAAATCAGTTTTATTTTCAAGTACACTAGAAGAGTATAAAAATGGACTTATACTATCTCCCACAAGTATCAACCAATACCAAAAAATCAACATCATACAGAATATTTCTTAAAAAATCAAATAACATATTCTATGACCACAGTATAATGAAGTTAGAAATCAATAAAGAAAAGATAATGTTTTTTAAAGATTTTATTTATTCATGAGAGACACAGAGAGAAGGCAGAGACATAGACAGAGGGAGAAGCGGACTCTTTGCAGGAGCCCAATGTGGGACTTAATCCCGGAACTCCAGGATCATGCCCTGGACCAAAAGCAGATGCTCAACCACCAAGCCACCTAGGCGTCCCAATACTTTTTTTTTTTAAGGTGTAAAACCAGGGGCACCTGGGTGGATCAGTTGATTAAGCATCTGACTCTTGGTTTTGGCTCAGATCATGGTCTCAGGGTCGTGAGATCAAGCCCTGGATTGGGCTCTGTGCTCCGCGTGGAGTCAGCCTGTGCCTTTTTGTCTGTTCCTTTCCCTGCTCCTGCTCACTTGCTCTCTCTCTCAAATAAATAAACAAAATCTTAAAAAACCAAAAGCTATAAAATTCAGCTAAAATAACTAGAGGGAAATGTATGACCTAAAATGAATATGCTATGTTAGAAAACAAGCCAGAATGAAAATGAATCAGGGCACCTATGTGGCGCAGTTACTTAAGCATCTGCCTTTGGCTCTGGTCATGATCACAGGGTCCTGGGATAGAGCCCCATGTTGGGTTTCCTGCTCAGCAAAGAGTCTGCTTCTCCCTCTCTCTCTGGCCCCTGCCCTCCCGCATTCTCTCTCTCTCTCTCTCTCTCACTCGTTCACTCTCAAATAAATAAATAAATAAAGTCTTGGAAAAAAAAGAAAAAGGAATGAGGGCACCTGGGTGGCTCAGTTGGTTAAGCATCTGCCCTTGGATCAGGTCATGATCACAGGATCCTGGGATAGATCCCCATGTTGGGCTCCCTGCTCAGCTGGGAGTCTGCTTCTCCCATTTTCTTAAATAAATAAATAAATAAATAAATAAATAAATAAATAAATAAATAAATAAATAAATAAAATCTTTTAAAAATACAATAAATAAATTAAAAAACAATGAAAATGAATCAGCCAAGTGTTCACTTTGACAAGTCAGAAAATGAACAATGAGTACATTCAAAGTTTGCAGATGGTCAGATAATAATAAAAAAATAGAAAATAATGAAATAGAAAAAAAGGAAAACATAGACTCTATGGAAATCAGTAAGGAAAAGACAATTCTTTTTTTTTTTTTTTTTTTTCCCCCTCTTCCAGGTGGATCATGCTGCTAATCGTACCCAGTTTGGGAAGAAAATTCACAACTTTGGGCTGATTCAGGAGAAGCTGGCCCAGATGGCGATGCTGCAGTATGTGACTGAGGTAAGGCTCTCCTTCTCCCCTGCCCACCCCCTCCCTGCTGTCTCCCCCTGACAGTGGGACTACAACCCGGAAAAGACAATTCAACAGAAAAATCTACAAGGGATATAAATGGGCAATTCAAAGATGAGAAAAAAAATTTTTTTAAGATGAGGAAATTTTAATGGAGAACAAACAAAAAATGCTCAAACTCACTAGTAATTAGGAAAATGCAAATTAAACAATCTGATGCCATTGCATACCCTTTTGGTTGGAAAAATTATAATGAAACCAAGTTTTAATAAAAATGTGAGGAAACAGGTGGAAATGTAACCTGGAACAAGCCCTTGGGAGAGCAATTTTGCGATATCCAGTAGGGTATCTGCCCTTCAACCCAGCAATTCTCTTTCTAGGTATATCCTGGTCTCCAGAGAGAGGTGTGTACCTCCTAGCAAAAGAAAATCACATGGCTACTGAAAGGAAGCATTAAAATTTAAATTCATCTTTTATCTAAAAGAATAAAAACAAGTGAGCTTTGCTAATCTTCCATAAGCAGATTGACACTGGTGCCCTCCCTGGGCCTCTCTTGTTAGACATCCTGGGGTATGTAGTAAGGCAGGGATGTTATCTGCGGAATGGGAAAGGGAAGCTTCACATTTGGAGGGATAGTGTATTTTTTTTTTCTTTCAGCTCTGTGGTATGTTTGTGTTTTAATATTCTATGTAGTTCACATATGCCCAGATGGATGGATTTATAGATTATGCTATCTAAATTGAATTTTCCTAACCCTCCAATGGACAAAGGATTTAAGAAAATTTGTCCAAAGAAGCACAATCGAGATTACTCACAAGTGAACACTGCAAGTACAAACTCTCAGGTTAAGTGAAAATTCAACCAGCATTGAGAGGGAGGCAGCTGGCCAACGAGTGAAAAAAAATCGCTCAATTCAAGAGATATTCTTGCCAGTGATGAATCCTTAACACTACTGAACCATACACTTAAACATGGTTAAGATGGTAAATTTTATTTTTTTATTTATTTTCGTTTTTTTATTTTTTATTTTTTGGTAAATTTTATATTAGGTACATTTTACCATAATTAAAAAGAAAAAAAGTGGGGAAAGTTATGAAGCATACATACGCAACCACATCATTTTCACTAAGGATTTTTGTAATATGTATGATTTTTGTAATATGTTATTCATTTCTTTTTGTCATCTCTATACCTAACATGGGGCTCAAACTCATTACCCAGAAATCAAGAGTTGGATGCTCTTCTGACTGAGCCAGCCAGGTGCCCCATTTACTGCATTTTAAAAAAGATTTTATCAGAGAGAGAGAGAGAGACATAGGCAGAGGGAGAAGCAGGCTCCCTGTAGGGAGCCAGATGTGGCTCGATCTCAGGACCCCAGGATCTTATGCAAAGGCAGGCACTCAATCACTGAGCCACCCAGGTGCCCCCATAATTCTTTTTGTATGTCTTATCATGGACATAATAATTTGTTATTTGATTCATAAATACACATTTGTGCATTAGAAATGCATAGTGAAATATTTTTCCTGCTGAGTATGTGGGAAAAATATGTTTGATGCTGGGCATCTGGGTGGCACAGTTTGCTAAGTTGGCTAAGTGCTGAATCTTGGTTTCACCTCAGGTCATGATCTCAAAATCCTGAGATCCAGCCTTGCATCAGGCTCCATGCTCAGTAGGGAGTCGGCTTCAGATTCTCTCCCTTTGCCTCTCCTCCATTTGTGCTCTCTCTCTCTCTAAAATAAATAGCCTTTTAAAAAAATGTATGTTTGATGCTTATTGGCCTAGTGAAAATTTCCCACAAGGACATAAAGAGATATATATAAGAATGTTAATTGAAGCACTATTTGGGAAACTAGTAAATAATCTAAATGCCTAACAACGAAGGAATGGATCAACTGGGATATATTCAAGCAGTGGAACACTAAAGAGTGGTTTAAATGTATGGATAAGAGCTGCATGTATCAACGTGGATAAATATTCTTTTTTTTTTTTATCAATGGATAAATATTCTAAACAATTTTATGTGGGGAAAAAAGCACACTGCAGAATGAAAAGTCCAACATGCAAAAACAACATATTCCTACATATTCCTACAGATACATATATATGTATGTATATGATACATATATATGTTGTAATATGGATACATACATATATATGTTGTAATATGTACTGTTTCAAAACATGGGGATCCCTAGGTGGCTCAGTGGTTCAGCTCCTGCCTTTGGCCCAGGGCGTGATCCTGGAGTCCTGGGATCGAGTCCTGCGTCGGGCTCCTGGCATAGAGCCTGCTTCTTCCTCTGCCTGTGTCTCTGCCTCTCTCTCTCTCTCTCTCTCATGAATAAATAAATAAAATCTTTTTTTAAAATAAATAAAATCTTAAAAAAATTCCAGAGGAAGATAAACACCAAATTCAGGAATAGTGGTTACCTCTGGGAAGGAAGAGAAGAAAATGAGATTGGAGGAAGTATTCAAGTAGGCTTTATTTCTGGGGGGAAAAAAGATGCAAGGTAAATAAATACAACATTGCATAATTCTATTATTTTTAAAAATACTTATTTTAGGGATGCCTGGGTGGCTCAGCGGTTGAGTGCCTGCCTTCAGCCCAGGGTGTGATCCTGGAATCCCAGGATCGAGTCCTGCATCGGGCTCCCTGTATGGAGCCTGCTTGTCTCTCTGCTTGTGTCTCTGCCTCTCTCTCTCTCTCTCTCTCATGAATAAATAAATAAAATCTTAAAAATATATATGTGTATATATATATTTGAGAGAGAGAGAGAGAGAGATTACACGTTGGGGGCAGGGCAGAGGGAGAAGCAGATGCCCTGCTGAATGCAGAGCCTAATACAGGGCTTGGTCATGACCTGAGCCAAAATCAAGGGTCAGCTGCTTAACTAAGCCATCCAGGTGCCCTGCTTATAGTTTTAAAACAAGATGTTTTGAACCTAGTTTCCCTGAGTTCTCTGTCTCAGTGACAATCATCCTCCTATCCCCTGTGTATCTTTCCCAAGATATTTTATGCACATGCAAGAACATGTATGTATATGTATTTCCCTTACCCAGCCTTCTTTTCAAACACAATTGGTAGCAAACATTACATACTGTTCTGAGCCTCACTTTTTTAACAACGTATCTTGAGTTTTGTTACCTATCAGTACATAAAGAGCTTCCTCCATTTCTACAGCTGTCCAGTACTTCTTTTTGTGCCTCTTTTGAGCCAGTCTCCCACTGACAGAATGGAGACTATTTATGTCCTTTCACTACAATAAGCATCACTGTAATGAATTATCTTATAAACAGGTCATTCTGCACACATGTATACATTATAATAAATTCTCAGTTATAGAAATGCTGGCTCTTTTCAAATTGCCCTCCAAGGAGATTGTATTGAGTTACCTCCTGCTCCAACATTTTCCAGTGCCTGCTACTCAATCACAGATCAACACGGCATATTATCAGACTTTTTGATCTGAGAAGTAAACATGGTTATCTCATCTCCAAGTTTAATTTGCATATTTTAAAAACTATGCGTCAACATCTTTTTATAGTTTAGTCATTTTGATTTTTTTCTGTAAGCTTTCTTTTTTTTTGTAAGCTTTCTGTCACTTTTCCAGTTGTATGATTTTTTTAACCATGAGCAATTACTTTTTTTAAAATTTAAATTCAGGGATCCCTGGGTGGCGCAGCGGTTTGGCGCCTGCCTTTGGCCCAGGGCGCGATCCTGGAGACCCGGGATCGAATCCCACGTCGGGCTTCCGGTGCATGGAGCCTGCTTCTCCCTCTGCCTGTGTCTCTGCCTCTCTCTCTCTCTCTGTAACTATCATAAATAAATAAAAAAATTAAAAAAAAAATTTAAATTCAATTAGCTAACATATAGTATAGTACGTCATTAGTTTCAGATGTAGAGTTCAGTAATTCATCAGTTGCATATAACACCCAGTGCTCATCACATCACACAACCACTGTACCACCCAGGCACCCTGAGGCTTTTTTGTTTTTAATGCAGGGTCTGAAGAATCTTCATTCAGTTTTGTGAGAAGCTCCTAATGCCTTCAAAAATCTGTGCATAGTACCAGTATCGATTTTTTTTTTCAGTATCGATTTTCTAATTTTGATATTGTAACATAGTTATATAAGTTGTTTCCATTGAAGGAAACTGGGTGAAGGTGCACTGGTTTCTATGTACTATTTTTGCAACTTCCCATGAGTCTGTAATTATTTCAAAATAAAAATTAAGAGAAAAGCCAACAAAATTTCATGGTACTTTTCTGCTTGAGGGGCTCTGCATTGACCTCAAACTACAACCCTTGAATCATGATGGCTCCCAAGTCTGTTGACTGACATGCCCCACCTATAAGACAGCCACTGGGTTAGAAGATATATCTGAGGGGACACCTGGCTGGCACAGTCATGGAGCATGTGACTCTTGATTTTTGGGTTGTAAGTCTGAGCCTCAGGTTGGGTGTAGAGATTATTTAAAAATGAAATCATATATATATGATTATATACCATACAATATGTAATCATATAATACATATCATATATATGATTATAATCATATAATATATAAATTATATATATATAATCGAAGCTGTATCTGAGTACTGAAACAGGCAAGTGTTGTTTGGGGCTGACTCTGGCCTCTGACTCCATTACTGTCATATTTTAACTTAGGGACCACATAGCAGCCATGGAGCTAATATTCACACTATCCTGTACTTCTGAGCTAATTCTTTTTTTTTAAGATTTATTTATTTATTCATTCAGAGAGACAGAGAGGCAGAGAGAGAAGCGGGCTCCTTGCAGGGAGCCCGACGTGGGACTCCATCACGGGTCTCCAGGATCACGCCCTGGGCTGCAGGCGGCGCTAAACCGCTGCGCCACTGGGGCTGCCCCTGAGCTAAATTTTAATGTTCCATGTCTATTCATTTACATTATCTCAATAAGGATAGAGAACTCTCTCAAGAGTTCCTTTGCAAGGGATGCCTGGGTGGCTCAGCAGTTGAGCATCTGCCTTTGGCTTAGGGTGTGATCCCGGGATCAAATCCCATATTGGGCTCCCTGCATGGAGCCTGCTTCTCCCTCTGTCTCTGCCTCTCTGTGTCTCTCATGAATAAGTAAATAAAATCTTAAAAAAAAAAAATTTCCTTTGCAAAGTACAGAAGCCCCTGTTCTTGCTGTCATCTCCTGCATATCTTCTTTATGAACTCTGTTGCTCAAGCTGTACATGAATCACTGGAGGACTCTAACAAATCTTTGTGCACAGTTCCCTGCATCCGGGTCTTCTTTTCTCGTCTTTTTTTTTTTTTTTTTTTTAAAGATGTTACTTATTCATTCATGAGAGACGCACAGAGAGAGAGAAGCAGAGACACAGAGGGAGAGCAGGCTCCACACAGGGAGCCGGATGCAGGGCTCAATCCTGCGACTCCAAGACCACGCCCTGGGCTGAAGGCAGGGGCCAAACCCCAGAGCCACCCAGGGATCCCCTCTCTTCCTCTTTTTGCCTAAAGAAGTTTTATTCATTCTTCAAAAAAAGTATACGCACGCACCAGAGCACCTGAGTGGCTCAGGTCATTGTCCCAGGGCCCTGGGATCGAGCCTCTAGTTGGGCTTTCTGCTCAGTGGAGAGCCTGCTTCTCCCTCTCCCTCTGCTACTCCTCCCTGCTCCTGCATGCTTTCTCTCTCGCTCACTATCTGAAATAAGTAAAATCTTAAACAAATAAAAAGAGCACCATCTCCACTAGGCAACCAGCCATCTCCACAGCTTCCAACAAGTAACTCCAACAGGTAACGTCAACTTCATCTTCTAGGCACCCTACTGCAGCCTCCATTGGACAAAGCTCCATTAAAACATGTCACCATATTGTCGTTAAACATGCCTGTTCTCACTGGACTGAAGGCTCATTCGAGGGCAGAGATTTTTGTGACATTTATCTTTGTATTTGCGGTGCCCACAAGCAATGCCATGCTGTAGGTACTCAAACATTTAGTGAATGAAGGAGTCAGGTTCATGACCTACCAGCCTCTCTGCAGTTCAGGAAAAGCCAACCTAGGTTCTTGGGTAATTCATTTCTGCACGGAGCCAGGTGTTTCGCAGAGTTCAGCTGAGGCTCTGGCTGCTGTGCACAAGCTCCTTGCCTCTAGTTAGGCTTCCTGTAGCTCTGAGACTCTGTGCTTCAGTTTCTTTATCTTTAACACGGGGAATACGGGGACAATAAGAGTATCTTCTCACAGGGTTGTTGATGGGATTACAAGCAATGATGCATCGAAAGCTCTTACTTAGCACAGTGATGGCCAAGAGTAAACAAGGCTCCTCCGAGATAGGCGTTTACGTATAGAATGAATGAGTGAAAAATAACTTGAGGTTGTCTGATCATTTATTGAGCACCTACTGTGTCCGGTACTAACACGCTAAAAGCAGATAAGCAACCGCATGCACACTGCTCTTAACACAGATTGCCGGGAACCAGGGAAGGTTTTCTGGAGCTTGAGTTTTGATACGAGCGGAGCATGGTGAAGGTGCTAGTTAAGAGATGGTGGGTCTGGGACGCCTGGGTGACTCAGTGGTAGAGCATCTGCCTTTGGCTCAGGGTGTGATCCTGGGGTCTGGGGATCGAGTCCCCCATCGGGCTCCCTGCAGGGAGTCTGCATTTTATCTCTGCCTCTCTCTCTCTCTCTCTGGGTCTCTCATGAATAAATAAATAAAATCTTAAAAAGAGAGAGAGAGAGAGAGAGACGGTGGGTCTTCCGGACAGAGTTCCCTTTGGAAAGCTGTGTGAAGGTGGGCGACTTGGTATCTATGCCACGAAGGCGCGCGGAAGGGCAGCTCGGTGCGGTGAACTGAGGCGCTGGATTCGAAGTTGAGTTCCAGTCCTATTTAGGTAGTAGCCGCGTGACTTTGGTCAAGTTACCGAACCTCTCTGAACTTCCCCGACTGTAAAAAAAAAAAAAAAAAAAGAGTCTATTAAGAATATTCACCTGCCAGGGTGCCTGAGCGATGACGTAACCGTGCGTTTGCCAACAGGCGCTCTATTTAGAAGCCGCAAGACGCCCAGGCGGGTCACTACTGGTCCATGCGCTCCACGGGGTGTGGGTTCTCGCTCGGAGCATGCGCAGTGGGCCCGCAGCGCGGCCCGTCAGGCACTGCGGTAGGCGCCCTGGAGGCTGGCAGGACCCTGACCCCAAGATGGCGGCGCCCAGTGAAGTGCCTGCGGCTGCCTCCGAAAAAGGCGGTGGCGGGGACGGCGGTTTTGGGTCATGGCTGGACGGACGGTTGGAGGCGCTGGGAGTGGACCGAGCCGTTTACGGCGCCTACATCCTGGGTGTCCTGCAGGAGGAGGAGGAAGAAGAGAAGCTGGACGCTTTGCAGGGTATCCTCTCTGCTTTCTTGGTGAGAAGCCCGGACACGTTCCTATTAGCTTTCTGGCGGCCCTTGTCAGTACTTCGTACCCCTTTTCCCATACCTGGTGTCCCAAATGATTAGTGGTCTTACCTGGGAGAGGAATATTCTGAGGTCTGGGCCTCGGGGGAAGGGGATTGCTCATCAACCAGGGTTTGGGAAAGTCAAAAGGTTGCAGGTGCATAAAGAAGAATGGCTTTCCCTTATTCCTGGGGACACGACCCTCTCGGATGCCTGTGGGTGAGCTGGGTGAGTATTCTTCCGAAGGCGTTGAAGTGTCTAAGTGAGAGTTTTATCATAAACGCCTAACGACCAATCTCATTCCCATCCATTGACAGTGTTCAGAGAGGGGAATAAAGTGCTCTGGGGATGTCTGTGCTCTTTAAGAGGCAGTGTCCAGGGCTGTCCCATGACAAAAGCCTGCAGGAAGTACCCTCTCGGTTCCTATTTTGGAGGTAAGAGTCCAAAAAAGGTAAGCTGGCAGTAAAAGTCTTGGTATAGGTCTAGGCCTAGGCCGAACTGAAACAAATATTGTGCTTAATCTTTTATAGTATTTAGAGATGCAGAAATTGTCAGTGTTTGCTGGAGGAGGTGGGAAATAAAGTCAGAGTTTTAAAGAAGAGAGATAAACTTGGTACCAGCTTCTTAAAAACAGATTCAAGAACTCAGAAATGTGTACTTTAATCTGTGTTTAAGTAGTAAGTCACCTGGTTGTCCACTTTTCCAGCCTGACCATTCTGCTGCCTTCATCTCTGCTTATAGTTACTTGTTGGAAACCTGGTTCAGTGATTGGGCAAATGGTTGAAATATAATACCAGTGCAGCTGTCCCAGGTCCTCCTGGCAATGTCCCGCTTTTAGTCCCAAAGGCTGCTCTGGTGAGATTGACCTATAAATGGGAAAGCTTTAAAACAGCTTGTGATGTGGCTCATAAATTCAGTGGAGATGGAACAGTATGGAGTAAATTATTTTCCTGGACCTTGACATTGCAAGTTGGTGGAGGGGGATAGTGTGAGGCAAGCGATTTAAGTTAGTTGTTATTTCCAGCTTAGAAGTTACTAAAGACTCCATGAAAAAGAAGTTGAAGTAACTTGGGTACCCATTGGTATTAGCTCCTTGGCTTGTTCTTTTCATGGTGTCATCATTTAGAACTGCATGTCTGCTGCTGATAAAAGCAGGCATGAGTTTGCCTTAGACTATTAAGTGTCTTGATAGATGAGAGAAATGTTATCTAAAACCAGATTTGGTTCTTTATATCTGCCTCTGTTTACATGAACTACGGAAGACACAATCATTTTTAAGGGTGGCTTCCCCCTCTCTCTGCTGGATCCACACACCATGCTTAATTTTCTCTTGGTTTTCCCAACCCCTTCTATATAGGAAATGACTTTGGGAAGAATTGGCCAGGAATTATATGGTGAGGCAGGGGTCCTGTTCATGAAACAACTGAGAAGCAACTTTACAGAACAGCAAGGCCAGTGAATATGGTATATATCAAACACATAATTCATAATGCTGTTTACTTTCTGTCGGTCAGGCTCTATATACAAGCCACTGACTGTTTTACCAAATCCCTTTCCAGAAAAAACAAAAGGCATTGCTAAATCAATCACCAGGTTGGGCTAGAATTCAGTATTAGGAATTAAGTTTGTCAGCAACAATTTGAGTTAAGATTCAAGAACATTGTATCTTGTCAGGAGCAAATAACAGTTAATAAATGCTTTTTATTAATCCTTTTTTGGGACGCTTGGGTGGCTCAGTGGTTGAGCGTCTGCCTTTGGCTCAGGGCATGATCCCGGAGTTCCAGGATTGAGTCCCACATCGGGCTCCCTGCATGGAGGCTGCTCCTCCCTTTCTCTATGTCTCTGCCTCTGTCTCTGTGTGTGTCTCACGAATAAATAAATAAAATCTAAATAAATAAAATCTTAAATCCTTTAAAAAAATTCCTTCCAGTGGCATTTGTATTGATTGATTATCAAGTTTTTATTGATGGGTTTTTCTCTATCAAGCACTGCCCAAAGTGTTTGGGGTACCTCAGGGAACAAAACAAAAACCCCTGCCCTGATGGGATAACATTCTAGTAGGGAAAACCTTAATCAGTAAATTATATAGTATGTCAGAAAATGATAAGCACTAGGAGAAAAAGAACATTATAAGATCAGGAGTGGAATGGAGGGGTGAGTTTTCATTTTCAGTAGGATTATTACGTTAATTGGGGTCTTACATCTTATGGCACCTGTTTATATGTACACATATAAACCTTCTAAATTGTCAGTGTCATGAGACCCAGGGCTTTTTCTCATTCATCTCTCTCACTATCTTAGTGCTTTCAACATGGCACGCACCATCTGGATGAATAAATGAACAAATGGATGAATGAACTCCTTTGGTCTGGGTGAAGCCTGGGAAAATAAAGGGTCTTGTCCTCTGAGAGCACCCTTTTTCTTTTGCTTCTCTACTCATTTACCTTCCTTCTCCTTCCTTTATTTTTCCTGCTGGGGGTTCATGAACAATGTAAACTCTGGGCTAAAAAAAGAAAAAAAAAAAAAAGAAACTCTGGGCTAAAATAATTTCTTTTTTTTTTTTTTTAAGGATTTTATTTATTTATTCAGGAGAGACACACACAGAGAGAGGCAGAGACACAGAGAGAGAAGCAGGCTTCATGCAGGGGGCCCGATGTGGGACTCCATCCCAGGACCCCAGGATCACGCCTGAGCCAAAGGCAGACTCAACCACTGACTGAGCCACCCAGGCGTCCAAAGAATTTCTGTATATTTGGCATCTGTTCTTAAAGAATGCAGAGTAGAGGATAGAATCCTTTGCTGGGTACAAAATAAGGAAATCCAAAATAGGGGCGCTCCTGGGTGGCTCCTTCAGTAGAGTGTGCGACTCTTGATCTCAGGGTTGTGAGTTCAAGCCCCTTATTGGATATAGAGATTACTTAAAAGAAAAATCTTTAAAAAAAAAAAAAAAGTGTGTTCTGCTTCTCCTCACTTTCTTTGAGAGATGATTTAACATAATGGCTGAGAATAAGACTGCTTGGGCTCAAATCCTGTTTAATCCATTTGCTACTTGTATGACCTTGGGCAAGCAAGTTCCTTAACCTCTGTACCTTGGTTTCCTCATCTGTAAATTGAAAGTGGCAATAGCACTTACATCTTGGGATTGTTTGAGAAATTGAGTACTTATGTGAGGTATTTAGAACAGTTCCTGGCACATGCTAAGCATTTAGTAAATGTGAACTCTGACAGCTCATTTTGAGGGGTAGAACATGAAGATTGTGGAGGCAGCCATAATGAAGATGGAGGAGAATGCCCATACTTGAAATGCCTATTCTTCACCAAGCAGGGTAGGGATTTTATACATTCTTCTTTATCCTCACTAAAATCCTGACAAGACGTGAAGCTCAGAAAGGTAAACTTGTTCTCAGACCTGGGTTTGAATTTAAGTATGTCTGACACTGAAGCCAACATCCTTTCATCATACTGTGTTAAGGAGGAAGATTGGTCAACATGCAGAATGTGTATGCTTGTGTAAAATGGACAGAGGGTGGGTGTGGATAGGAGACCATCTGCTCATTCAGGTGGAGTGAGCAAGGTAATGGATATGTTCCAGCATGAAAGTTGATAAACCTTGAAGAATGTACTGAGTTAAGTCTATCAGCCAAGGAACATTTCCCAGAGGAGAGTTTTAACTCAGGTAACAGGTTTTTGCTCCAGAAGCATGAGGAAGACTGTCCTGAGTTATTGTGAACCCTTTCCCTTGGAGCTTAGCAGGATGGAGTTGGCGCTTTTGACTTAGAAGGTGTGGACTCACACATGGGATTATTTCTGAACCTCAGAAAAGAGAAACATACTTCTTATTCTGTGGCTCTCAAATCTGCCCCGTGACTCCTTATCACCAGAGGTAGAGCTGTGTCCTGGGCATGGGCTTTGTCCAGGCCGAGCGCTCTCAGGAAATTAATTGGTCTATTTTTCCAACTAGGAAGAAGATTCTCTTCTTAACATCTGCAAGGAGATTGTGGAACGTTGGTCGGAAAGTCAGAATGTCGTCACCAAAGTGAAAAAAGAAGGTAGCGTTGGGAGTTTGTCTAATCTCCAGGCCCTTTTCTGACAACTTTTCCTATACAGCTGTGAGCAAGAGGGTTTTGAGTTTTCTCTGCCCAATGTGGAGCTGGATCCCAGGACCGTGGGATCATGACCTGAGCCAAAGGCAGAGGCTTACTAGACTGAGCTACCCAGATGACCCTGGTTGGTTTGTTTTTTTTTTTTTAAAGCTCCCCCAAATGATTCTAATGTGGATCCAGGCATAAAAACCACTACTGGACACCATTGCCTCTTTTCTTTGAGAATGATTAACTTAATAATTGATTTTATTTTAAGATAATCTATGAATTTCACTTGGCATAATCATCACTATGACAGGGACCAGCACAAGGGCTCCTGGGTGACTCAGTTGGTTAAGCATCAGCCTTCGTGATTCCAAGTCCTGGGATCGAGCCCCATATCAGGCTCCCTGCTCAGCAGGGAGTCCATTTCTCCGTCTCCCTCTGCTCCTCCCTACTGCTCCTGTGCTCTCTCTCTGTGCTTTTTTTTTCTCTCTCAGCTAAATAGACGGGAAAAAGTTGCATGCTTGAAACTAAATTTTTTCTGATTCTAATACAGCGCTTTTCAACCTTTTTTTTTTTTTTTAAGCAGCAGAACTTCAATTTATAAAATACGTAAAAGCAGGGCTGCTCTGATTGAAGATGGATACAAGACCTAAAGCCTATCCTGCATGGTCTTTGCTTTGCCTTTGTCAGTGGCACCCAAGGCACCTCCTTTGAACCTCAGGGCCCTAAAGAATCAGCAGATGCCGTTGTCTTTCCTGCAGGCACTGTCTGAGTGGACTAGTGGTTTGGTGAGCTTGTTTTCTCTCACATACAACCTTGTTGCCCCTCCTTTCCCTTCCCTCCCAGATGAGGTACAGGCCATTGCCACCCTAATTGAGAAGCAGGCACAGATTGTGGTGAAGCCCAGGATGGTGTCAGAAGAGGAGAAGCAGAGAAAAGCTGCCCTTCTGGCCCAGTATGCTGATGTGACAGATGAAGAAGAATATCCTTCTTGAAGTCTTGTAACCATTCCCTGAGGCTCGAGTCAGAAGTGTTTGATGGGTTTCAGTGAGCTCTGGGAAGTTGCCAATCTCCCCCCTGGTGTGATTTTTTTTCCCCTTAAAATGGCACTGATCTATGACCCTTCGTGGGTGTGAGGAGTAATGTTGGGATAATTGATACCACACTTAACATTTTTCAGCACATAATCAGTATGTTCCTGAAAACTTAGGTGTAAAAGAAATAATGCCTTAATAATGGATCATTTATATTGTTTTTTGCAGAAGCTAAGGAATAGCTGTGATTCTTTGTGTAATATCTTTCTGTACAGTATTACACATAATCCATCTTTATATTCTTTTCCCAATTGATAAGGAAACTGAGACAGTGAGAAATGAATGTGTGGTCAGAGACATGTATAGATTTAGTGGCAAAACCAGGACTAGAATATGGATATTTTCGAATGAAGGATTCCCAAATTTGGAGCAGTTTCATTTGAAATTTTTTTTTTATAATTGAAAGATTGAATCCCCAGCTAACACAGGAGAAATCTGGAATTTGGGGGCTGTGCAAAAGGCAATTGCTATTGATGGGGACAGGCTTGGTTCCCTGTGAGTTTGAACTTGTTTAGGAGATGCTTAGCTTACAGAGCCTGCTTGAGTGGAGCATGTGGAACCTTATTCAGCAGGGCACATACCAGAAATGTTAGCTGTCTCATCACAAGTTTAGGAAATAATTCTTAGGCTTTTAGGGGCCAGCTTGTCTTCTGGTTTATTGTTTGTTTTTTTTTTGCCAGGGTCAGCAGAGCTCTGTGTCCAATGACAAAATCTCCTTTCTTGGGCTAGAAAAGAACAATTTAAGCAGTGGTTCTTCCAGACGACTTGTTAAAACGCCAATTGCTGGGCCCCCTACTCCCCAGTTTCTGATTTAGTAGGTCCGGTTTGGAGCCTAAGAATGTGCTTTTCTAGCAAGTTCCCAGGGAGTTCTGGGAACCACATTTTGAGAAGAGATCTTACACTAGTTCTCAACAATCTTGAGACTTCTAAAGATGACTGCTGGGTTTACCACCACGTCTCTGATAGTGTTTTTCTTCAGCATGCTTTTCCTACCCATCACTTCACTGAATGTTTTCTGATGTTGGGCTGGGATGTGCTAGCCTTTGCTTTCCATCCAACTTTCCTTAACATCGCTCACCGAAGCCGATGAGAAGGATGATTCAGGTGCCACCACAATGAACATTGGTTCTGATAAATGTATCCTTCTCTTTGTCCCCAAGTGTTTCTCCATTGAATATTCTTGAGGAACAGTTTTTATCTTGCTGTCATTGCTGGGGGATCCTCTTACCAACAGGAACTCATGTTGGGTCAGTTTTGTGGGCCCCATTCGAGGACAACCATAAATAGTCAATTTAAGGAGAAATTTCACCAAAGAAAACATGTTAACATGTACTGTGAAGGGAGGAAGGACTTCTTAAGAGAGGATTTCTAAGGGAACAGAAGAATCTACTCCCTGTGTATAATAGCACTGTGTTACCAGCAGTGGAACCAATTACAACAGTATTGAAATTTTGACTTTGTCCTCAAAGACCGTATAATTTTGTCAGAACACAAACACTGAATCTTTTGAGCTAAAAATATGGACAGATGGAAAGAAGTGCTAAGGAAAGTCCCTACCAACAGACACTTTTGAGAAGCTTCTGCATTGATTGATTGATTGATTTCATTTATTTGTTTGAGAGAGAGAGAGAGTGCAGGGAAAAGTGGCAGAAGAGAGGGAGAGGGAATCTCCAGGGTCTCCCAGGACCTCCTGCTGAGAGCAGAGCTGATGCAGGGCTTGATCTCAGGACCCTGAGATCATGACCTGAGCTGAAACCAAGAGTTGGACACTTAACTATTTAACTATTAAGACTCCCCTCACAGGGAGCCTAGGTGACTCAGTCAGTTATGTGTCTGCCTTCAGCTCAAGTCACGGTCCCAGGGTCCTGGGATTGAGCCCGCAGTCAGGCTCCATAGTCAGCAAGGGTCTGCTTCTCTCTCTCCCTCTGCCCCTCCCACTCCTGTGCACATGCTTATCTCTCTTTCAAATAAGACATTTTAAAAAGAAAAAAAATTCTGAAGTATGATGGGCTATCAAAGAAAAGGAGGTTATTTCAGGGAGACTTATTTATTTTAAAGCACTAAAGCAAAAAAAAAATGTTATGTTTTAAGAATAGGAAGGAAGTTGTCTGGTGGTAACAGGTTGTTTCTGTTTTTTTAAGTTTATTTTTTTTTTTAGTAATCTCTATACCCAGTGTGGGGATCGAACCCATGACCCCGAGATCAAGAGTTGAATATTCTTCTGACTGAACCAGCCAGGCACTCCCAGGTTGTGTTTTTAAAGTCTTAAGAAAGGAGGGGTAGAGTTTTTGGCTAGGTATTTTCTAACTGCTTAAACTTATTTCGGATCTTTTATAAATCCAGTTTGTGGTTATTAAAACCTGTTTTTCACTTAAGCTTCATTGTTCTAGGAAAAAAAGCAAATTGATAAAGTGTAGTAAGGTTAAACAACTTAACTCTTTTCAAGCATTTTAATAATGCCAAGTATATAAAATTTTTGCCAATTATATTAATACTCTATGCACTAAAACTAGCCTAGATACTCCAGTATTCCGCCATGATCTAAGTACTTATTCTGGAATGAAACTTCATTTTCATAAAATTTTTAACCTTCAAATTTAGAGAAGTCTGAGGTTTTTATTCTGAGGATTAGTTTTAAACTTTTGTTTAAAATAGTAATTCCAAGAATCCCCATTTGACCAAAGATAAATTATCATAAGGACTTCTTTTAAAGACTAGAAATATGTAGAGAGAGAATAAGGACAGAGTGGTAGTTGGGACTGTATGACCTTATCCTAATCCCTTAACTCACCTGTAGCTCTGTTCCGAAACACCAATGTGGAAGATGTCCTCAATGCCCGAAAACTGGAGCGAGACTCACTTCGGGATGAGTCCCAGAGGAAGAAGGAACAGGACAAGCTGCAGAGGGAGAGGGACAAACTAGCCAAGCAGGAGCGCAAGGAAAAGGAAAAGAAAAGGACACAAAGAGGGGAGCGGAAGCGATAACCTTGGTCCACTCTGTTCTTTCTCTTCATTGACTTGATCAAAGGGAGAAGTGATTGTGCACACGTGTATTTAAGAGAAATGAGAGAACATTGCAAAGTGATTTCCCAAGGCATTTCCCTTTTGTTTACATGGTCAAAAGGAAAATCACAAACACTTCTAATTACAACATGTGCCATGTCTCTGTGGTGTGGGTAATCAGATTATTGAAGTTGATGTCTGTACCAAAGATCTGGAATGGGGGCAACTTTTATATTTTAATACTGAAGTCCTGGCTCCTTTTGGCCACTTTACAAGTCTTCCCTCACCTAGGATAAATAGCAGAAATATTCAGAAAGCTTGACAGTTTTCATCCTGAAGGAGCAGAATCATGACCACTCCTTTCCTGAGATGAAATTTGGGAGTGTAAAGTACTTTGAAAGTAGCATTTACCCCTTAATGTATTATTTTATGGATGAAATAGAAAACAAATGAAGAGCCCTACCTGGATCTAGATATTATGTTAACATGGCAACGAACTATGAAAACGGAAGAAATGATGTAGATATTCTAGATTTGACTTTTTTTTTTTTTTTAAAGCTTCAGCCCGTGGGAGGGAAAAGAAGTATCTTTTTAAAAAATAAAGATAGTTACATATTTTTCCTCATCGAGGCTGATTTTGAAAAAGAATGTGTATTGAATGGAAGAATATCATTGTTAGCTAGATTCATTTTTTATAATCATGAGCCCTTGAGTGCTAGTAGAGATTTTAATCCTGATCTGCCCTAAAACAGGAGTATAAAGACATGATAATTATAGGTTGAGAGAAACTTCAGGAACCATGCATTTAAGGAAGAAACACTGGAAATCTCTGCTAACACAAAGATATTTAAGAGTGTACTTTGTGGGGTGCTCAACAAATTTAATGAGTGAATGGGAAAAACCTGGGAGAGTCCAAAGTGAGCAGGAACTCTCCATTTCTACTTTTGTCACAAGCCACATTCAATTGTAAATAAGGCCTTTTCTTCAGGCAGCCTACTCAAGAAACCTGAAGGGAGCAATCTCCCTGACAAGACAGAAAAGAGGTATTATATACCTGAGGTTGGCAAACTACTGCAGGCAAGCAAATTTGGCTGTTTGTTTTTGCATAGTGCAAGTCAGCAATGGACTTTGCATTTTTAAAGGGTTGTAAAAGAAGGAATATATGACAGAGACCTTTTGTGGTCTATGAAACCTAAAATATGTACTGTGTGGCCCTTCAGAGAAAAAGTTTGCCAACTTCTGTTTTATACCATTAACCAAGAGGTTAACCAAATTTTTTAACCTTTGTGGAGAAGGTCAAAAAGCATGGTTAAGGAAAAGATGTGTCATCTCTATACACTCCTATAACCGTGGCATTGCATTTTTAAAAAGTAACCATCTTTTAAAAAAAAATAAACTATTTAAATCACTGTTTTCTGATTTACTCTGATTCCTTCCAGCTATTCATGGAAATGTGTGAACAGTCGCTTAGCAGTGTGTTGAATTTTGCTTTATATTTTGTTTTGATTAGCCCAGTACACTCTCCTGTTAGTTGAACCTCTTCCTAGAATCAAATTCTCTGCCTCCACTTTCCTTTCCGTGAGGTTGGGTGTTAGGAGATTAGCAAGATTAACTTTTTTTGGAAGTCAGTAAATTGACTTTGAAGTCCTTACAAGTGCTTATGTTGGAGTCTTTGTCTTCTGTGACAGTAGCAATAGGCTGTGGCTACAGATAGCTTATGAGAGCACCTCTTTGATTAACCCTTATTTTGGATTTTTTATTTATTCTCACCTTGATTTTGGTATCTGAAGCAGAGCCAGGTTATATCCATGGACCCCTGAAGGATACTTGTTTTAGTGTTATAATTGTAGCCAGTTCTTATGGGACTCTATTATGTATATTACAGTTAGGTGTATACTTGAACTAAGGTTTATTTTATTTATTTATTTTTTGAACTAAGGTTTAAATAGGAAAAAAAGATCAGCTCATTAGGCTGAGTAAGGTTATTCATTTAATTCAGGTGCTAATAAATCCTTTATGTCTAAAGTGTTCAATATTGCAAAGGGCAGATTTTAAACAACCAGTATCTTTATATAGTATAATGGACATTTTAGGCCAGAACCAAGATTTCATTCATAACATTAATTCCAGCCCACTACAACTTTATAGGCAGATTATTCAAGTGAGAAGGATGCTGATAGAATTCAAGGCAATTTTCTTTTTTTTTTTTTAAGACTTATTTATTTATTTATTTATGATAGACATAGAGAGAGAGAGAGGCAGAGACACAGGAGGAGGGAGAAGCAGGTTCCATGCTGGGAGCCCGATGTGGGAGTCGATCCTGGGACTCCAGGATCGCGCCCTGGGCTAAAGGCAGGCGCTAAACCACTGAGCCACCCAGGGATCCCCAAGGCAATTTTCAACCACTTTTATATAAATTACTTTTATGTTAAAAAAAATACACCAAATTCTTTTGGATTAGAAGGGATAGGAGCATTGGTTTTATCAGTTTTACTAATTATATGTATTTTTTGTTGTCCTCGGTTGTAATTCAGAAGGACAATACATGTGAACCATCCTTTATTTTTTAAAAAATTTTATTTATTCATGAGAGACACACAGAAAGGCAGAGACGCAGGCAGAGGGAGAAGCAGGAAGAGAAAAGCAGGCTCCATGCAGGGAGCCAGACATGGGACTCAATCCCAGGTCTCCAGGATCACGCCCTGGGCTGAAGGCAGCACTAAACCACTGAGCCACCGGGGCTGGCTATGAACTATCCTTTAGAGAGTATACTACAGAGGGATAAACCAACTAATATGAGAATTATTTGCAGGGTGATGTGATTAACAGAATTTAAAAGAATTTTTGTGTTTGGTTTTTGTTAATGGATTAGTGTTTCATTTCTCAGCACTGTCCTGTTAAAACTCCCCCAGAACTTTTACTCTGGTTTGCCTGGATTAATATAAAGGCAGAGCAAAAACTTCATCTTTGAAGGATGTTAGGTTCAATGCAAGGATACCTGAATGGCAGTGGTTTGTCTACCAACATCCTTTCTTCTATATTAAGAACTGGCACTGAGTTTTTAATTTTATTATCAGTGAAATGAAATTTGATTGGTTTATCTGCAGGATGCTTAATGTTAGAAACTAATACAAAGATGTAAAAAAAGAAACCAAATGTTTTCAACAAAGTAATTTATTAATTTTTTCCTGAGAGACTAAATTCAGTACAATATTAGTTTTCATAACATCCAACATGTCTTATGTCAAACTTAACCACTTTCTATGCAGTGAGTGTGGTGGGGTGATCTATTTTATTTGACTACCCTCAATGTAATTCATTTGGGTAGTTCTAAAGCATATCAGTGATCAAAATGTTTCTCCCTACAGTTACTCCTGCATTCTCAATCAGTTACTTCTGCACATCATCTAAAGAAAATTTATGTGGTGTGATTACACTCTTTAATACCAAGATTTCTAAAACTAGGAAAAACACCAACATTTAAAAAATCTAGTGTTTCTAGTCAAGGATAGTTCAATTAAATTTCATCAGTACATTATATTATAGTTTAACTCATGCTAGAAATGTTAAAACCCAAGATCTTCTGAGTCACATAATACCAACATTTCATATTAATGAATAAATTACTCGGGTTTCCGACAAAGATATTAGGTGATGAGAAACAGAAAAGGCCAAGCTTTCAAGAGCTGTTTTAAAAAAATACAGAAGCAAACTAATGAACACAGCTACACAAAATATACATTAACCAATTGCAAACTAAACTAAAAACCTTAAAAAATACATTTTAGAACTTCGTGATACCCTCATAAAATGCAGCAAACTAAGGGTATTAAAACAATAGTCATTATTTTAGTTGCTATGCATCAAGTCTAAAAGATCAGATAAAGGAAATGTTTTGTTTTTGATTCAATTTAAATACTTTAAAATTGGAAATATGTAATAATTGATAGTATAAATTTTAAAGAATATACACAAATGATTGAACAGGTTTTATATTCAGTAACTTGCATGGTTTTTACACTGACACTTTTATCACTAATTTAGGAGAATCAGATGCATTTCCCTCCATATACTTAGGCACTAAGATTTCAAATTTATAAATATGGTAGTATCTTAAATATTAAATTTTTACATGAATATTGGGTTCATCCTTGTTTTCCTTTGTTTCCTAGGTATTATCCAGTTTTTTAAGGAAAACACTTTTATATCACAATCAAAACTTGTCGTGGTTACTAGACTGTAGCCTTAATTGGGTTACAGTCATTTAGATTCATTATTTGGAATTATACTTACTAAGGCAGACCTAAATGAAACTTATTTTCTAGAACAATTTCACATTTGCATTTACCTGCACTGCAGAATGGGCTTAAGCAATATTTTAGCTGTTAGGAAATATTTAATTTACTTAAACTTGTTATCTTTGGCTACTTGGAACTCCTATTAGAGTAGTCAACTTTCCCTTTGAGTTCACTTTAAACTATATCTGATTCATTCCAAATAAAAGATTTTTTAAATAGAAGTTAGACTTCATTAAGGTATTAACTTTAAATCTGAAAGAAAATTAATGTATTGAAATTTTCAAGTTTGACAAGTTCATTAAAATTTTTTAGCATGTCTTGATACATTTACTTATCAGCTTTTTATTCTTCTTTCTGCTGGCATTTCCTTAATGTTTGTTTGCTTCACCTCTCTGGTTCATTGGATTGCTACTATTTATGTTTTCATGGACTTTGTCTTCACAGTTTACTATATCTTGTAAAGCCTTTTCCACATCTGTTTGGCCAGCTGTACTGGCTGTTTTTGGCAAGGTCATCTGCAGTGCACACCACAGGGTAGTACGTGCTTTCCGAGTAGCCACACACATCTCTTTAATTGCTGAAGCAAGGGCAAAAACATCTGTAAAAAAAACCATTCAGGATCAGTTCATGTTAAACACATTTTATTTTATTTTTTTATTTTTATTTATTTACGATAGGCACACAGTGAGAGAGAGAGAGGCAGAGACACAGGCAGAGGGAGAAGCAGGCTCCATGCACCGGGAGCCCGACGTGGGATTCGATCCCCGGCCTCCAGGATCGCGCCCCGGGCCAAAGGCAGGCGCTAAACCGCTGCGCCACCCAGGGATCCCCAAACACATTTTATATATCTCTCAACTCTTAAAAAGTGCAATGTTGTGCTATTAAATGATCAAACATTATTATTTTTATAAGAGAAGGATGGCTATTGACTGGACTAAAGTATTTGACTTAATATTTAAAATTGTTCAGGGGATCCCTGGGTGGCGCAGCAGTTTAGCGCCTGCCTTTGGCCCGGGGCGCGATCCTGGAGACCCGGGATCGAATCCCACATCGGGCTCTCGGTGCGTGGAGCCTGCTTCTCCCTCTGCCTATGTCTCTCTCTCTCTCTATGTGACTATTATAAATAAATAAAAATTAAAAAAAAAAAAGATAAAATTGTTCATACTCTATTTCTGACTTGTAGGACAATGACTATGCTTTGGGTAGAACACAGACTTACAGAACAGAGTTATAATTAAATGAGTAAAATTAACAAAACTGATCAAAGTACTTTTGGAGTAAATTATGTGGGCATCAGTTACTGATTTATTCTTTAGGAAAGTGTAAATTTTAGAATCCAACCTTTTAATTTCAGAATATGATTTTAACAATATTCAAATTATCTCACTGCCCTATCAAAAGAATATGCATTAACACATACCTCTGTCATCTTGGCATCTAGGAACTCCTTGCCTTTGTCTGTTTGAAGCATTAACAATTTCATCCTTTCTACGTGACTGTACAATGTGAATGGACCCCAAGTGTCTATCAAGAGCAGTAGAGATATTGGCATGAAGGGGAGAACTTCGAAGACGTTCCATTTTGCCTAGTAGAGTCACAACCTAAGGGAAACATTTTAAATTTTGATAAGGCATGTAACCACATTACCCTGTCTTTTAAGTAAGAACAAATCTTCAATGAAGCAGAATAGAGAGGAGAACAATAATATTCATCTAATACATAACTGAATGCATACTCTATCCTTTTACCATGCTGAGAAAAACAAAGATGTAAAGTCAGCCTTAAAAAAAAAAAAAAGTCACCCTTTTGTACCTACTTGTTCAGTAATCTGTTCATGGGAATGAGCAACAGTTTAAAAAATCAAACATTCAAATATTTCCATGTCACTGGCAGTGCAAATTTAAGATCTAATATTGTTTCTGGCAAATAAGAGAACAGCCTGCAATTAGAACATTTATAGGAGGTACTGTAATCTAAAGGGGGGAAAAAGCGCTAAAAGGAAGTCCTAGATTAATTAATCCTGATCTCAGTAGGTCCTTTCTGGGCTTCCAATATTCTCCTTTTGGAAATCAGAAATATTCAAATCATACTGACTAGTGGTAGTTTTAAGGAATCCCTAATCCAATATACCAGTAAGGAGAGTATATTTTAGTTGTATACACCTAATGTCTCCATTTCTAAACTTGAAATGTATAAAAGTTAAGAGAAGTTTTTCAATAATTAGGATTTGAAAATTAAATACATACAGTAATTGCCTCTGGGAACTAAATGTTTTAAAATTCACATAGGAACTTGGTGTTTAGTGATTGGAGAGTAGAAAAATATTTCTCAATTAAGAAGCCAATGGGGGGCAGCCCGGGTGGCTCAGTGGTTTAGTGCCACTTTCAGCCCAGTGCCTGATCCTAGAGACCTGGAATCGAGTCCCACGTCAGGCTTCCTGCATGGAGCCTGCTTCTCCCTCTGCCTGTATCTCTGCCTCACTCTCTCTCTCTCTTTGTGTTTCTCATGAATAAATATATAAATAATTTTTTTTAAAGGAGCCAATAGGGGACGCCTAGATGGCTCATCAGTTAAGCTCTGCTTTCAGCTCAGGGCATAATCCTGGGGTTCAGGGATTGAGTCCCACATCAGGCTCCCTGAGGAGAGCCTGCTTCTCCCTTTGCCTGTGTCTCTGCCCCTCCCTCTCTTGTCTGTCTCTCATGAATAAATAAATAAAATCTTAAAAAAAAAAAAAGAATCCAATGGCACCTGAATGAATGCCTCTAACCTCACACTTACATCAAGTTTCTTTGGAGTAAGTCTTTGCCACCACTTCAGGTCCATGGAGAAAACCCAAGTATACAGGTATTAAATATTTTCCTCCCAACTGTACAACTCACCAGATCATTGAGGGGGAAATAAAACAACAAAACTAAACAGGAAAACTCCAGTGGCGGGGGGGGGGGGGGGGGGGGGGGGGGGGGGGGGGGGGGGGGGGCGGGGCAGGGGAACCAAACCCTAGTGAACTACTAATTATGTATTTTTAAAATAAGTCAATTTGAATAAATGGTAAGTGTTGAGAAAGAAATTTGCACAGGTGCTTTTAATAAACTTAAAAGTTTTTTTTAATAATTGTATAAAACAAGCAAACTAGAAAGTAGTACATGTAAAAATATTTTAATGCTTTGTGATCTAATGTCAATTTTTTTTTAAGATTTTATTTATTTATTCATGAGAGATACAGAGAGAGAGAGGCAGAGACACAGGCAGAGGGAGAAGCAGGCTCCATGAAGGAAGCCCGATGTGGTACTTGATCCCAGGTCTCCAGGGTCACGCCCTGGGCTGAAGGCAGGCGCTAAACCGCTGAGCCATCCAGGGATCCCCTGGTCTAATGTTCTAAATATAGATAGAATTTTTACAACAGGGATCCCTGGATGGCGCAGCGGTTTAGCGCCTGCTTAGGCCCAGGGCACAATCCTGGAGACCTGGGATCGAGTCCCCATCGGGCTCCCTGCATGGAGCCTGCTTCTCCCTCTGCCTGTGTCTCTGCCTCTCTCTCTCTCTCTCTGTCTGTGACTATCATAAATTAAAAAAAAAAAAATTTTTTTTACAACAGCTATAAACATAATCTAAATTAATGTGAAGCATAAGCAAAGCTGGAAAAAGTTTAAGTCTGCAATCCTTTGATATATTGCCTAGAAATATATTACTGGAAAAAAAAAAGAAATATATTACTGAGAAAAAGGAATTTTAACCTTGAATAGTTTTAAGAGAAAATAATATAAAATTGAAGTTTTTATTAACATTAACATCTGGCTATAATCCACGTTGGTATATGACTATATCCCGAATAAATCCATTGTACAAATTTGATAAAAGAATTTCAACTGACCAACTGAAAGCTAAGTAAAATCAATATTTTTCCATTGAAGTAGTTCATATCTATATTTTAAAGACAGCAAGGTACAAGAAACTGATGTTCAATAAAACATAATCTCTGTTGATTTTTCTAATTCCTGAAATAGCTTTTATTCAATCACAGAAGCAAGCTGTCTTCTTCACTGCATGCTTTTTCCTAGGAATCTTTTTTTTTTTTTTTTAAGATTTTGTTTATTCATGAGAGACAGAGAGGCAGAGACAAGGGAGCCCCCTGTGGGGAAGAATGATGTGGGACTCAATCCCAGGGCCCTGAGGATCACAACCTGAGCCAAAGGCATACCACTGAGCCAGCCAGGCATCCCCATTTTTTTTTTTTTTTAAGATTTATTTATTCATGAGACACACACAGAGAGAGAGAGAGAGAGAGGCAGAAACACAGGCAGAGGGAGAAGCAGGCTTCCTGCAGGGAGCCCGACATGGGACTTGACTCCAGATCCTGGGATCACCCAGGCATCCCTCCTTTTTTTTCTAAGTTTATTTTTTAAGTAATCTCTACACCCAGCATGGGACTCAAGCGGACAACCCTGAGATCAAGAGTCAAACACTCCTCCAACTGCACCAGCCAGGCACCCCTCCCAGATATCTTTTATCATATTTGGAAAGCAGTGTAAGTTTTTAAGAAAAGGTCAAAAAAGGGGAAACTTTACCCTAATCTATCAAATTCTAGAAAATTCAGGGGTGCCTAGGTGACAGATTCAGTTGGTTAAGCATCTGCCTTTGGCTCAGGTCATGATCCCAGAGTCCTAGGATTGAGCCACATATTGGGCTCTCTGCTCAGCAGGGAGCATGCTCCTCCCTTTCCCACTTCCTCTGCCTGCCACTCTGCCTACTTGTGCTCTGTCAAATAAATAAAATCTTAAAAAAAAAATTATAGAAAATTCTCAAATTACAAAGGAAATAATAGGAATAACACATTTGCAATTTAAATTACAAAATGACCTATCAGGATTCTTTACATTTGAAGTGATATACTAATTTTCTAAAACAAGACTATTTTCTTTTTTTAAAGATTTTTTTTTAAGATTTTATTTATTTATTTGAGAGAGGTACAGAGCAAGCATGAACAAGGTGGTGGGGGGATGGGCAGAGGGAGAGGGAGAAGCAGATTCCCCTCTGAGCAAGGAGCTGATGCGGGGCTTGATCGCAGGACCCTGGGATCATGACCTGAGCCCAAGGCAGATGCATAACCACCTGAGCCACCCAGTCGCCCCTTTTCTTAAGATTTTATTTATTTATTCATGAGAGAGAGAGAGACACAGACACAGGCAGAGGGAGAAGCAGGCTCCATGCAGGGAGCCCGACGTGAGACTCAATCCCAGGTCTCCAGGATCACGCACGCCCTGGGCTGAAAGCAGCGCTAAACCGCTGAGTCACCTGGGCTGTCCTCATTTTCTTTCTTTTTTTTTTTTTTAATTTTTATTTATTTATGATAGTCACACACACACAGAGAGAGAGAGAGAGAGAGAGAGGCAGAGACATAGGCAGAGGGAGAAGCAGGCTCCATGCACCGGGAGCCCAATGTGGGATTGGATCCTGGGTCTCCAGGATCGCGCCCTGGGCCAAAGGCAGGCGCTAAACCGCTGCGCCACTCAGGGATCCCCTTATTTTATTTTCTTAAAGATTTATTCATTTAAAGATTTTCTTAAAGATTTATTCATTTATGACAGACATAGAGAGAGAAGAAGGACGTAGGCAGAGGAGAACGAGGCTCCCTGCGAGGAGCTGGATGTGGGACTCGATTAGGGATCCAGGATCCAGGATCATGACCTGAGCCAAAGGCACTCTACTTTATACTCTACCACTGAGCCACCCAGGCATCCTTGTTTTGTTTTTTAAAGATTTTATTTATTATTTGGGAGAGAGAGAGAGACAGAGAGAGAGAGAGAGCGCGCACAAGCAGGGGGAGCAGCAGCGGGAGAAACAGGCTCCCCACTGGGCAGGGAGCCCAACATGGAGCTCACTCCCAGGACCCTGGGGTCATATCCTGAGCCAAAGGCAGGTGCTTAACTGACTGAGCCACCCAGGCGCCCCTAATTTGGGTTTCTTAAAGAGGAGCTATTTAAATGACTAAACCTACTTTTAAAATGATTAAGTGTGGGGGTGTGGCTCAGCAGTTGAGCATCTGCCTTTGGCTCAGGGCATGATCCCAGGGTCCAGGATGGAGTCCGTCATCAGGCTCCTTGCTGGAAGCCTGCTTCTCCCTCTGCCTGTGTCTCTGCCTCTCTCTGTGTGTGTCTCTCATGCATAAATAAATAAAATCTTAAAATAAAATAAAATAAAATAAAATAAAATAAATAAAATAAAATAAAATACAATAAAATAAAATAAAATAAAACCAAACCAAACCAAAACAAAATAAAATAAAATAAAACAAAACAAAACAAAACAAAATAAAATAAGGGGGGATGTTATTTCCCTTTTCCTAAGTATTACTCATAGTTCTAGGACCAAACATGGAAAAGAATATATTTCAGAGTTGTGTATAAATGTGATTTAAAAATCCTTCAGGAGGGGATCCCTGGGTGGCTCCCCGGTTTGGTGCCTGCCTTTGGCCCAGGGCGCGATCCTGGAGTCCCGGGATCAAGTCCCACGTTGGGCTCCCGGCATGGAGCCTGCTTCTCCCTCTGCCTGTGTTCTGCCTCTCTCTCTATATATATATGTCTATCTGAATAAATAAATAAAATCTTTAAAAAAAAAATCCTTCAGGAGGATCCCTGGATGGCTCAGCGGTTTAGTGACTGCCGTCGGCCCAGGGCATGGTCCTGAGGTCCCAGGATGGAGTCCCACATCAGGCTCCCTGCGTGGAGCCTGTTTTCTCTTTGCCTATGTCTCTGCCTCTCTCTCTCTGTATCTCTCATGGATAAATAAATAAAAACATTAAAAAAATAAAGGTTAAAAAAATCCTTCTGACTTGTTTTAAAATTTTATCAAGCAATTAAAAAAAATCCATTATTGGGTGTTTTTGCAGCTTACTCTGGCTTGTTCCCGTAGTTCATCCACAATTAAGCGATCAACTCGAGATGGGTTGGAGGTCAGCCTTGGAATTGGAGTGTTATTAGTACTGGATACTTTTTTTCCTGGGTAATTCTTGGCCAGAGCCAATTCAGTCTGTAAAAAATTATATAATTTTTAGATGCCGAATTTTCTAAATATGATTCAATCCTGAATAACATTTCTCTTAGGCCTAAGAAATAAATTGAAAATCACTACTTTAAAAATTTTTCACTTTCAAAAGGTAACAAATACAAACCAAATACCACCATATTTTTCTATCATATTTAATGCATATAATATATGTGAAGGCACCAACAGTTTAATACTTAATTAAAAGAGCTTTTTTTTTTTTATGATAGTCACAGAGAGAGAGAGAGAGAGGCAGAGACACAGGCAGAGGGAGAAGCAGGCTCCATGCACCGGGAGCCCGATGTGGGATTCGATCCCAGGTCTCCAGGGTCGCGCCCTGGGCCAAAGGCAGGCGCCAAACCGCTGCGCCACCCAGGGATCCCCTTAAAAGAACTTTAAAAGAAAATTTTGTTTTTAGGTAGTCTCTACACCCAACGTGGGGCTCCAACTCACAACCCTGAGATCAAGAGTCACATGCTCTTCCAAATGAGCCAGCCAGGCACCCCAAAAGAATTAAAATTTTAACCCATTAAGAAGAGTCTACTTCAAAAAAAAAAAGAAAAAAGAAAAAAAAAGAAAGAAGAGTCTACTTCATAGGCAAAATAAACTTTACATAAATAGCAATTTTAAGTTTCAAATTTTTTAAGTTATCTAATTCCTTACAGTCATGGACTTAAAAACTGTACATTATAGAAGAATTAAGCTTAGAAATAAGGTGAGTACTCTTAAACTACACTAACAAAATAAAGATACGCAGAGGGAACATCCTAAGTTACTTCTAAATGGATAGCTCTGTGTTACCTTTTTTCTCTCCTTTTCTAATGCTCTCCATTGTTCATAGCATTCTTCTAGTCGAATATGAAGTTCACTGGCTGGTCCACTACGGGTTTTAATTGGTCTTTGAAATCCAAAAGTTGGCACGAAACCAGAAAAGGAATTATCACCATACATCATATCATTAAAATAAGGGTATAAATGGCTTAAGTCATCATAAGAAAACAAATCATAAGAATCCAACAGTGGAACAACTGAATGGCCAAATGGGTGAGTGGATCTTAGGGGAAACCCATTTGAGCCAAGTGGTTGAAAACTTTGATTATGCCTTAAATCTCCCATCATATAATTATTAGAAAAGCATGATGCCTGTGTGCGATTCACACGGCTATTAATATTGTTGTCTCCACTTCCCTGACTGTGGCTATTAAAATGACCCTGTGACTCCAACAGATCTTGATATGTATTTTGAGATAAGCCATCTAAATGCTTTGGACCTTCTTCAGGATCATAATGTCCATTCTTAGCTTGAAAATTATGTTTGTTTACATTTTCAATGATCCCATACTGCTGAGCTGAATAGTTATCACAAAATCCATTTGGTTGCTTTATTTTTTTATCAGTAACTGATTCAAAGAGATTTTCTTCTCCAGTCTTTGTCAGTCCTTCCATGTGATTGACAGATTGAATTCTTTCTGCACCATTGTAACTGAAATCAAAACTAGAAAATGCTGAAGGGTTTTCTTGGCAATACTTCTGAAATAAACTGCTATTTGGGGTTAAATTTATGGATAACAGTTGGGGGAAATCTGAAGGATGGTTAGAACCTTTTGAAGCTACACTTACGTGACTATTTAATTTCATCAAGTTACCTTGATTCCGATAAGGAATAGGAGTGTTACTTTTTGTTTGAACGTTCATCCACGTTGGTCTACTTAAGTTGATACCTCCTGAAAATGTTGCTGAGCTTGATAATAAATTCATGGATTTAAAATACTCTGAATTTGGGGGGTCAGGTTTAGTAAACTGTTGTTTTTCTGTGACATTAGCAAAATCATTATTAGCTGGACAAGCTGTGTGAGGTTTTAGTCCATATTCTGATTTTATGCCAAAATCAGCAGTGAATCCTGCTTCCTTTGCAAACTGTTTTTCTGTCAGATGTGGTGTGGTTTTTGGAAATGTGAAATTCTGCTGGTCAGGTATTGTCTCCTCCATTTTTTTCTGATTTGCTGGTTTAACCTGAAATAACTTGGTATAGGTGTCTGCTTCTAGAGTTGGTGTTTCAGGTGTACCATTAGCTAATTTTTTACTATCTTGGACACTAAAATTCGAACACTTATTAAGCTTAGCCTTATTAGGATGAACATATTCTGGGTATCTACAATAATCTGCATTTTCACTGTATCTATTAAATTGAGAAAGAAACATTTCTGCCCTTTTTTGCTGTAATGGTACTTCAAGACCTTTAGCACATATTTTCTCTCTTCCATAAGAGTAAGTATCAACTCCTGATTCTTTCATGATGTCAGACAGACCAGTTTGTGATGTAAAACAGTTTTTGATAAATGGATAATCTTGGAATGTTGTCTTGGCTGTATCATTTGTCTGGATATTGTAACAGTTAGAATGATCACTTCGTGAGGGGTACATCCATTGTTCTTCAAGGTCTAAACCAGTAAATCCATGATAAAGTTCATCTACTTTTTGTTGTGGTATTAGATTACTATTATGCAGGTATTGCTTTTCCACTGCTGACACAGATTCACCACTATAAAAAGCTTGCTGAGAGATGGCTGTATCTATTGGCCTTTTGGTTTCTGTTAAGAGGTCATGGTGATCTGCAAATCTGCTTGTGTTCATTGGCCAAACTGACTTTAAATTGGAGGAGCAGGTCCTAGAACAAGTAAATATATTTAATTACAACTTAGGTTTTAAATGACTTTATTTCCTCATTGGAGAAGTTAGGTTTTCAAAATACTTATACTGCCTCATTGTCCCTTTCTAACTCTGCCTTATAAACTACTATTACATACAAATAATTTTCTATTGCTTGAAATGTGTCACATGCTACATAAATATGCATTTTAATCTTAAAATGTCTTCAGTATACTTTCCCAAGAAATCTTAACTAAGGTCTGAGGCTGGTGACTGCATGGTCTTGCATGAATTGTTTATCTATAGAAAGCAGAAAACAAAATAAGTTTTTCCTTTAATTAGGTTATTATATAGGTGATTATAAAAATGTTGTTGACTGCAATTTTTTAAATGAAAAAGATATACTTTGCTGAAAGTATTACTGAAATTAAAATATTTTAATTGGTTACATGTGTACTGCATATTTCCCTATCTAGGAAATAAGACATTTGGGTAAAATGGCTTCCACACCCCCAATAATCACAGTATATTAATTTTTTTTTACCACATGAATAAACTCCATACGTATTTCTGTATAGCAGTAATGATAGTTTTATTCTTTGGGATATATCTATAAAAGCTCTTTGGAATTTATACTCTTTAAGCCAAACTTTAGCTCATGAACTCAAGGGAAATAGCTCTGAATTATGCAAGAATAATTTTCCAAATTAAAGTTCTTAATAGCAAATTAAACTTTAGTATGAAACTTGCAATTAGATGACAAGTACCTCATCAAAATCAAGTAAATCTATTTAAGTAAAATCTATTTAAGTAAAAATAAAAGCTAATAAATACTGTAATTTAGTATACGTGAACTTAAAAGCTTACTATATACTATATGGCTTATAAATATACTAACCCCTCAGCAAAATACGGCTGTGACTTATCTTGTTCTTCCAAAATATTAGACACAAGTCCATATAAGTCTGTTTCACTGCCATAGTCATTTCTTTCCGTTTGAATCCTAAAAATAAATGAATATCACGTGTAAATTCTTTTCCTCCTACTGAAATATATTGATTTATATTTCCAGACTTATTATACCATTACTTTTGTATAAAATATTTGGATTGGATTTATAACATCATTTCATCATGAATAAATAAATTTTTTTTTAAATGTAAAAACCACAAGGAGATGGAAAATTAGTGTTTTACCTCCTATGTATTTAAAGTAATTTGTTCCTAGAAGTAGTATGTTGCTTTAAGTTAAAACTTCTTGTTTTCTCATATTTTATAGTATTAGGACATTAAAAAAATATATATCTTATATTTGCATAACATTCAAACATTTCATTGATCTTCATAACATAGGATGGGCAGGTATTAGTAATCATTCAGATATTGAAGAATGAGCATTTGAGATTTTAAGAAACTTGTATTTTGCAAAGCATATGTAATTTGCCAAACTACACTTGCTGAACAAGTGGTCTGCCTACAAGTCTAGTGCTTTTTCCACTATGTTGTGTTATTTCAAAAAGATGCAATGTAAAGTTTTTTTGGATAATAATTTATTAGTATATATCTAAAAAAATTCAATGTAATATATACTAAACCTTTAATAGTTGTTATTGGGAAGTGTTAAAGGTTAAAGTGAAATTCTGCTTTCTCTTGTATATTGCTGTAGAATCTAAATTTCTTCAATGAACATATATCAAATTATTTTAAAATATTAAAAATATTCTGAAAAAAATAAAAAAAATAAAAATATTCTGTAGAATTATATATTAGTCTAATAAAATCACTATTTTATAGAACTTACCAAAATTTTCAAATTTTTAAGTAATCTCTAGGGGCATCTGGATGGTACAGTATGTTAAGCAACCAACTCTTGGTTTCAGCTCAAGTCATGATCTCAGGGTGGTATGAGACTGACCCCCACAATGGGTTCTGCATTCAGTACAGTCTGCTCGAGATTCTTTCCCTCTCCCCCTCCTGCTTATGCTCTAAAAAACTAATAAATCTTATTAATAGTATTATTATTAATAATAAAATCTCTCTAAAAAAATAATAAAAAAGTAATCTCTACACCCAACATGAAGCTTGAACTCACAACCCTGAGATCAAGAGTCACGTACTCTACCAAATGAACCAGCCAGGCACCCCTCTTAAAAATCTTATTAATTGAAAAATGTTAAAAATTGGGGAGCCTGGCTGGCTCAGTCAGTGAAGCATGCAACTCTTGATCTCAGGGTCCTGAGTTGAGCCCTACATTAGACACAGAATTTACTTTAAAAAAAAAAAAGGAGGGGATCCCTGGGTGGCGCAGTGGTTTAGCGCCTGCCTTTGGCCCAGGGCGTGATCCTGGAGACCCGGGATCGAGTCCCACATCGGGCTCCCGGTGCATGGGGCCTGCTTCTCCCTCTGCCTATGTCTCTGCCTCTCTCTCTCTCTCTGTGACTATCATAAATAAATAAAAATTTTAAAAAAATGTTTAAAAAAAAGGAGTAAACATAAGATTTTTAAAATAATTATTTTCCAATTAAACTAAAGATGCATCAACCTCTATCAACTGATCCCTTTTATATAATTAAAATAAAGGTAGATGTCACACCCTTAGGCTTCTCTTTGTGACAGGCTCCCACAATATCCTATATTTCATTCTTTAAACCTACTATACTTGTGCTCAGCAAGTCCATCATCATCATTATTGTAAGATCTATAATGGTAGAGATAATATTGGCATGTTAATTCTAATATCCCCCGTAAGAGAGATCTGGCATAAGAGTAGGCCTTTATTATTAATGGAATTGAAAAATATCTAAAACTATCTTATATTTGATAAAATTCTGTTTATTGTATACTTGTGAAGAAAATAATTACTGAAAATTTAGAACTAGATGAAAAAATATCAAATTGTAACTCATTTCCATAAGTTATCCTTAGAAAGAGGAACTTAAGATTTATTCAGTAAGGGTTGCCTCTAATGAATAAAAAAAAAGTAATGAGCTAAAAATTATATATACATAACTGCTAGTTTAAGGTTTCTAAAAATTTGATAAACATCAAATTGTAATGCCATGACATTAAAATGCTGATATAGGGAACAAAGAGCTAATATAATTGGGTTCCCATGTAATCAAACTTAAAAAATAACTTCATTTAGCCTGGAAAATCTGATTTATTAATTTACCTGTTCTTTACATTGATCTGAGAATTAGAAGGCTGTTTAATATCGTCTCCATAAGTAGACCATGGTGCATAAAAAAGTGAAGAATCTACAGAACTTGAATATTCTGTTGATGAAGAAAGTGGAGTATAGGTCTGCCTTAGGTCAACACTGTCTTCACTCTGCAATTTTAAAGACATGTTTGCATATCAGACACATCTAAATTACATTTACTATAGAATATTAGTGAAATAATAATAGAGGAAATAACAGGGCAGCCCGGGTGGCTCAGCAGTTTAGCGCCGCCGTCAGCCCACGGCCTGATCCTGGAGACCCAGGATCAAGTTCCATGTCAGGCTCCCTTCATGGAGCCTGCTTCTCCCTCTGCCTGTGTCTCTGCCTCTCTCTCTGTATCTCATGAATAAATAAAATCTTAAAAAAAAAATAGAGGAAATAACACATGTGTGTAAGAGTTGGGAGATTTAAAATCTAGACTTAGGGGATCCCTGGGTGGTGCAGCGGTTTGGCGCCTGCCTTTGGCCCAGGGCGCAATCCTGGAGACCCGGGATCGAGTCCCACGTGGGGCTCCCGGTGCATGGAGCCTGCTTCTCCCTCTGCCTGTGTCTCTGCCTCTCTCTCTCTCTCTGTGTGACTATCATAAATAAATAAAAACAAAAATTAAAATCTAGACTTAGCCACTTAAGCTTGTTTTCTACTAGGGGTTGGCGAATTTTTTCTGTAAAGGGCCAGATAATAAATATTTTAGGGTTTTCTGGCTGTTAAGCCCTCTGTTGACCTCAGCTCTGCCATTCTAGCATCAAAGCAAATCACAGACAATATATAAGGGGCATAGCTGTGTTCCAATAAAATTTTGTTTACACAATCAGGCAGATCTGATCTTTACTTATTGCTCATCCCTGGTGTGAAACACTTACAATTACTGCACTTTTTTCTGAACAGATAAATGCTGTTTGGACACTATCAGTGTTATTTTCAAGAGATCATTTACAAAATTCAGTCTTAATGCCCCCACTCTGTGTAAAACAGTGAATGTCATTTATACAGATTTTTTAAAAAAAATTTTATTCATTTATGATAGTCACACACACACACAGAGAGAGAGAGAGAGAGAGAGAGGCAGAGACACAGGCAGAGGGAGAAGCAGGCTCCATGCATCAGGAGCCCGTTGTGGGATTCGATCCCGGATCTCCAGGATTGTGCCCTGGGCCAAAGGCAGGCGCTAGACCGCTGCGCCACCCAGGGATCCCTATACAGAATTTTCAAAGAAATTCCACAGAACATTATATTCATCTAACCTTGTGACATGAGTACTCTATTTTAAAAAGAGGAAAACTGAGGCTACAAGTTACTGAGCTGATAGGTGACAAAACTAACCCCAAACTCAAGACCTTACTCCTACTGTAGGACCTTTTAAATAATATCTTCAATTTTCAGCCTAGCTTCTAGTTCCAAGAGATATTATAAAAATGACATTGATATATAAAATTTTATGATCTCTTCAGAAATTTAAAAGTTATTATTACTATATTATTACAATTAGAAAAAACCAAGCTAATTGAGTAAATAAGGCAAAAAGTCTGAATTTAAAATTTTAATGATTTAAAATACTGTCTCTTGGGATGCCTGGGTGGTTCAGCTGTTGAATGTCTGCCTTTGGCTCAGGGCATGATCCCTGGGTCTGGGATCGAGTCCCATATCAGGCTCCTTGCAGAGAACCTGCAGCTCTATCTCTCTCTGTGTCTCTCATGAATAAATAAATAAAATCTTTAAAATAAAATATAAAATAAAATATAAAATAAAATATAAAATAAAATATAAAATAAAATTAAATACTGCCTCTTTCCAAAAGGGATTGATGTTCAGTGAAAATAATTTTAGATACTTAAAATAGAATGAATTTAACACATGATAAAGATTAAACTGAAATATATTTTATTCTAGAAAATGCTTCTTTAAAGAAGTCTGAAATATAGATTCATAATTTTTAACTCTCTAAATGAAACCTGATGTAAAAACTATAAATATCTGGACACAGAAGTGGTTATTTTCTTATAAATACAAAGGAAATATAATCATGACTAAAAATATTTTCTAATTGCTTTTATTCTATTAAAATTTACATTGAGAAGACAAGAATACTTAGGTCAAAGTATTCTTAAATTTATGTTCATCATAGACATAATTAAAATACAACTCTTTAAACAATAACAGAATTTATATACTATATGAATAAAATATGAAAATCTCTTCCAATCACCCACCTTTAGGAATCTCAAATATTTTACAACCATTTATTTAAATTCTGGTTATGAAAAAAAATAAATAAATAAATTCTGGTTATGACTGCTATTTGAAAACTACACATTATAATTTTAGATATCATGTGGACTATTCTGAAGCCGTGGAAACCGAGGCACCAAAGTAATTTTGCTAAGTGTGTCACTAAAGACTACTTTTCCAGAATTTCTTAGTTAGCAGTAACTAAGTTAACTAAGCAAAGGGTTTTTTCTTGAGAACCTTTCATAATTTTATTCCTTTAGTTCTGAAGTTTTTATCATAAGCCCACCTTAACTGTCTTTTAGGTGTGAAACATCCAGAAATGATATAATTGTTCATCTTTTTGAGATAGTGACTTAAAAGAAGTATTTTCAGGTTATGCAATATCAAACAAGATATACAGCATTTGAAACTAACTGCATTTTAGGAGCATTCTTTCGAGTTTAATTTACATTTTAAAGTAAAATTTGAGGATTAGAAAAATTAACTCCTTTTATAAGATTGATTTCAATTTTGTATTCTAGGATAAAATAAAAGCTAAAGTAACACGGTGGATTCAAATGATTATACTTTAAATATCTGGATCCTTTTCAGTTAAAACATTTGTGGGAATGAAGTATGCAGATGATTGGGGCTGGTATATTAATCAGTCTAGATAACTGCAAAATGTATCACTTTTATCCTTGATATACTTAGTTGACTGAAATTAAATCCAAGTAAATTTTAGGAGGTGTATAAACATTATAGAGAGCAGTGGAATACTAGTCTTGGCGGTGAAATGACCTGCATTCCCCTTGGGCTTTGTCACTTAAAGCATTAACCAAGCTCTCTGAGCCTCAGTTTCTCAGTCTGTACGCTGGATGTAATACTATACAAAGTTGTAGTGTGGATTAAATAAAATGATTTATTTGGGGATATTGTTATAATTCAAAGTATAACAATATCAACACTGATGTCCTGGTTAAATAATTTCAAATGGAAATGCCTCACACCACCCTAAGCCCAAATTTAATACGATTGATAAAACTAAATGTTTTAGGTGGGGTAAAAGGTAGCATGTAACCTAAGACACTGCTGAGGCCAGAAAAATGAAGGAATACAGAAAAGCTTCACTTTCAAGTTATCAAAAAAGTAATGTTTGTGCTGACTTGCAATAAATGCTTTTGAAGGAAAAACTATTTTAAGATTTTACTAAGCAAAGTGGGTTTTCTTACATGTCTGACCTCATGTTACACTGAAGACAAAATGATAACAAGAATCGATGAAAAATCTTCCTCGACTTGTTTTTGAAAGTATGTGCGGTGCAGACTCTACTGAAAATGTGACTGGCTTAAGAAAGAGAGAAAGAGAAAGAAAGGAAAGGAAGAAAAAATAGGCTTTCTGGTCCTAAACTTGGAGCAATCTAAACTCTTAAGTGAATGAGCTCCGGGTAAACGACTTTGATTTAAAAACAAACAAAACAACAACCCTCTAACAAAGGATGGACCTGTGATTTGTAGCAATCATAGAAGGAAGTGGAGCCAGTCAGCATCACGCTGTTGAACACATCCGTTAGTCTACTGCTGGGGTCGGCACGGAGGTTCCAGCAGCGATTCGCACCTCCACGGAACGCTACCTTGGGCTGCGCATGACAGGGAGAGGAAGCGGGAGAGGCATCACGCACGGCAAAGCCGGGCTGGAACTGCGGGCGGCTGTTGCACCGCCACTGTTCGCGCAGCTCAACTCGGAATCCACCCCGAGGGCACCGATCACCGGGCCCGCGCTTCTGTCCCCGGGATTCCCTCTCTGCCGACCCCGAGGCGCGGTCCTCGACGGCCCTGACAGGCCCACGCCGGCGGCCACTACCTCAGCGCCGCCGCCGCCCGAGGTGGTGGAAAAGGCGGCGGCGCATCCCCGGCGTCGCGGCTACTGCAGCCCCGGCCGGTCCGTCCTGTCAAGCCCGCGCCGCGCCCCACAAGCCGGGGCCTGCGGGCCGCCGCGCCGCCACCACCCCCGTCCGCCCCCGCCCCGCGGCCCGGGTGCCCCGTCGGGAACGGTTCCTCCCTGGCGACCTGCCCTCTCCCGCCCGGCCGCGGCCTCCTCAGAGAACCGGTCTGGGGACTCGCCGGCTCCTCAGCGGCTCCTCACCGTCGCCGTCCTACAAGCCCTGCCGCCACCCGGACCTAGACGGTCCCCACCGGTTACCTCAAGTCCCTCCCTCAGGCCTGGGGGGCGAGGGAGCGGGCAGGTGTCTCCGCCTCTCACCTCCATGGGGGCCCGCAGCCCCTCCTGGACTAGGTACAGTTCCTGGGGCACGGGAGTGAGGGGGGGCGTCGAGGCCCGGCTCCCTCAGCCCGCACCCCGTCGCTGCTGCTGCCTCCGCCGCCGCCGCCGCCGCCCCGGGCGCTGCCTGGAGCGGGTCTGTGGGTCGCGGGGCCGGAGCGGGGAGGGAGGGGCTGGGGGAGAGGCCGTTACAGTGCCTACCCCTAGCTCGCGACCCCGCACGCGACCCCGCACCGGCCCGCTCCGCCCCACCCCACTCCCTCGTGTGAGGCCCACCCCCCGCTTCGCACCCCGTCATTGGCCCGCTGACCAGCCAATAGGCAACCGCCCCCGGGCCTGTTACCCCCTAGAGACAAGGCCAAGAAGAGGCCGTTAGCGGACCTCGCTCTTCCTTAGCTTCTGAGCCTTTCCCGCTCAAAGTAAGCCTGTTCGGGATTGGCCCTGACTGGCAAGCAGCAGCCCGGTGACTGGCTAATAGGGCAGCAGAGGGGCGGGGCATGGAAGGTGGGGAAGGAGCGCGGGCCTACCGGATGGGAGAAGTGATCGGAAGATTTGAGGAGTCGCTCAGCAACTGGCTGATTATACTAAACCTATCACTGCGCACCTTTTTGTCACCTGTGCATTTCCTTTTTGCCCCTTGGTCCCTCCCATAACTCCCAGAATCCTTTGGAGACGCCAAGAGAATAATAGACGTACCCATTTACGGAAGGTGAGGATCCCGTTGTGGAGTTGAGATTTGTTGGAACGTGTCCTTCCGAGGGAGAGACGCCCTCTGTTTTAGACTCCAGGCCACCATGGGGATGAAGGCGTTTTGGTGTTAATGCAACCCTTGAACAAGGTGCACGCTGATCTGCACCAGACAAGCCATTTACGTGGGCAGGGCCATTTGGAGAGATGATAGTGGTTGGAGCATTGCTAAATGTTGTGGGCATTGAAATATTGAAGATGAGAATCATAAATGCTGCAAACGCCTTTAAGTTGTTTATATTTAAAAATCAAAGCTTGAGAAGAGCTCAATAAAGTGGAAGATGTTCCTTAATTCAAAAGCAAATGGGGGGGGGAAGCAAATGGAGATAGTATAGGGGCACAAATTTTATTGGCCCATATTGTCCCGATAGTTATTTTGGATCTCTTCTGTTCGGCTCTTTTCTTTCTTTTTCGAAAGATCTCATTTTGAATGTGTATGTTGTGGGGGGCGGGGGGTGCACAATCTTACCCAAAGATATACACAAACCTCAGATTAAAATGAGAAGGGGTTATGGGGCGCCTGGGTAGCCTACTCGGTTGGTTGTCAGAGTGTTGGTTTCCGCTCAGGTCATGAACTCAGGTAGCGATATCAAGCCCCACATTGGGCCGTGCGGCTACACAAGTCGTCTGCTGGAGATTCTCCCTCTTCCGCTTCTCTCTCTAAAATAAATATTAAAAAAAAAAAAAATGAGAAGGATGAGATGCCTGGGTGGCTCAGTCGGTTGAGGGTCCTGAGACTGAGCCCCACATCAGGCTTCCTGCTCAGAGGGGAGCCTGCTTTTTCTGTCCCTCTGCCGCTCCCCCTGCTTGTGCTCGCTGTCTCTTTCCCTCTGTCTCTCCATCTCTGTCAAGGAAATAAAATCTTTTTAAAAATAATAAATTAGATTTAGAAATATGTAATTGTTTTATGTATTCTCTGCCTTCGTCTGAATTTAAAGTTTTTTTGGGAAGTGGTGACCTTCTTTCTCCATTTATTGCCTATTCCTATATAGGAGCAACTATAAAAGAGTTTGATGTCATAAGATTGATCACATTTCAGTAACTTTGGCCCATCTCAGAATGGTGCCCTCAAGTAACAAACTCCTTTTTTTTCCTTGCTATTTTGGGGATATTCAAAGATTCATTTTCAGATTCAAAGATTCACTTTCATAGTCAAAGATTCAAAGATTCATTCAGTGAATCTGAATTTATGATTGGATTAAAAAATATTTAAGAACATTCTTTTATATAACTAGAAACAATTTAAACCTATTCCATCCTGGGGCAGCCCCGGTGGCGCAGAGGTTTGGCGCCGCATGCAGCCTGGGGTGTGATCCTGGAGACCGGGGATCGAGTCCCACTTCGGGCTTCCTGCATGGAGTCGGCTTCTCCCTCTGCCTGTGTCTCTGCCTCTCTCGCTGTGTCAATAAATAAAATCTTAAAAAAATAATAATAATAAACCTATTCCATCCTTAAAAATTAGTGCAGAGTAAAAAAAAAAAATTAGTGCAGAGTGAACACTTCTCCAAAATATATAAGGTTATTTTTTGTTTTTATTTTTGTTTTGCAACTCTGGAAGACAATGTACAATGTGGTACTCTTCAGTTACATTAGTGAATTCCTTTTTATACTTTTACACATACTTAAAAATTTTGTTTTGTATCAAAAATATTCAGTTTCATTGAAAAAAAAAGTCAGCCTGCCCCCTAGAAATGTTTTGTGTGATAGAATAATAGGATATTATTTTTCTCCCAACTAAAACTTCAACTTCAAAAAAAAATACATATTTTTAAAAGTTCAAAGTGTATCAGGAACAATCTCTCTTTTTGAAAATTTATTTTTTTATTCGTGAGAGACACAGAGAGAGAGAGGCAGAGACATAGGCAGAGGGAGAAGCAGGCTTCCCACAGGAATCCTGATGCAGGAGTCGATCCTGGATCCCAAGAGCCGAGGGCAGATGCTCAACTGCTAAGCCACCAGTCATCCCATCAGGAACAATCTCCATGCCAGAGAGAACTCTGAATTAATTATTCATAGACAGCAATCCTGTAGGGGATCCCTGGGTGGCTCGGCGGTTCAGCACCTGCCTTTGGCCCAGGGCATGATCCTGGAGTCCCAGGATCGAGTCTCGAGTCCAGCTCCCGGCATGGAGCCTGCTTCTCCCTCTGCCTGTGTCTCTGCCTCTCTCTCTCTCTCTCTCTCTGTCTATCATGAATAAATAAATAAATAAAATTTAAAGAAAGCAATCCTGTAGAGACACCTGGGTGGCACAGTAGGTTAAGCATCTGCCTTCAAAAAAAAAAAAAAAAAAAAAGCATCTGCCTTCAGCACGGGTCATGATCTTAGGGTCCTGGGATCGAACCCCCATCAGGCTCCCTGCTCAGTAGGGAGCCTGCTTCTCCCTCTGCCCACTTTCTCTCTCTCTCTGTCAAATAAATAAACAAAATCTTAAAAAAAAAAAAAACAAAGCAGTCATATAATCCCAAATCAGTATATCATTAAATCACTGCAGGATTATTGTATACGCTCATCTGTGTTAAATGAATTGCTTTTCTAGTTTCCTAATGGACTAGTGGTCCAATAACTTGAATGGGCTGCAAACCTACCTTGATTCAAACCATGCAATTCTTTATGGGCTTCTCTGACTTGAGGTCTTAAATTATCTTAATTATACCTTCTGGAATTAACTGGACTTCCATATACGGTTTCTCAACCTCTAAAAGGTTGTTGGAAGAGTGGAAATGTATTAAGGAAACTTAACTCAAAATTACAGTTGGAAAAACATGAAGGGGAGGCTTTCTTTCGCACCTGTACTACACTCCTGGCTTGCCTAGTTCAGCAAGAAGGAAGATTTCTTCTCAGCCCGGTAACAGCAAGCTGCCCTCATCTACAGCCAGTGAGAGGCTGCCACCGCTTTGAACTCTCATTTTCCTCCAATGAACTTTTGTTCAAAACATACCTCCCAACTGGGTGCCTGGGTGGCTCAGTCAGTTAACTGTATGACTTTGGCTCAGGTCATGATCTGGGATCCTGGGGTGGAGCTCTGCATCTGGCTCTGTGCTCAGTGGGGAGTCTGCTTCTCCCTTTCCTTCTGCCCCTACCCCTGCTCATGCTCTTTCTCTCAAATAAATAAATAAATAAAATCTTTAAAAAAATAACATCCCTCCAAATTTCTTCCTTACCTCTGTAGAAGGACCTCTCCCATTTTGTTCCCAGGATTTGCCTGTGGTTGGCCATTGTTTACTTGTCCTGAATTGCAATTTTTCTTCTATTCCTCCCAAAACTCTATTTTCCTGGCTGAATCACTTACCTTTTTCTTTTAAAAGGGTTGACAGAAGCCTTACAAACAGCTCTTTATTAGAGCTGTTTGAAACTACTCCCTTTTTTTTCAGTACTCAAAGTAGTGTTTTTCTGACTGTCTAACATTATATTTGCAGCCTTTTTTTTTTTTTTTTTTTTGGTAGGAAGTAAGCTAGCTTCTGCTTTAACTTTTCTGTTTGATGGATTTCCAGGTCATTCTCTCTTAATCTGTGTTCCAGGAAACTTGTAGGGTTCCACTTATCTTGAGATGAGACCCTGAAAAAATCATGCATTTACCTTTGCTGAAGAAATGTTTCTGCTTGGGGTGTGGGGAAATTCTTGAGTTGATTAATATTTACAAAATATAATATTAATGTGCATTTCCTATGGCAAGCTCTTCCATATCTTCAAAGATAACATTCTTCCTCATCTTTTAATATATTGATCTTTTTCTATGTATGACTTTATTTCTTGATTAGAATAGAGTGTATATTTGATATTTAAACTTATGCATTGACATTGAACTAGGGCTTTCACTGTAAAATGAAAAGTTCTGAATAACTGTTTCACTGCCCTCCAAAACTGAGTTTCTATTTCTCATTATTTGATTGGAACCAGATGTTAGAAAAGTTTCTTAGAAGAGTGCCACCAGAAAAAGACATATTTTAGAGATGTCTTTGTAAATTTCCTTTAGGATTTTAAATTTCTCCTGAATTTGAGGGGTCCCCAGACTATATAATGAAGTCTTCTGACACAATGAACCAGAAAAGAGCTTCTGAAAAAAAAAAATTAAGAGCCAGAGTTTTAATTTAGGCCACAGAGCACAAGAAGTTATGACAGGGTCCATTTTTAAAGTTCTATCAAAGCTTTGTGTATTATGATGTACCACTAAAAGTAAGATTCCTGGGCAGCCCCGGTGGCGCAGCGGTTTGGCGCCGCGTGCAGCCTGGGGTGTGATCCTGGAAGCCAGGGATCGAGTCCCGCGACGGGCTCCCTGCATGGAGCCTGCTTCTCCCTCTCCCTCTGCCTGTGTCTCTGCCTCTCTCTCTCTCTCTCTGTGTGTGTCTATGAATAGATAAATAGAATCTTTAAAAATAAAAAAATAAAAATAAAAGTAAGACTCCTTCCCAAGGATAATTAAATTGAAAGAACATTCATGAAACGTATGATTTCCAATAGTATGATTATATACCCATAAGGTGGGAAATAAATTCTGTATTTATAGGATCTTCCTGAAAATTCACAGCTCACTTAATTGTTGAAATCTTTAACCAGCCCAAATTTCTATATTATTTTATCTACCTTTCTTTCTATTTGAGCAGTCTTAAGATATTGTGAGAGGACCTACCTATAGGTTCACTCTGAAAGTTAGGTTGTTTTATAATCGTTGTATTAAATAATGGGACTCTGTATCTTTATCAGATTGTCAGAGCCTGGAGGAAGCTGTTCTATTGCAAAAGCCTGCTTAGGTTCTGAGCTGGCCCCTAATCATGCAGGGTTCTTATAGGCTATATCTATCCCCAGGGCACCTATGAAGTTAAAACCTGGAGAAGCTACTTCATTAACCCTTGGAGAGCAGAATATGGAAGCCTTACCTAGTTGTAAGGCTCTACCTCTCTTTCCAGGTCCTTACCTCTGATCTGGAGCCCTACTGCTTGTCTGGCCAGATGATATGGTGCTTGCTCTTCTTCTTCTTCTTCTTTTTTTTAATTGACTTTATTTTTTAGATCAGTTTTAGATTCATAACAAAATTAAATGGAAAGTACAGAGAGTTCCCATATACTCCCTGCCCCCACACATGTACAACTTTCCCTATTATCAGTATCCTGCACCAGAGTGGTACATTTGTTACAATTAATAAACCTACATTGACACATTATCAGTCAAAATCCATGGTTACAGGAGGGTTCACTCTTTACAGTGGGCTTTGACAAATGTATAATGATGTGTATCTACTATGATAGTGCCATACAGAAAGGTTTCACTGCCCTAAAAATACTCTGTGCTCCCACTCATTCATCCTTCCCTCTCCCCTAATCCCTGGTGACCACTGGTGTTTTTACTGTCTCCATATTTTGCCTTTTCCACAATGTCATATTGTTGAAATCATTCAATAGGTAGCCTTTTCAGATTAGCTTCTTTCACTTAGTTATATGTATTTAGGATTACTCCATGTCTTTTCATGACTTGATAGCTCGTTTCTTTTTAGCACTGAATAATATTACATGTCTGGATGTACCATACATAGTTTATACATTCATCTACTGAAGACATCTTGGTCACTTCTAAGTTCTGGCAATTATGAATAAAGCTACTGTAAACACTCGTGTACAGTTTTTTGTGTACAACTGTATAAAAAATATCAAGGAGCATGGTTGCTGGATTATACAGTAAAAGTATGTTTAGTTTTATAAGAAATAGCCAAACTGTCTTCCAAAGTGGCTGTGCCATTTTGCATTCCCACCAGTAATGAATGGGAGTTCCTGTTGCTCCATCTCCTCAACAGTATTTAGTGTTGTCAGTGTTTTTAATTTTGTCCATTCTAATAGATGTGTAATGGTATCTCACTGTTTTAAGGGTTTTTTTTTTACCTCTTGCTTGTACATATTCTTGGTTCCTAATTCCTTCTCTACTTTTTCTTACTGCTCAGTTTCTAGATAAGCTGTTCTCAAAGTGTGGTCCCCAGATCAACAACATCAACACCACCTAGGAACTTGTTAGAAATGAAGTTTGGGGGATGCCTATGTGGCTCAGTGAGTTAAGCATCTGCCTTTGGCTCAGGTCATAATCCCAGGGTCCTGGGATGGAGCCCTGCATTAGGCTCCCTGCTCAGCAGGGAGTTTGCTTCAACCTCTCCCTCTCCCTCTCCCCCACCTCTGCTCTCTCTCTTGCTTGCTTTCTCTGTCTCAAATAAATAAAATCTTTTTTTCTAATTAAAAAAAAAAAGGAATGGAGTTTGGGGGCCTTGCCCAAACCTATTGAATAAAAAAAAAACTACATTTTAACAGCCTCGTAAGTGATTATGATGTAAGCTAAAATTTGAAAACACTGTTCTAGACCTCGACTCTTCAACATGATAGCCTTCAGACATATGTAGGTATGGAACTCTTGGAATACGGCTAGAATGAATCAAGATGCCCTATAAGTGTAAAATACACCCCAGATTTTTTTTTAAAGATTTATTTATTTATGATAGAGAGGCAGAGACACAGGAGGAGGGAGAAGTAGGCTCCATGCCAGGAGCCCCATGCGGGACTCAATCCCAGGACTCCAGGATCGTGCCCTGGGCCAAAGGCAGGCGCTAAACCGCTGAACCACCCAGGGATCCCCTACACCCCAAATTTTTAAAACTTAGTGTGAAAAAAGAAAAGGTAAAATACTTCATTGGTAATTTTTATGTTGACAGCACTGAAATTAAAATCTTTTGGATATATTGGGTTAAAGAAAATACATTATTAAAATTAATTTCACCTGTTTCTTTTTAGTTTTGACATAGGGTTACTAAAAGATTTTGAGTTACATTCATAGCTGTCATTATATTTCTGTTAAGACAGCATCATTCTAGACTATGAGTCTGAAAACTATAGCTCCTGGGCTACATCTGGCCTACTGCCTGTTTATATATATATATAACCCATGAGTTAAGAATGGTTTTAAATTTTTAAATGGGGGCGGCCACAGTGGCGCAGCGGTTTAGCGCCGCCTGCAGCCAGGGGTGTGATCCTGGGGACCTGGGTTCGAGTTCCGTGTCGGGCTCCCTGCATGGAGCCTGCTTCTCCCTCTGCCTGTCTGTCTCTCTGTCTTTATGAATAAATAAATTAAAAATTTTTTAAATGGCTGAAAATAAATTTTACAAAAAAATGATATTCCATGATACGTGAAAATTATATAAAATTTAAGTTTCATTATCCATAAATAAAGTTTTATCAGGACATGGGCACACTCATTTATTTTTATTTATCTATGGTTGTTGTTCCTCTATAGTAGCAAAAAACTAGCTATGGCAAGAACACTATGGCTTTTAAGTCTGAAGTATTTACTATCTGGCACTTTACAGAAAATATTGGCTAAGCCTTGTTCTAGACTATCAGCTTCCACATACTCTCTGGGAGAGGACTCTGCTTTTAATTTGCCCCTACTCTTTGTTCCCAACCTCTGCTTTGCTATTAGGCCCAATTCCTTGACCCCTACTACTCAAATCTCAGTGGTATTTTGGAGTTGCAAGATTTGGCACAGAAATCTTCTTTTTCTTTTTTTCTTAGCTCAACGCAGGGCTTGAATTCATGACCCTGAGATCAAGACTTGAGCTGTTATCAAGAGTCACATGCTGAACAGACTGAGCCACCTAGGCACCCACTGGAATTGCAAGATTTGATCTATGCATTATTTAGGCTATGAAAGAGGTAGGCCCAAAATGTTCTTGCCTTCCAGAACTGCATAAGGAACTCTGAACCCAGCAAAAAGGAATAGATAAATGTTCAATAGCTTCTTTTTCCAAACATGGCGCCTTCTTTCTTTTATTCATTCATTAAAATATTTAATTAATTATTTATTCATGAGAGACACAGAGAGAGAGGCAATCCTGTAGAGACACCTGGGTGGCACAGTAGGTTAAGCATCTGCCTTCAAAAAAAAAAAAAAAAAAAGCATCTGCCTTCAGCACGGGTCATGATCTTAGGGTCCTGGGATCGAACCCCCATCAGGCTCCCTGCTCAGTAGGGAGCCTGCTTCTCCTCTCTGCCCACTTTCTCTCTCTCTCTGTCAAATAAATAAACAAAATCTTAAAAAAAAAAAAACAAAGCAGTCATATAATCCCAAATCAGTATATCATTAATCACTGCAGGATTATTGTATACGCTCATCTGTGTTAAATGATTTTGCTTTTCTAGTTTCCTAATGGACTATGGTCCAATAACTTGAATGGGCTGCAAACCTACCTTGATTCAAACCATGCAATTCTTTATGGGCTTCTCTGACTTGAGGTCTTAAATTATCTTAATTATACCTTCTGGAATTAACTGGACTTCCATATACGTTTTCTCAACCTCTAAAAGTTGTTGGAAGAGTGGAAATGTATAAGGAAACTTAACTCAAATTACAGTTGGAAAAACATGAAGGGGAGGCTTTCTTTCGCACCTGTACTACACTCCTGGCTTGCCTAGTTCAGCAAGAAGAAGATTTCTTCTCAGCCCGGTAACAGCAAGCTGCCCTCATCTACAGCCAGTGGAGGCTGCCACCGCTTTGAACTCTCATTTTCCTCCAATGAACTTTTGTTCAAACATACCTCCCAACTGGGTGCCTGGGTGGCTCAGTCAGTTAACTGTATGACTTTGGCTCAGGTCATGATCTGGGATCCTGGGTGGAGCTCTGCATCTGGCTCTGTGTCTCAGTGGGGAGTCTGCTTCTCCCTTTCCTTCTGCCCCTACCCCTGCTCATGCTCTTTCTCTCAAATAAATAAAAATAAATAAAATCTTTAAAAAAATACATCCCTCCAAATTTCTTCCTTACCTCTGTAGAAGGACCTCTCCCATTTTGTTCCCAGGATTTGCCTGTGGTTGGCCATTGTTTACTTGTCCTGAATTGCAATTTTTTTCTATTCCTCCCAAAACTCTATTTTCCTGGCTGAATCACTTACCTTTTTCTTTTAAAAGGGTTGACAGAAGCCTTACAACAGCTCTTTATTAGAGCTGTTTGAAACTACTCCCTTTTTTTTTTCAGTACTCAAAGTAGTGTTTTTCTGACTGTCTAACATTATATTTGCAGCCTTTTTTTTTTTTTTTTTTTTTTTTTTGGTAGGAAGTAAGCTAGCTTCTCTGCTTTAACTTTTCTGTTTGATGGATTTCCAGGTCATTCTCTCTTAATCTGTGTTCCAGGAAACTTGTAGGGTTCCACTTATCTTGAGATGAGACCCTGAAAAAATCATGCATTTACCTTTGCTGAAGAAATGTTTCTGCTTGGGGTGTGGGGAAATTCTTGAGTTGATTAATATTTACAAAATATAATATTAATGTGCATTTCCTATGGCAAGCTCTTCCATATCTTCAAAGATAACATTCTTCCTCATCTTTTAATATATTGATCTTTTTCTATGTATGACTTTATTTCTTGATTAGAATAGAGTGTATATTTGATATTTAAACTTATGCATTGACATTGAACTAGGGCTTTCACTGAAAATGAAAAGTTCTGAATAACTGTTTCACTGCCCTCCAAAACTGATTTCTATTTCTCATTATTTGATTGGAACCAGATGTTAGAAAAGTTTCTTAGAAGAGTGCCACCAAAAAGACATATTTTAGAGATGTCTTTGTAAATTTCCTTTAGGATTTTAAATTTCTCCTGAATTTGAGGGGTCCCCAGACTATATAATGAAGTCTTCTGACACAATGAACCAGAAAAGAGCTTCTGAAAAAAAAAATTAAGAGCCAAGTTTTAATTTAGGCCACAGAGCACAAGAAGTTATGACAGGTCCATTTTTAAAGTTCTATCAAAGCTTTGTGTATTATGATGACCACTAAAAGTAAGATTCCTGGGCAGCCCCGGTGGCGCAGCGTTTGGCGCCGCGTGCAGCCTGGGTGTGATCCGGGAAGCCAGGGATCGAGTCCCGACGGCTCCCTGCATGAGCCTGCTTCTCCCTCTCCCTCTGCCTGTGTCTCTGCCTCTCCTCTCTCTCTCCTGTGTGTGTCATGATAGATAAATAGAATCTTTAAAAATAAAAAAATAAAATAAAAGTAAGACTCCTTCCCAAGGATAATTAAATTGAAAGAACATTCATGAAACGTATGATTTCCAATAGTATGATTATATACCCATAAGGTGGGAAATAAATTCTGTATTATAGGATCTTCCTGAAAATTCACAGCTCACTTAATTGTTGAAATCTTTAACCAGCCCAAATTTCTATATTATTTTATCTACCTTTCTTTCTATTTGAGCAGTCTTAAGATATTTGTGAGAGGACCTACCTATAGGTTCACTCTGAAAGTTAGGTTGTTTTATAATCGTTGTATTAAATAATGGGACTCTGTATCTTTATCAGATTGTCAGAGCCTGGAGGAAGCTGTTCTATTGCAAAAGCCTGCTTAGGTTCTGAGCTGGCCCCTAATCATGCAGGGTTCTTATAGGCTATATCTATCCCCAGGGCACCTATGAAGTTAAAACCTGGAGAAGCTACTTCATTAACCCTTGGAGAGCAGAATATGGAAGCCTTACCTAGTTGTAAGGCTCTACCTCTCTTTCCAGGTCCTTACCTCTGATCTGGACCCTACTGCTTGTCTGGCCAGATGATATGGTGCTTGCTCTTCTTTCTTCTTCTTCTTTTTTTTAATTGACTTTATTTTTTAGATCAGTTTTAGATTCATAACAAAATTAAATGGAAAGTACAGAGAGTTCCCATATACTCCCTGCCCCCACCATGTACAACTTTCCCTATTATCAGTATCCTGCACCAGAGTGGTACATTTGTTACAATTAATAAACCTACATTGACACATTATCAGTCAAAATCCATGGTTACAGGAGGGTTCACTCTTTACAGTGGGCTTTGACAATTGTATAATGATGTGTATCTACTATGATAGTGCCATACAGAAAGGTTTCGCTGCCCTAAAAATACTCTGTGCTCCCACTCATTCATCCTTCCTCTCCCCTAATCCCTGGTGACCACTGGTGTTTTTACTGTCTCCATATTTTGCCTTTTCCACAATGTCATATTGTTGACATCCTGCCTTTGGCCCAGGGCGCGATCCTGGAGACCTGGGATGGAATCCCACGTCGGGCTCCCGGTGCATGGAGCCTGCTTCTCCCTCTGCCTGTGTCTCTGCCCCTCTCTCTCTCTCTCTCTCTCTCTCTCTCTCTGACTATCCTAAATTTAAGAAAAAAATTAAAAAAAAAAAAAACCCATAGCAAGAAGCAAGGGGAGAGGGAGGGGTCTTCTTTATCAACTCAGAGTAGGGTACAACAGGGTGGAAGGAGCACACTACCTAATCGGGGGTTTACAATGTAAATGTATTCTGTATTTCTCCCTGCTGCATCAGCTTTCTCCGCTCAAATTACAAAGGACCAGAGTTGCCGTTCAAGCAAGGGTACCCACAGATGGCAAGGTGCACTGGGCCGACGACAGGCACGTGAACAAGTACTCAGGGCCGTAGCTGTAACTCACTAATTAGCCTCCTGAGCAGCCATGAGTATATTTGTGTATCTTGGGCAGAGTACACAGGGAACATTGGTGTGTCGCCAAAGGTCATACGGCATGACAAAGATGTCACCAAAGTATCATATTAAAACATCATGGTCGTTGAGTCCCCAGGTACATTTAGTCTATGCTGAATATTAGTGCCTTTGGTATATTTAGCACCTTGAGTGTCTTATGCATGTTTAGGATATCATAAATATTTAATACCTTTTATACATTTGGCATGCCATGACTACTTAGTATGCAGGTGCCTTGTGAATATTAGGTATCCCTTAGTCCTATCCACACATGCTCTACTTGCTATTTAACACATTCTATGACCTCTATATCTAACATTTTGCTTACTAGCTCGTCACCTATAATTAAAACATCTTAGGGGCGCCTGGGTGGCTCAGTTGGTTGAGTGTCTGCCTTCAGATCAGGTCATGATCCCGGGGTACCCAGGTCCTGGGATCAAGCCTGGTGTTGGGCTCCCTGCTCAGCAGAGAATATGCTTCTTCCTCTGCCCCTCCCCCTGCTCGTGCTTTCACCCGTGTGCTTTCTCTCCCCCAAATAAATGAAATCTTAAAAAAAAAAAAAAATCTTTAAATGTTTTACTTGTATTTTATAAACTACCAACTTTAAAAAAAAAAAAATCATTCTTGGGCGTGATCCTGGAGACCCGGGATCGAGTCCCACGTCGGGCTCCCTGCATGGAGCCTGCTTCTCCCTCTGCCTGTGTCTCTGCCTCTCTCTCTGTGTGTCACTATGAATAAATAAATAAAATCTTAAAAAAAAAAAATCATTCTTCAGGGCAACCCCAGTGGCACGGCGGTTTAGCGCTGCCTGCAGCCCAGGGTGTGACCCTGGAGACTTGGGATTGAGTCCCATGTCAGACACCCTGCATGGAGCCTGCTTCTCCCTCTGCCTGTGTCTCTGCCTCTCTCTGTGTGTCTCTCGTGAATAAATAAAAATTTTTTTTAAAAAAATCTAAAAATTAGGGATCCCTGGGTGGCGCAGCGGTTTAGCGCCTGCCTTTGGCCCAGGGCGCCATCCTGGAGACTCGGGATCGGATCCCACATCGGGCTCCCGGTGCATGGAGCCTGCTTCTCCCTCTGCCTGTGTCTCTGCCTCTCTCTCTCTCTCTCTCTCTCTCTCTCTCTCTGTGACTATCATAAATAAAGTTTTAAAAAAATCTAAAAATCATTCTTCAGGTTTTTTTTAAGATTATTTATTTATTCATGAGAGACACAGAGAGAGAGGCAGAAACATACGCAGAGGGAGAAGCAGGCTCCTCACAGGGAGCCGGCGGTGGGACTCAATCCCTAGACCAGGATCATGCCCTGAGCAGACGGCAGACACTCAACCCTGAGCCACTCAGGTGTCCCAACAAACTACCAACTTATTTCTGTTTTATAAAAGGATTGAATATTTTCAATTTTTTTCCATTTTTTAAACATTTAGAAATTATACCAAGTTGTTAGCACTGGTTATGGTGAAGTTTTACAAAGTTTGCTCATGTCTTAGGGAAATGTTTCCCAACATTAAAATTTCTTATAGCCATTTTCAGGGACCTTAAGGACTTCAATGTCTTTAAGGTTTGTGGCATGGCATTACTATTGCCAGCGATTTTTAAATTTCCACAGAAACACATTCAGGTAAGCAGATTCATTGGCTGGCTTAGAGTTGAATATTTTCAAATCATATTCCCACCTTCCCTGTGCCCACAGTCCTGTAAACTCCTGGCCCACTCCCTGCTGTCCCAAATCTACGCCTCCTCCAGACTTCCCTACCTCTAGAATTACATCTTCAGACCTCAGAGTGAACTTTGCAAAAACCCTCCTTACCCTCCTCATATCCACTTCATTCTCAGTACCTCACCTCAAGACACACTTCCATCCCCATCCAAGCCACCGCCAGCCTTCCAAGGTGACTGCAGTTCGCTGCTGCTTCCGCTCTTGGCCTCTTCTATCCTCTTCCACACAGCATCCCAGAATGATTTTTCTCAGACATCAGTTGGATTATGTCACTCTCCTGCTTAAAACCCATCACTGGTTTCTCAGTGCACTGAGGATCCAGTCCAAAGTTCCTAATGTGGTGTATGTGGATCTGTGTTATATGGCCTGTGCCACACCCCCCAGCCTCCCCTCAGCACCCTCCTGCCTTTACAACACTCCTCCAAACAGTCTCTAGTTTCTTCCTGTGGGCCTTTGCATTTTCTATTTCTTTTACCTGGAATGCTCCTCTGACTTGGGACTCCATCTCCCTCACCACCCCCAGCCAATTCTACTCATTCTTCAAGCTTCCACCTAAATGTGACTTCCTCAGAGAGGCTTGTGCTGACTCCCCAGCCTACCAAGGACCTGTATTATTCTCTCATAGTACGCTCTCATTTTGTGTCCCTCATAGCACTTATTTGGCTGTAGATCTTTTTAAAATCTGCCAGCCTTCCATGCTAGCCTTGTTAGAGCAGGGATCTGTTTTGTTCATGGTGGCCCAGACAGCACTTAGCACAATGCCTAGCACATAGCAAACACTCACTAAATAGTAGTTGAATGAACGAATGAGTGTAACACATAGATTTCCTTAGCCTCATATTGCTGACTTTAGTTCCTTCATGTGGATTTTGTGGCCAGAGCTCTGGGTTTGAATTTTGATTCACCCATTTGTGAAGAGTGATCATAAGTGAGTTACTTAACTTCTTTGACTCTCAATATCCCTCATGTATAAAACGGGGAGAGAGATAAGCACTCACAAGTGGTGGTGAGGATCCAGGAAGGTTAGGTCTGGGAAAGCCCAAGGCAAAGTGCACGATCTGGCGCAGGCACTCAGTAAGCACTAGTTCTGCTCACTGCTTTCTCATCCTGTAGGTTTACTCTGTTTTCCACCTGGGACACACCTCCTTCTTCTCAACTGAATTAGGTCCCCTAAGGTCTCACTCATATGTCTTCAGGGAGCCTCCTTCAGCAGCTCAGCCCTTGGTGGGGTGCTCATTCCTCAAACTGTTCAGCTACTCATTTCCAGTCCTTGGAATGTAAAATGGTGACTTTCATTTGGTTTTGTCTTTAAACCTTTTATGTGTCCTGTCTGTTCAACTAGACTTCAAGCCTGCCCGTTGGCCGCAGTATTCTCATCTCGGGCTTCTTCTTTAAAAAAAAAAAAAAAAAAAAGATTGTATTTCTTTATTCATGAGAGATACAGAGAGAGGCAGAAACATAGGGATAGGGAGAAACAGACTCCCTGCTGGGAACCCTATGTGGGACTCGATCCCAGGACCCCAGGATCACAACCTGAGCCAAAGGCAGATGCGCAACCACTGAACCACCCAGGCGCCCCATCATCTTGTGCTTCTTGTCTCCTTCATAGTACCTGGCTCAGTGCCATATACAGGGATGCTCCATTCAACATTTGTGAGTGCCCTCAGGATACCAGGCACCGTGATGGCTCTCACATCCATTGTTGCCTAACTTCATCTTCCATGAGAGTGCCATCAGGGATTACTATGCCTGTTGTGAAAACAGAAGCTCAGAAGTTATAGAAAACTGCCCAGGGGCCCCCGATTAGCAAAGAGCAGTCTTTTACCTCCATGCATTTGATCACCTGGCACATCATAGATGATCAAAACATTCTTTTTTTAAAAAAAAAAAACATTCTTATTAGTGCTCTTTCCACTATACCATCTTGCCCGTCTCAGGAAATAACTGTTCAACAGTGAGGATGGTCATTATCATCATGATCTCAGTTCCTCCCTACCAAGAACTTGGCTGAAAATCCCCTGAAAATCCCCTGGCCTGAATCTCACCCCTAAGTTCTTCAGTGTCCCAGATCCCCAATTCCCACTCGGTTTCCTGGTCATGCCACATCTCTTTGCCAAATTCTCCTAGACTCTGACACAGCATGCCTCTCATCTCCCCACAAGCCTAGTCTCCATATCTTCCCCCATGACAGCTTCTCTTCCTCGTGCCCCCCGCTTCTCCCACCTTCTTCCATCCCCCATCCAGTCCAGTTTTTCTTCAGGTTGCGGGGAGTAAGAAATACACTCCCACCTGGGAATGCCCTCTGAACTAGAGTGCTAACGTCCAGGAAATGCCTAAGGTTCTTTGGAAGGAGAATTATTAGTACTCATTAGTTGGGTGGCTTGGGCAAGTCACATCCCCTTTCCATGCTTCAATTTCTTCACCTATAAAATGGTAAGACTCGCTCATATGTGTCAAGGTCCTACATAAGGTACATAAGCATTGTAGATCTTATAAGGAATCAATAATAGCAGATGCTTACTCAGCACTTCATGTGTGCCAGACACTATACCAAATGCTTTATTTGTTTGTATTTATTCCCTTAATCCTCACAACAACGTATGAAAATGTCATTATTAGCCCTATTTCATAGATGAAAAATGAAAGTCTCCAAATTAATTTACCCTAGATCATCCCAGCCCATGAGTGGTAAAACTAGGCTTCCAAGTCCAGCAGTTCTGGCTGCAGAATCTTTGTCTTAACCACTGCCCTATACTACCTCTTATTTCCTCATAAAATGAGAGGGGTAGTTAAAAATAATCCCCTAGATTTTATAGCTTTTTTCTGATTCTAAAGCACTGTTTACACTCTGTGCCCTATTGGATCCTCAAAACAACCCTAGAGGTAAATATTATTAGAGCAATTTATGGGGTAAGAGCTGAGACTTATTAAGAGGGTCATGAATCCAAGAGCACACAGCCAGGGAGGGCAGGGTCGGGACTCGAACCCAGGACTGTTCATTCCCAGCGCCCAGCTTGCTACACCTCTGATGCCACAGGGCACATCCTGTCCTGTCTGAATCTCCTCCAGCTCCAATATTGCATGCCATCCTTTCCACTTTCTTTGCTTATTTTTTTTCCACTTTCTTTGTTTAAAGAGACCCCAGTGCTCCCTCAAAGAATCCCCTGCTCTGTCACCCCCACACCCACATTGCGCTGAGAGTGCTCACAAGCAGCAGCAGGGGGTGCTGTAGACCAGCACACAGGGACAGGACTGCTCAGGGAGCCCCTGTTGGAGGAAACAACCATAAGCCTCCTTGACCAGTTCTCTCCTTTTTAATTTGCTTGTACTAAAAATGTTTTTGGTAAGTACTACTTGTACCTAACACAAAATTTTAAAGGTACAAATGAGTATACAATGTTCCCGCTCCGCAGTTAACCCAGTTCATCATCCTGGGGGGCAAACCCAAGTTTTCTAGTGTTTCTTTCTAGACATAGTCTATGCTTTTATAAGCAAATATGTATTTTTCTTCCTATACTCACGACAGCATACAAACATGCATATGTTGTTTTTTATTGTTCACACAAATCGTGCGTACTATACACGCAATTTTTCCTGTAGTTTTTTTGGACAATTGATCTTACAGATCAGTCCATGTCATAATTCATAATACCTGTGTTTAATTGAGGATAAGCCATAATCAATTTTACCAGCCCCGATTATTTTATTTTCTAGTCGTACCTTACAAGCAAAGCTGCAAATAAATACACTGTATATAGGTCACTTTGCACATGTGCATATCTGCTTGATAAATTCCCAGAAGTGAGATTGCTTGCCTGCAAATTACACACATTTGTAATGTTGATCCATACTACTAAATTGCCTTGCACTGAAGCTATCCACTTATGGCTGCATCAGCAGGGCATTGGAGGGGATGTTTCCTACACCCTCACTGACACAGAATCTTACCAAGCCTCCTGATCTTTGCCTATCCAATAGGTGAAAGGTGGTTTCTTGCTGCCATTTTAGTTGCATTTCTCCTAAAATGAGTGCCCCCTGACCTCTGGGGCTGATTCATGCAATCTGTAAAATAATTAGCAGAGGCCTCCTCTGTGCCAGGCACCACCTTGGGGCATCCTCCCCAGCTGTCCCTGGTCTGACTTTCCCTCTCTCTTCCTGCCTGCCCTTTGCTGGCCTGCCTTATGACATCTCCCAAAAAGCCATTTTCCTTGCTTGGCCATCCTCATCAGGTCAAGCAGGGGCGACCTCACTTGACCTCTTCTTTAGAGGCTTAAGAGTGAGGAGAATGTGGTTTCTTGCCTTTTCTCTGTTCTCAAGACTAATTCCTGTAACCCAATTAAGCAAAGCTGAGAGGTGGGGACATGTGTCTTCAGGTCAGAATTAACACTGGGTCCTTGGGCTTCTCAAACCACTCAGTCCAGTGGGTTAGTCCCTGCTTGGGTTTTCCCATCCCTCCCCCTCTAAGTGTTAGGAGGGTGAACAGAGAACCTGGACATTTGTCTGTGTTCAGTGGGGTCATTTGCCCTATGATTGGCTTGGCGAAACTTCTTCAGATTAGATGCCAGCTAAACACAAATACATCTATGAGCAGCACTATTTAGACTAAATCAGGGAAGAAAAAATGTGAGAGTCAGTGTTCTTTTCTACATGGGAAACCTCTGAACCATTTCTCAAATCCCCCCTTTTTTTGCAGTCCCTGAGTACTTGACCCTGTTGTGCACTTGACCCTATTGCAGGATAACTGCTCCTTTATTGCCTTCTCCACAAGGCTATATATGAATCAGCTAGAGCTTGTGTCTTTGTTCATCTCTGTATCTGTCCTCAGAATAAAGATAGAATCAAGACATGGGAGCTTTGGATAAGTATCTTCCTGCCTTCCAGTTCCCAAGAATGGCGTCCATATGAAGGCCCACATCATTCTCTAGTCGCTTAACTAATGGGACCTCTACCTCTAGTTCATCCCACGCATGGCTGCTGGAGTTTTCCTCCTAAAGCACACTTGTAATCCAGTCACTTGTGGAGGTTCCCTGTGGCCTACTAAATGAAGTGCAAATTCCTTAGCTTGGAATTTAGGGGCCCCCGTGGTGATATGGCTCTGGTCTACCTTTCCAGTTCTTCTTTCCACTACCTCATGCCCAATCAAACTGAATTACTCAATGCTTCCCAAGTGGGCCCACATTCCATCCCTGTGCCTTTGCCCCTGCCAGGCCTCCTGTGCCTAGAACACCTTCCTCTTTGCTCCCCTTCCATCAATGATGCCCGCTTCTCTCTCTCTCTTCCCACCCCACCCTTTGTTTAAAAAGTAAGGGTAATAAATTTTTATAAAGAAGAAAGAAGATGAATTTTACATATCCTTCTGGGTCCTTCCCAAATGTAATTGACCCGAGAGCCTCTGTTCAGATCCCCCAGATTTCCCACTTAGTTCCCTAGTCTGGCTTCGTCGTGTATACTTCTTTCATGACTCATGTCTGCTGTATCTTGCATCCTCATTCCTGTGGCACCTCAGCCTGAAGACTGGGAAGCAGAGACTGTGTGACCCATCCTTGTGTCACCTATAGTTGATCCATGTTTGTTAACAAAGAGGCTCTCCTGACTGTGTGGCCTGTTTTCTTTCCCCGCTTTAAGTTTGGAAAATGGGAAGAATTGGGGACCCACGGCCACCACCACTGCAATCACCCCTGTGGACTCTCCTCTGAAAGGGGTCTTAAGGCAGAGCTGCCCCAGTGAAGTCAGGAGATCCCATCAGCCTTCCAGAAAACAGTAGGAACCTGTGCCTAAGGCTTGGGAGAAAAGTGTCCTGTTTGCCCTTTTGCTGAGAAAGGGTACCATGGTTAACGTGTCTAATGACTGGAAGGAGGAGCATTTGTTCACTTTGAGTTCTTGGAAGGAGAAATGGAAAGCCATCTCTCTCCTTCCCCTGCGGCTCTGGTCTCCCACATTGAGCAGATGGGCACAGACACTTCTCCATTAAAGGCCTGTCTGCATTGTTGGGTGGTGATGTGTACACTGGCAAGACAGCAGGAAGACAACCTGGTCCTTCTCCAGGGCTTGCTTCTGGTGCCTTCTGCAGAGGAAGGTGGCATATCTCAGGGTTTGGATATGAGTTTTGGTTCCCACTGCACTGTTCAATAGCCAGGTGACCTTAACTGAGTCCCTTAATTTCTCTCGGCCTCAAAATAGAAATACCTTTACCTTTACCTTCCACGTGGGCTGTTCTGAGCACCAAAAGAAAAAATGCATATGAGAGTGTTTTGCAAATGATATTTTTAAAATGTTATTTAGGGGTGCCTGGGTGGCTCAGTGGTTGAGCATCTACCTTTGGCCCAGATAGGGAAGTGGGGAGCCCACTTCTCCCTCTGCCTATGTTTCTGCCTCTTTCTGTGTGTCTCTCATGGGTAAATAAATAAATATGGCAAAAAATAAAAAATGTTATTTATATCCTGTCTTGTTGTGCAATGGAAATCAAAAGTGAGAATTAAAAACATCAGATGAAAAGAGTGAAAACATAAGAGCCCTGAATGAGACTAGATGCATCCCTTGTTTGCCTTGTTTTCTGTGGGTGGGTCTCAAGGTTGTTGGGAAATGTACACTGTTAACTGAATCAGTGGAAGGGGTCATTTGGGTGGTGGTGTTTCAGGGTGTCCAATGTGGACATTGAGGCTCATAGCAGGGCCAACAAGTTCTGGATGGGCCTTGGATGAGAAAGGGTACCATGGTTAACGTGTCTAATGACTGGAAGGAGGAGCATTTGTTCACTTTGAGTTCTTGGAAGGAGAAATGGAAAGCCATCTCTCTCCTTCCCCTGTGGCTCTGGATGAGTCTCACCTGGATCTCCATGGACAGGGGCTTGTCCCAACCCCACCATCCACATAGGTGCCATTGCTCTAGTCTAACCAGATCCACTCAAACCTAGAGGCAGCCGGGTCCTTGTAAACATCTTCTCCTTCACCCCTACCTACCCCATAAGGCCAACATGAATGACCTCCTTGTGGGAACACACTCACCTACAGCCCACTCAGACACTTGTCTTTTAAAAAACACAAACCAGGGGCACCTGGGTGGCTCAGTTGATTAAGCATCTGGCTTCACTTCAGCTCAGGTCCTGATCCCAGGACGTTGGGCTCCCTGCAGACCCTCTGCCTGCCGCTCTCCCTACTTGTTCTCTCTTTCTGTCCAATAAATAAAATCTTTTTTAAGATATAAAAAAAACCTACAAACCAGCTTAGTTGATATTTATAATACACATATCAGAAAGTTCACCCTTTTAAAGTATACTGTTCAGGGACACCTGGGTGGCTCAGTGGTTGAGTGCCTGCCTTTGGCCCAGGGCACGATCCTGGAGTCTCTCTGTGTCTCTCAAGAATGAGTAAATAAAATATTTTTTTAAAAGATTTTATTTATTTATTCATGATAGTCACACACACACACACACACACTCACACACAGAGGCAGAGACACAGGCAGAGAGAGAAGCAGGCTCCATGTACCGGGAGCCCGACGTGGGACTCGATCCCAGGTCTCCAGGATCTATATATATAATATATATATAATATATAATATATATAATATATATAGTTCAAAGTTTGGGGTACATACCCACTCTTGACCTCCTGTACTGAATACCATGCTCATCTGAATCTTTGCCACACAGACCTCAGTTTCTTTCCCTTTGCTCTCCCTCGGCCCTAACTCTTCACTCTCTGAGTCTGGACTCAACTCCTGGGAAAGGTGCCCCATAGTTCTGGCATTTTCCACCTTGGACCATCTCTCTGGCTGGGGGCCCTCATCAGGTCTGCTGTACTATAAAAGTCAACTGGCGCTGGGGTTGGCGGGGAGTGCACAGAAAAGCTGCCAGCGTGAGCTCCACATTTGGTGAGATTGAGGAACGCCCAGGGAGAACCCAGGCGGCAAGAGGCTGTGGGCAAGACCAGCCCAGGGAGCTGCAGCACTTGACAGATCACATTGTTAGACCGTGACTCACTCCTGCCGCAGTCTGGAAAGCTGAACCGCTCCGCCTGGCCTTCAAAGGAGGGCCGCTCGGACTGTGGGTGGACTCTGAGCAATCCTCTGAGGGCCAGGTTGGACAGGCCGAGCAGGGACCTGTGAATTCCAGAGCTGGACTGTTTCATGGCCCTTGACCCCACGTTGGGAATCCCTGTTAAAAAGTCATATGGTGGGGGCCTGAAAGGGGGAAGATAAGGTGTCTTCTTCGTGCTTTCCAAGAGAGAAGAGGGGGTCATCTGAGTTTCTGACCCTGCTCTGGGATCTGGGCTCTGCTGACTGGCAGTGGAGACCCAAGCCCCAGCTCCACTGTTGATGAGTGTCAAGCAGGCCCCCCTAAGGGACCCTCTCATTACCCTCCAGCCCCCTTGTGTAAAGCTGTTCCTGACCAAGTGGCATTCACATATTCCCCTCTTCTCATTCCCTTCTCCTTCTCCCCATATTTCTGCTTTTCCCCATCCACCCTGTCAGCCCCCAGATCTTTCACATATAAAGAAGAGAAGGGGGACTCTTCCTTTCCAGCTTACTCTATGGGTTTAGCATCCCTTTGTTTCAAGTGCCCATGAGAGTCTGGATTAAACCTGTCCCTTTCCACAGGCTGGGGAGGGGCTGCCCAGTCGAGACCCGCTGCCCTCCCAGCACAGCACACAGTCCTGCTCTCCAGGTGTGCTTGGGCCAATACCTGACTGGAGTGTTGAGAGCATGACCCAGAACTCCCCGTCTGATGGGGGAGACAGAGTTTGGTCTCTGGGAACCCCTGTCTGGTGGAGGAACTTAGACTAAAACAGTTAAATACTATTTCATAGAGCAGTAGGTTCCCAACTGCAAATTCTATGAAGTGCTGAAGCCACAGAGAAGGACTAGGGTTGTGTCAAGAGTCTTTCTGAAGCTCCTTCCTTAAAGCCCTTGAGAACCATGCCATATAATGGTCACAATCTGTTTTTTAATTTTTAAGATTTTATTTTTTAAAAAATGTTATTTATTATTTGAAAGAGAGAAAGAGACTGAGCACTGGGTGGGGGGCTGGGGCAGAGGGAGAGGGAGAAGGAGGCTCTCCCCCTGAGCACAGAGCCTGATGCAGGGCTCCACTTGGAGCTCCATCCCAGAACTACGAGCTCAGGACCCAAGCCCAAGTCTGACGCCTAACCACCTGAGCCATCCAGGCCCCTCCTTAAGATTTTATTTTTAAGTAATCTCTACCCTTAACACGGGGCCTCGAACCCACAACCCTGAGATCAAGAGTCGCTCATTCTTCTGACCCAGCTAGCCAGGCGCCCCTGCAGTCACAATCTCTAACACTCCCTCAAACAAAGCCAGGTGGAGTGCCTATTGCCCGTGGAAGTTAAGGCTGGGCTGAATTAGGGGTAGCTGCCTTTAAAAACAGGAAAGACCCCCAAATGCAGTGGTCTTTCCACCACCCCACGCTACTTCCATTGACATAAGGAACTTCAGGAATGGGCATGTCGGGGGGTGGGCTGTGCAGCCAAGTGGGAAAGCTGCAAGACGGTGAGAGCTGCTCCATCTGCTAAGGGAAGGAGGATGAAGGAGTGGACCCAAAGTATCTCAAAACAATATTCTCTCTCTCTCTCTCTTTGAGGGGGGTATGAAGTAAGAGAGGGAAAGAATCCCAAGCAGGCTGCAATGCAAGGCTCGATCTCACAACCCTGAGATCATGACGTGAGCCAAAATCAAGGGTCAGATGCTTAACCTACTGAGACACCTAGGCACTCCCAGTATTTTCTCTTCTGTGGGAATAGCAAGTGCATCTGAAGGAGACCAGGAGAGCTCCCAGTTTTAGGGGGAACTTGGCTGATTGGGAGACCATCCCACAGCCAGGAAGGACCTTCATGGTTACTTTCCCCAGCTACACTAGTGCTGGGCCCACCTCACATCCTCTAAGGGTGTGTCACTGGTACCACCACCATTCTCTAAGTGGGGCTTTGAGAAGTGAGATCACTGGCAGCTGGCTCACTGCAGATCTGGGACCCGAGCCCAGTCTGATTGCAAATCTGGTGGTGGTTCCACGGTGCTGCATTGTCACATTACGAGCTGGTATCTAGGATCATTACTGCTTCCAAGGTCCCTGCCGAAGGCGCCTATTCTCCACCAGAGCCACTGCCCTCTTCAGTCTTTGGGACAAAGGTTGAAAGGCTCACTCTCAGGGCTCAGAGACCCCTGGCCCCTTTCCCAGGCTCCTTAAGCAGTTCTTAGTCAAGCTGTTCTTAGGCTCCATGTTACACCCCCTCCGGCCCCCACCCACACCCTTCTAGCCCCAGCTGACTTGGACGCAGAGAGAAGGACTTGAGGCCAGAAGGCTTTTGTTTTTCAACGATGGAGAAATGGCTGAAATCCCGGCATCTCCCCCAGAAGACAGAGGCAGCTCTGGATTTCCTGTTGCTCCCAACACGGGCCAGATAATTGGAGACAGATTTTTGTGCTTGAGTTGGGAGGTGAAGCTGGAAGTACAGTCATCAGGCCTCCCGTGAGTCCCTGTACGCGTGCGCCACTTTGTTGGGGTTTCTTTGTTGGTGCTTAATGTGTGTGTGTGTGTGTGTAGACACTTGTGTTGGAGACAGTATGTGTGTATATCTAAGTGTGTCCATATGTGTGTGCGGCACACCTGTGTTCCTGGTACTTCTTTTTTAATGTCCAGGACCCTGCATGGATGTCTGCCTAAGAAAGTGTGTAAGCATGTGTCTGGGTCTCTGAATGGCTTCCTTTTTTTTGTTTTGTTTTCTTTTGTGAGAGTCAGTCCAGCCTGGGGAGACCTCACCAGTCCTTTTTGGATCTTATTACTCAAGACTTAGTGATTAAATGTAAAACAGTAATTAAGATTAAAAAAAAAAAAGGCAGGAAGGCAGATGGCCTTCAGCAAGGGGTATGAGGGATAGAAACAGCCAAGGTACAGTCAGAGGAAAGAGCCAGGGGGAACCTCCTTACAGAGCAGAGGGGCTCTTTTGGGGGTGGGGTCTTTAATGGTGGAAGGCACCACAAGATTCCAGAACTCTTCTGCTTTCTTCACACTTGAAGGTTGGGCAGAGGAAGGAGCTGCTCTTGCCTTGCCCGCCTGCCTGAATGGCTACCCTGGAAGGAGAATTGAGCCTCTTTCTTCTCAGCCCCTCTGTGCACATTCACAAATGTAGGTTCTTTTTTTTGTTTGTTTGTTTTAAAGGTCTTATTTAGGGATCCCTGGGTGGCGCAGCGGTTTGGCGCCTGCCTTTGGCCCAGGGCGCGATCCTGGGGACCCGGGATCGAATCCCACGTCGGGCTCCCGGTGCATGGAGCCTGCTTCTCCCTCTGCCTCTCTCTCTCTCTCTCTCTCTCTCTCTCTGTGACTATCATAAATAAATAAAAAAAATTAAAAAAAAAAATAAAAAAATAAAGGTCTTATTTAGGGGCAGCCTGGGTGGCTCAGCGGTTTAGCGCCACCTTTGGCCCAGGGCATGATCTTGGAGACCTGGGATCGAGTCCCACATCGGGCTCCCTGCATGAAGCCTGCTTCTCCCTCTGCCTGTGTCTCTGCCTCTCTCTCTCTCTCTCTCTCTCTCTGTGTGCCTCATGAATAAATAAATACGATCTGTATTTTTTATTTCTTTATTTTTTTAAAGATTTTATTTATTCATGAGAGATACACAGAGAGAAAGGCAGAGACACAGGCAGAGGGAGAAGCAGGTTCCTCACAGGGAGTCCAATATGGGACTTGATCCTGGGACTCCAGGATCACACCCTGAGCCCAAGGCAGACGCTCAACCGCTGAGCCACCCAGGTGTTTCAAATGTAGGTTCTTTTTACTACAAATGAAATACAGACCAGTTGGGATGCAGCCTAAATCATACTCGTGGCCAGTCATGGTGTACCTGGTGCACACTCTATCCTGGGCTGGGCACTTCACATACATTTTGTATCAACAGTATATATATGTATGTATGTGTATAATCACTTATAATCACTTATGAGGGGCACTGGGGTGGCTCAGTTGGTTAAGCTTTCGACTCTTAAAGCTCAGGTCATGATCTCAGGGTGGTGGGATGGGGCCCTCCTTAGGTGTCTGCTCAGCAAGGAGTATCTTCTCTCCCTCTCCCTCTGCATGCTCTCACTCTATTTCAAATAAATAAATAAATAAATAAATAAATAAATAAATAAATAAATAAAGATTTTGATTTTGAGAGAGAGAGCACAGGAGCAGGGGTGGGGCAGGGAGTAGGGGGAGAGGGAGAGGCAGACTCCCCACTGAACAGGGAGCCCACCGCAGGGCTCTATCCCAGGATCCTGAGATCATAACCTGAGCTTCAAGAGTGAAGCTTACCCAGGGGCCCCATAAGAAAATAAATCTTAAAAAAAAAAAAAAAAAAGCCCACTTATGAGCTGGGAATTGCCTTTTTGCAGAGGAAATGAGCCTTATGATAGAGCAAGAACTTTCACTCACCATGATTCCCCCAAGAGGTAATTCACTTGTTCGCTCAACAAACATGTACTTCCTAGTGACCTTCATCAGACACTACGGTACATACCAGGGAGCAGAGGCAAACAAGACACAGTTCCTGTCCTCAGGGAGGCCACCCTCTAGGGAGGAAATCAATGAGGCTCCAATGATTGAACTCCTCACTCTCTAGTTGGACCTGACGGCTGTCGATGCCAGAGCCAGGTGTCTGTGACAGGGCTGAGGACTTTTCAGATGCGGTAAGATCTATTCCCAGAATGAGTTGTTCCTTATAAAGACACTGGTTGTAAGGACTAGCTGGGGAGGAGAAGACTTGGTAGCAATGGAGGGCAATGGAGTAGGGCTTGAGTGGGGAGAGATGGGGAGGACGCCGCCTGCCTGCCCTCCCCGTGCATTTGCTGGGTGGACATAGGGTCCCCACAGGGCCCAGCCCTCTGGCAGGAGGAAGGACGGAAATGAGGAAGATGCCCACACCTGTGCTTCTCTGATTTGGGGGACAGGGAGGGGAGAGTCCCCTCCTAGCTCCTGGTGGCTGGATTAATCCCCCCTTGCAGCCGCCTCAGCATGCCGCCAGCGTTCCGGCCTAAATCGCTTCCAGTTTGTTTAGTCAAAACCCTTGGCCCCGACATCAAAGCCCTTTGGAGTTTCTGGGGGTTGTTGTTCTTATATGGTGTTTATTTCAGAGTTGGTTCTCTGTCACCAACTGTGCCTGAGCAGGGAAGGGCAGGAGGGGCTGCTGGGGCCTTTGGGTTTCAGAGACACCAGGTTGCCTGGGGGAGGGTGACAGGACAGTCTCCACACTCTCTCCCCTGTGCCTGCCTCTACCTGGTGCACAGGGGTACCAAAAGAGAGGCTGCTTCTCCCCTGCCCAGGGCCCCACACAGGAGCCTCCGTGCCCCTTACATTGATGCCAGACATTTTCGTCTGGGCTTCCAGGGGTCAAGTCTAGGCCACCTCCCCCCTCCGCCCATTCCGGCCCTCATCTTAGAACCCCTGGTTTCCCGCCAAGCACACAGCTCTCCAGTGTCCACCTCACCACCCTTATCCCTCTGGGCCTGGCCCCAGACCCCAGCTCCTTCTACCCTCCTCCTCCCTGCCTCAGGAGAGCTCTTCTTTTAATCTGATTGGCTGACCATGCATCCAGCTATTTGAACTTACACTGGGTTCCACTTGGCTCTGGGATCTGTACCTTTCTCATTTCTGAGTTCCTGCAGGTTCTAGTAGGTTCCCTCTTTCCTGTGCCTTGTTCCTCTGTGCCCAGGCATAGGGGTGCACCCAGTGAAGAGGGGATGCTTTATCCAGGGTAGGTGGAGGAATGAACTTCTTTTGTAGGGGCTGGTAGCAAGGATGCTGAGCTGGTGGCCCAGGGGGAGGCAGAGCTACTAGGAGTCTTGCTGGGGGGAAAAATCTGCACTGGGTGAAGTAGAAGGCAACTCCAGATCTTAGCCACTCACTGGAGCAGGAACAGAGATAGGCATGAAAGACCAGAAAGAGGGAAAAAAGAGAGAGAGAGAGAATGAGCAGGGGAGAGAGGAGTGAGGATATGTAATGGGCCCAAGTCTTAGGTAAACTTTTGTTAAATACAAAAGTTTCCAACCAAGATCTATAAGGACAGAGTCCTCTCTGGGTTGACTACCTTCTTTCCCAGAATGTTCCTAGGAGTTAGAGGAGTCTCCAGACTCCCCAATTTATACTCTCCCTCCACCACCTCAGCTGCCTCTGTTTTTTCCTATCATTTTCTTGGGCTGCGCCCTTCCTGCCTTCTTAACTTCCCATCAGCTCTCTCAATGCTCCCACACAAAAGGACCTGAGAGCACCAGTGGCCACATTTAGCCTCTCCCAATGGCTAATAATTTACAGTTGCTTGCTAAAAAATGGGAGCCCAGCCAGGAGTGGTAAAAACTGGAAGTGGACTTAGCAATCACCTCTGCCATGGGATGATGGGAGGGGCATCTGAATTTCCTGCACTTTTGCCCACACTTGTGAGCCAAGAGCAAGGTCTTCACAGGGAGCCCCAGTCTAGAAACTTGGCCAAGCACAGTGAGCTCCTTGCTCCATGGACTCTCCCACAGGAAGCCTCATTGAGGGTTCCCCCAAGAGGTAGTAATTCAGAATGCCTGGACACAGGCTCCCCATCCTCAAACCAATGTCTTCAATGCCCTAATGAGCTTGTCTCCTAATTATGGAAGGAGGGGAGGTGCAGTTTTGAACCACTCTCTCCCAGGGTGGCCCCTGGGCTCAATCACACAGCAGGTGCCTCCCTCTCCTCCCTAACCCCTCACTCTATACCCACCCCCACCTCTGCAGACTGCTCCTTAGTTAATAATGTTAATGTGGCTGCAGCTAGTGATTAAAACCATTGGTTTGACTGAGACTTAGCGATCAACATCCCTGGCATAGTTGCTAATCCCTCGGAAATATGTTTTTAATAATCGTAAGGGAGGAGGTCAGGGTGGGTGGTCCTGGGAGCTGGGATCCAGGGCCTCCTATTCCCCCAGCCCTCAGTTCCCATGGTTTCTCTTAGGCAGGCACTCTGGGATGTGTTGGAGCAGGGGAACCACTTGGGAAGACCAGCCAACTCTGCAGCAGATGGAGGTGATGCCTGGTACACAGCTGCCTCCGCTAATAGGAGAGGGACAGGACTGTGCCAAGGGTGTGGCTGCCATGGCGAAATGAAGTGCCCAGGGTCAAGAGGCTTTAGCCACGTGGAAGGATTAATTCTGAGCCCTGTATTGCTCACTCCCATGCCCAATGACCACGGAGGAACCACAGGTTCCAAGGATCCCCTCACCAAAGCAGCCCAGCTGCTTCTTTGGTCTCACCCAGTCAGAAAAGCCTTAAGTCAGAAGGGTTCCTCTTCCATGCCCTCAAGCTTCTCCGGCCTCCTGATCATCCCATTCAATTGTTTCATTTTTGTTGCCTTTAATAATACATTTACGTAATGCCTTTATAATTGTTATATGAACAATATAATAGCAGGCACATAATAAATGTAAACTATATATTAATATATTATGTGCAATAATATAATTATTATGATTAACATTTTATTGACTGCCTACTTTGTCAGGCCCTTTATATATATTACCTCTTATGTTCATAACACCCTGCCAAGCAGGCCTTATTATCCTGTTTTATATATGAGAAATCTGAGACCCAGAGTGGTTAACTTGCTCAAGGTCATATAGCTAATAAGGGGCAGGGCTAGCTAGGTCTCTGGCTAACTTCAAATCCATTTTTTCCCAAGCCTAACACTGTAGGGAACCTGAATAATAAAATAATACACAGACAGTGCTATTAAAACACCGATAAGGTGACTGGGTGGCTCAGTCAGTTAAGTGTCTGACTCTTGGTTTCAGCTCAGGTCATGATCTTGGGGTCCCAAGATGGAGCACTCAGTGAGGAGTCTGCTTGTCCTTCTCCCTCCCCCATTCGCTCCTCCCTGCTTGCTCTCTCTCAAAAAAATAAATAAATAAAAACTTAAAAAAAAAAAAACACGAATACTGATAATTCAGCTCCCAGGTTGTGGCACACGTGTACACATATGCACACACACACAAGCAACTAAAAGTTAGATGATGGCACAAAATAGCTTTTGGCAAGCTGACACCAGCCAGTGTGGGTGAGGGCCTAGTGAGTGTAACTGGCAGGAAAAGTCCTAGCTTAGAGGAGGGAGAGGCCACCGAGGGCATCAGAGAACTCTGAAGACTTCATGGAGGGAGGAGAGGGATTTGCTGGACAGGAAGCTGTTGGTGGTGGGAGGAGCGGGAGAAGGTACATGGGGGAAATTCAGTGGCAGTGAATAGACCAGAGTGGTCCGTAACCTCTGTCCTTCCACTCACCATCCCTGTAAGCAGGCCTGCCCTTAATGTTGGCAGTGCTGGGGCCAGAGTACAAACAAAAGCCCACTAACAAAAAATTTCTAAATATTTAAAAGTTAGAAATCAAGTGAACAAATGATGAATAAGATAGATCCTATCCCCTTACCATGGCAAATCCACTTTCCTCCTGACTTCAGAGTTTTGCACTGGAATACCACATTCCCTCTCACCTGCGGTGAGGACACATCCGCAGCCCATGCATGCGAGCCCCTTGCGAGCCCTGCCCGGCCCCATAGACAGCCATCCCTAGGGCACCCCTCAGCCCTGAGCATGTGCACACTTGCGCTGGTCCTGCCCTCCGTAGGATGGATGAGGGACCGAACTCTATGGGCCTTGGAAACAGTCTGGGGTCACTTAGATGGGGAATTTTGGGGATCAGTGAGGCCCTCAATTCAGATGCAAAACATAAGGGACACCAAAAAACTCAGTAATAAACAATATTTTAATGTAATATTTTAAAATCAAAATGAAAACAAAAGATCCAGGTCCCCTGGGTGGTTCAGTGGCTGAGTGTCTGCCTTTGGCTCAGGTCGTGATCCTGGGGTCCCGGGATCGAGTCCCACATCGGGCTTCCCACAGGGAGCCTGCTTCTCCCTCTGCATGTGCCTCTGCCTCTCTCTGTGTGTCTCTCATGAATAAATAAATAAAATCTTAAAAAATAATAATAAACCAAAAGATCCATAATAAAACACCAACATTTTAAATAAAGGCAGGATCAGTATTACTGTTGTTGTTGTTGTTGGGGTTTTTGGTGTTTCTCCTCTTCTCTTCTCTTCTCTTCTCTTCTCTTCTCTTCTCTTCTCTTCTCTTCTCTTCTCTCTCTTGTCTTCTCTTTTCTCTTGTCTTCCTTTCTTTCTCTTTCTTTCCTTAGACTTCAGTGTGATTCCACACAGCACTAGGACGGAACCCACAGCATCATCTAGGAGGGAGTGTGGAGGGGACTGTGGCTCCTAGCTCAGGGAACCCTCTTGCCTAGAGCCTAAGGATGATACATACTGTGTGTTCCTGAAGACATCCAGCACCTAGCAGGGGATCTGACACTTAGTAGGCCCTCCATAGATACTTCTTGAACAAGCAAATGAATACCACTAACTTTTCTAGAATCATCACAGTCCTATTCATTACCAGGTTACCAAGTGAAATGGGTTATAGCCACTCTCAATACAGTATTCCCTGTTACGAGTATGTTGGCTGGGTCAGAGCCATGAGTTGGGGAACAGAGGCAGGGAAATTGTCAAGACTTCAAGAAGGCTGACCTAGGATCCTGGAACAGTTTGAGGCAGCAGGAGGCAAGGCCCTGTGGTCTGAGAGATGAGCCCCAGGAGATCCAGGAGAGATGGTGGCCAGGGGTCTCTGAGGCTCAACTGGAAAAGAGTTCTGACAATGACAGGGGTAGGGAGTTGGAATTGAGACTTCCAGTGGGTGAAAGAAAGTGAGGGAAGAGCTGGCTCCCTGAGGACCAAGGAGCTGGCCAGGGAATGAGCAGGAGTGGGATGCAGGGAAGGGAACTATGGGGTCTGGCAGGAAGAGCACAGGGTCTAGGAGTGGCGAGTGTGTGTGCTTCTACACAGTGAATAGGAGCCTGGAGAAGGGGAGGAAGGGGAGTCCAAGCCTCAGAGTGCGGATCCCAGAAGCCAAGAACAGGTCAGTTCCTCAAGAAAGGTTCTAGGTGGCACCCCCCCTGCCTCCGCCGCCCCCCCCCCCCACTCAGGTTACACACCAGTGTTTCCTATTTCAGGCCCTAAGCCCTTTCCAATTGCTCAGCCTCTACCTCAGCCTCCACCACCTCCTCCCCTCCCTTTGGCCTCCTCCCCCACCCGTCATTCCCCAGAGAGAGACAAACACACTTGATATATGAAGTGTTTCCACCTCTACTCTTGGGAATCCCACAAAGGCTTCAGTGTGTGGCGCCTGGCCCCTCCTCACTTTCCACTCGCAGCTCCTCCCCTCCCTTCTGTCTGGGAGTCTGGGAATGCCTCCTTTTCCCTGGGAGGGAGTGGGCTGGGGAGGCGGCAGAGAGAAGGAGGACAAGCGGTGGGTGTAGAGGACTCCTGTCCTCTCCAACCGTACCCTTCTTATAGCAGGTGGGTGTGGGTGTGGGTGAGTGTTGGGGCGCTGGATGATGATCCTTGGTTTCTTTGGCTTCCCACCGAGGCCAAGCTCCAGACCTCAAAGTGGTGGTGGTGGTAAGACGTGGGGGGCTCGGTGTCTATATTTGCCTCTTCTCTTGCCCACCTCACTCACTTGCTGTCAAAGCCCCCACCCACTGGTCTCGGGGGTGTTGTGCACCCTCCTCTCCTCCAAACTGGAGCCCAGGGGAGAAAGGAAACTGATACTCCAACGTGCTCCATATGCCAGGCATTGTGCTAGGGCCATCTTACAAAAAATCATCTCAGTTCCTTCCTGGGCAGCTTCTGAGGCAGGTATTTTTACAGCTGAAGACATAGTGATTTGAGTGATGGTGGAGGCAGCTTGGCACAGTGTTCAAGACCATGGGCTTGGGCCGCAGACAGACATGGGACCAGATCCAACTCTTGGCCTCATGAACGGGGCATGTTTGCCCCCAAAGTTTCAGTTTCCCCATCCCTCAAGGAAGCACGCAAGACCCCTCACAAACTTGTTAGAAGTCTTAAATAATAGGGACACTTAGGTGGCTCAGCGGTTCAGCATCTGCCTTTGGCTCGGCAGGGGATCCTGGGATCCAGGATCAAGTCCCACATCAGGCTCCTTGTGTGGATCCTGCTTTTCTCTCTCTCTCTCTCTCTTTCTCTCTCTCTCTCTCTCTCTTTCTCTTTCAAAAAAAAAAAAAAGAATTCTTAAATAATAGGGGCACCTGGCTCGCTCAGTCCGTAGAGCATGCAACTCTTGAACTCAGGATCCTGTGTTTGAGCCCACGTCAGGGATGAAGTTTACTTAAGAAAAAAGGAGTCAAAAAGAAAAAAAGAAGTCTTAAATAAGATATTGTGCAGGAGCTACCGGGCATGTAGTGTGTAGTATAGATGTTGAAATGATTATTATTGCACGATCCCATAACTGGTAGGCGGCAGAGCAGCCTCTGAGCTTTCTACTCCCCAACAAAGCTCCTCTGGGAGGGGGCAGGCAAGGACCCCTGGGCCCAGTGGAGTGGGCTTGGATCCCGTACAATGAGGTTAGGCAGGGGATGCATGTGTGCAGGGGAGGACTCCTTTCCAAGTCCCAGGAGCACTTTTTAGAAGTACAGATGGCACGATGGACACCAAAAGCCCCTGCACTCAGAGAGTCTTGAGGACACAGACGTCCCCCATCCCATCCACAGGCAGTGGGGGAAGACCCACTACAACGCAGTGGGTGGTCTCTCTGGAGCTCCTCCTCTGACTCAGGGAGAAGGGAGAAGCCGCAGCTGGCCTAGGACCAGAGCAGCCACTCACAGGGCCAGTTGCACCACATGTGTCCATCACTCTAACCCTTCCCGACACCCACGGTACAGCAAAGAATGGAAACAGGCACACTTGGGGGTTTGGAATAATGTTTTCCATGTGAACGAGTGAGGTTGTGTGCGGAGCACAGGTACCCGGCACCCACGTGGAGGATGAGCTCTGGGTGTGCATGCGTTACATCTTGTCTACAGGTGACAGGGTACCTGTTTGTGTCCACATTTGTGCTCGCGCAACTCCTAGAACCACCCTGGGGTCCCCGGGTGCATGTGTGTGCCATGTGCAGGTTCTGTGCGTGTGTCCACGTGTGTGACTGCATGTCAGACAAATTCCCTGGAGCTGGGGCTCTGCGGGAAGGGTCAGACGGCAGTCTGAGACACTTTTCATGTGTCAGGAAAATCAGGCTCCCCTTTCAGGAAGCCTTCCCAAGGAAAACAAACTAGCCCAGCTCCTGAGGCCCATGGGGAGGGAGCTGGGGATGGGGAAAGAGAAAAGGTGGCTGAGCGTGGTGGAGGAGGTCACAAAACTAGGCGGTCAAATGACACCCCTTTGGTTCCACCCTAAGACTCCATTCTGATTTCTGGAAATCATCTTCCTCTCACTTTGTCTTAGGAGAGCTTTGTCCTCTTTCTCCTCTTCACATCCTTTTTTCTCCTCTGGCTCTCCTGTCCCCCTGCTTTCTTCTCTCCCTTCTTTTGCATCTGTTCTCCAATTTTCTCTCATCCTCCCAACTCCTATGACTCTGGCTCTCTGCCCATCACCCCTGCTTCTTGTTCATCTTTGCAGCAGGAACCCAAACCATGGTCTACCTATGAGAACAAGGGGTCAGAAAATCCCCATAAGGAGCAGTACAGGTGTGCAGGTCATTTGGGTTTGTTGTTGTTTTGTTTTGTTTTGTTTTGTTTTTTTGTTGTTGTTTTGTTTTTTATGGGTTGTTTTAACTTTTGTCTTTCTGTTCCAGATTGACTGCAAAGCCCCCTGACGATTGCCTTCAGCTATGGAGGGGATCTTTTATTTGTCAATTGACTAACTGCACCATTAACCATATATGCTTATCAAACACCCAGTTTGTGCCAGGCACTGGGGTTGGCTTCAGAGCTACAAAGGTGGGCAATAAGCAGGAGGAAAAAATTGACTCTGCCTCGCAGAAATTTCAGACTGATACGGGAGTCAGAAATTTATCAAAGACACACATAATGTAAAATTAAACAATGTTGAGGGCTGTAGACAGAGGAATATATCTACATTTATGTGTGGTGACAGCCTCTATTGAGGGAATTGACATGATTAGGGAGACAGGAAAGCTTCGCTAAGGAAGTGATTAGCCTAGATTTGGGGAAAAAGTAAGAGTTAATCAAGGCCAAGGAGTGGAAAGGGGTTGTGAAGTGACACAGATAATTGGATTGTTGTAGGCAGAGGGAACTGCATGTTCAAAGGCCCTGAGTCCAGAGGGAGTTAGATCCATTTGTGAAACTGAACTGAGACCTGTGTGGTGAGGAGAGGGAGCTTGGATGAACCTGGGGCAACAGCCTGTACAGGTCATGCATGCTCTCGTAGGCTATGTTAAAGATCATTCATGTAGACAAGATTCATCTTGACAAAATGCCAACTTTATAATTGTGATAGATTTTCTAATTTGTTAAGAAAGTATAAATGCATGAAGACAATTTTCTATTTTTTCACCGCAATAGCATCCGTACATATTTGAAGACCATTAGCACACAGACCTGGGAGTCAGGTGGGAAACTTCTAATCTACAGGTGATGCTTGGCCCACACAGGAATCCTCGGGGACCATCAGGTTGGAAGTCACTGTGCTAGGGAAGAGAGGGGAGGAATGGATAGAGAATCACCCCAGTTGCCAGGCCTAGGTCTGACGGAAGAAGCCAGGCTGCCATACCCTCTGCTCCTGGAGAGTCTAACCCTGGCTTCTGCCACCCTGGCCATGTGCTTAGCCCCTAGCAGCTGGGGTGGCTTGTGCTTGGCAGGTGGGGGCAAGCAGGGTGGCAGGGGCTGGGAGAAGGATGGGACAGCTGAGCAAGGAGAGAAAGAAGTAGTAGAATACTACTTCAAGCATGGCCTCTGGACCAGGAGCATCAGCATTACCTGAGGAGTGGGGATTCCAGCTCCTGAGAGTAGGGGCTGCCTCCCCTATTAGACTAGGGCTCCCTAAAGGCAGGAACTGAGTCTCTGAAACTTGGAGGCCTCCTACTCAGCTCTATAATTCTATTCCACAGAGACACAGCCTTGGTTTAGTCCCTTAGACATGTAGCCTGGAAACCTAAAAGCTCTTCAGGAGAATCAGGAACTTCAGATTCTCAGCCCCCACCCTAGACTCGCTGAATCAAAATCTCTGAAGTGAGGCAGACTTTAGGGCATTATGTTTTAACAAGTGACTCTCAGGCTCTGCTGAAGTTTAAGAACCAGAGGTACAGAAGGTAAGAAGTTGGTGGGGAGCACTCTAGGCTGAATCAAAGAAAACAGGAATTGAGGGACGCCTGGGTGGCTCAGTGGTTGAGCGTCTGCCTTTGGCTCAGGGGTGATCCCCCAGTCGAGGGATCGGATCGAGTCCCACAGTGGGCTCCCTGCGGGGAGCCCGCTTCTCCCTCTGCCTGTGTCTCTGCCTCTCTCTCTCTCTCTCTCTCTGTCTCTCATGAAAAAATAAAATCTTAAAAACAAAAAAACAGGAGTTGGGCCTTCCATTCCGCCATCGGCCGCCATCTAGGGCTGGGTGCTCCATGTGACCCCAGCACTTTTCCTGTAAGTCTTTCTGATGGAAAGGTGCCAAGATGGAAATAACATGGCTCCCCCAGGTCCAGCCCCTGCTCTAAGCTCTCCCCCTTCACCGTCTGACCTCTTGTTCTGGGGGTGGAGAGCACCCCCCATCCTAGCCCACATGTGTGGGGTGAGGGTGGGGGAATGTCTCAGGAGGGGTGTCAGGCCAGGCCTCCTGGCAGACCCAGCTGTCCTTTCCCATCCACATTGCCCCCCACCTCCCAGCTCCCTCCCGAGGAGCACACCCAGCAGCTGCAGGAACCACCCAGCCTGGCCCAACTCTAGCCCCAGTGTCCCCCAGCTCAGGGGAAGTGGAGTTCAACCTTTCTTCCCCATGACCCCTCCCAGACCTCCACAAAGGGTCCCAGATCCACTGCAGGCCTACTGAGGACATCCCAGGAACATTTCTCTCCTTCCCCACAGACCCACAGATCTCCCCGACCTGAGGGTATTGGGAAAAGCAGCCACAAGCCATGTCCTCACCCCGGTGCCCCAGCTGTCAGCTCCTCAGGTCACAGTGCACCCTCACTGAACGCCATCCCACACCGTGGGTGGGATCTCATCTTCGCACAGGCCAAGCAGCTGGCTGCACCACCTGCCTCAGGAGAGACCAAATGGAAGGCCGAGAGGAAGGGCAGGGGTGGGGGAGGCTCTGAGGGAGAGGAAGCAGGGGTGAGAGGCCCAGGGCCAGGAAGTCTAGGATGTTAGAGCTGGAAGGGATGTGAGGGATCAGCTAGTGCAGTCTGGACATTTCACAACCCTCCCCCAGGCGGGAGAGATAGTTGTGGCCTCGTACACAGAGGAGGGCTCTCCCCCACTCACTGTAGTGGACCTTATTGTTCACTACTTTCTTCTAGGAGCTTCCTCTACCTAACTCCAGATTTCTTCTCCCTTATTCACTTTTTTTTTTTCATTCTCCTTCTCCTGACTGCCTATAACTGGTACTTAGTTCATTAGCTTGTCTCATACTCACCCCAAGTCTATAATAACTTTCTATATCTTAGGAGTGTGTGGGGATGCCTGGGTGGCTCAGCGGTAGACTGCCTGCCTTTGGCCCAGGGTGTGATCCTGGAGTCCCAGGATCGAGTCCCACATCCGGCTCCCTGCGGGGATCCTGTTTCTCCCTCTGCCTGCGTCTCTGCCCCTCTCTCTCTGTGTCTCTCATGAATAAATAAATAATAAAATCTTTTAAAAAAAGAAAAGAAGTGTGAGTGTGTGCGTGTGTATGCATGTGTGCCTCCACCATTGGACTGGAGGTTTCCTAAGCACAAAGGCTAGGTCTCTACCTTCAGACTAGGTGTCCCTAGAGAACAAATGACATTTCCCTTCCACTAGAATATGAGCTCCCTGGGAGTAGGAGCTATCTGCCTTATTAGACCAATGTTCCTACTCAGCTTTACAATTCCATTCCACAAAGAGAGCTCTGGTTTAGTCCCTTAGAGATGTGGCCAGGAACCTAAAAGCAATGAGCCCCGTGGACAGGAGGAGTCACTTCAGAGACTGTGCCTGAAATGTCTGGTGCCATTTGGAGCCATTGGGGCCAACACTTTGGGGCACGACCTGGGAATTCTCAGACAACTGTTCTCATTCTTTGCCCACCCCAAGATTCCAATTTTTTTTTTTAAGATTTTCTATTTATTTAATCATGAGAGACAGAGAGAGAGAGGCAGAGACACAGACAGAGGGAGAAGCAGGCTCCATGCAGGGAGCCCGACATGCGACTCGATCCCGGGTCTCCAGGATCAGGCCCTGGGCTGAAGGCAGCACTAAACCGCTGAGCCACCTAGACTGCCCAAGATTCCAAATTTTTGTAAGAGTAATTAGCTGCCTTGGTGTTCTAGAGTTCCTGTCCCTGCAGCCCTCCTGGGAAATTCTCTGAAGTTTTGAAGGGAGCTCACCCTACCTGAGCTGGAGCCCCTGTGAACCCAGGGACTGTTGTGAGGAATAGGGGTAAGAGAAGAAGCCTCCCTTCCTCCTGTTGGCCAGGCCTCTGGGGATGGCTGAGGCAGATGACCCCTCCCCAAAGCTCCCGAGGCCCCAGCCCCTCTCTGACTTTCTCTCTCTTACTTGTTCTGGTCCTTGATCACCAACTCCTAGGATGAACTTCAGCAAAGGCACCAAGCTAATCCTTTCTTTAAAAGAAAAAAAAAAAAAAAAGCTAACCCTCTCTCTACAGAATTGATCATAGAGCCTTCCTCTCTGCCCCTCAAAGAATCCTGGGATTTCTGTCACAACTCCCAACCAACAAAAGTCTTAGAAAAGTTCATTCTGGAAGCTTTTGGTATCGTCCCCCTGAGCCTCCAACAGCCCCAGCCCCCAGCTGGAGATGTGGCAAGATCTGAGCCAGTCCAGTAAGTACAATGAAACCTCAGCTCTTGGGACGCCTGGGTTGCGCAGTGGTTGAGCCTCTGCCTTCATGGCTCAGGGCATGATCCCAGAGTCCCAGGATCGAGTCCCACGTCAGGCTCCCTGCATGGAGCCTGCTTCTCCCTCTGCCTATGTCTCTGCCTCTCTCTCTGTCTCTCATGAATAAATAAATAAAATCTTAAAAAAAAAAAAAAAAAGAAAGAAACTTCAGCTCTGTCCCAGAGGATCCCATCCACAGCCTCTTTCCACGCTGTGCTGAGCCATGTGGTATACAGGGCAGCTTCATAGAGGTCATCGGAAGAACACACATGTAGGGGACGCCTGAGTGGCTCAGTCGGTTAAGCGTCTGCCTTTGGCTCAGGTCATGTTCCCAAGGTCCTTGGGACTGAGCCCCCCATTGGGCTCTCTGTGCAGTGGGGAGCCTGCTTCTCCCTCTCCCACTGCAGCTCACCCAGCTTGTGCTCTCTCTCTGTAAATAAATAAATAAAATCTTTAAAAAAAATATACACATGTGACAGGCTGGCTGGCAGTGCTTCCAGTCTTTATGACACATGGTTAAAGCACATTACACTCTATTTGTGTATGTGACTAACCCCCCACACCCCATACTACTAAGGATGAACTTCTAATGGTCAGTGTCCTCACTTTTGCAGCCCTGGTAACCAGCAGAATTTATGATATACAGGTAGCCATCAAGTTTGTGGGCTGGCTGGCTGGATACACAGACACAGGAACACAATCTGTACAACCACCTTATAAGATACACAGGACAGACCCTACCCCAATAAAGAAGGAAGGCTCAAAGAGGCTAAGAAATGTATCTGGGGCCCTATAGCTAATCAGTAGGACTGAGACACCAGGCCAGGCCTGTTTTCTGGTTTCAGTGCCCATCTTATCGCAGTGCTAGCTTGGAACTAAACCCCAGGCCAGACTCCCTACACCTGGAGCAGATCACACACTGTACCACTCCAGGAGGCACCGAGCATCTCCTGGAGTTGCTGCAGGATGTGACCCACATGGCCGCCTCCCCACCACTGCTCAGCCCTCTTTGTGCACACATTCAAACACTGGAGGCAATGGGAATTCATCCCTCCTTCTCTTCTTCTCCCACTAGTTAGGGTGCCAACTAGTAAGGAGTTTCTGTGAGTGGGGGGAGCAGGTGAGGATCCCTGAGGAGTACACAGCACCCCCTCCCAGCACTTCCCTGTGCCTCCTGTCTCCCCAGGTAGGAGCACTTCTGTCAAACCTCACCAAGTCCCAACAGGCCCCGTACCTGTGCCCACACCCACCCCTCCACACTCACCTCCCCACACACCGCCCCACACATATGTGCACCATGCGAGGGAGGCGCAGGGCCCCAGATCTCCCAGCTCCTGACGGAGACTCAACCAAGCAGGGGGCTGAGGGCTGGGGGCCCGCCTTCTGTAGCAGAGCCCCGTCCCCCTCCACTCGTCCCCCTCCACTCGTGTGCAGGGCCCTGGCCCCTCCCGGGGAACAAGGCTGGGATTAATAAGCGGCGCGGCTCCCTCCCCTAATGGGCTCCAGCTGCACAAACATTCCCAGAATTCAGAGCCTGCTCTGTCTGGGGCAGCCCAGGCCTCAGCTCCAGCATTCCTGGACCCCTCCCCCCCAAGCCTGGGACAGCTGCTCCGGAACTCTGGCAACTGGCAGGGGATCGAATCCCAATCTGGCTTTTCCAGGGGTGGGGGGTATTGGCATGACTGGGGCCGGGGGTGGGGTGGGGAGCAGGAAAGGAGGGAAGAGGGGAACAAACTCTGAAGGGATATCTCAGTTCCTGCCCTACCTGCCCCTCCCTCTCCCTCTCCCCCTCCCTGGGCGCTGCTTACCCTCTTAGCAGTAGGTCCCAGGGGCCCAGCTCAGTCTCGCCTAATTTGTCTCCTGGGGCAGTACCTTGGGCGGATGATGCCCAGGAAGAGGGGACAGGACAGAGCTGGGAGGAAAGATAAACATCTCCCCTTAGGTTTTAAGAGATCCAGCTGTGTCTCAGATGGAATCTATGGCCTGGCAGGAGCTTCATTCTAACAGATTCTTATCAAGGAGGGGAGGAGGGGAGCAAAGGGAGCCAGAAGAAGAAGGAAAGTGGGGTCCTCGCCCTCCTGCTATCCTCTCAGGGTGGGACAATCAGGGACCCAAAGGCAGGAGTTCTAAGTGGATAAAGAGGTGCCATGTTAGTAAAGCTCCAAAACTGCCTGTCTTCTTTCCCATCTCTGGATCAGGGGCCAGAACAGGTCATTCCACTGTCTTTACCCAGGACCCACCAGTTAGCCTAGTCTGTGGGACCCCAAGGGTCTAGGCCAGGTGAGGGGTCCTGGGACTGGAGTTTGTGCCAGGGGCCCGTGGAGAGCATAGGTCACCCTAATGGAGGTGTGCGACGGTCTGTGTGTGTATGCTTGCCTGTGCCCAAGCCTGAGCAGCTGTGTTAAGTGGCACTGCCTGACAGTGTAGAAGTGGATGAGCGTGTGCGCACACTCATCAGCCTCCTGGTATTCAGAGATGCCATAGGTCCTACATTCATTAGGTAAGGTGGCCTGCTGGTCACTCCCTACCCAGCTGGATGTGCCCCTGCATGGGGTGTGTGCTGACCTGGGCCTTGGTCTCCTTGTCTTGAATATGGGCAGTTTAGACCAGAATGTCTCCTGAGTTCCTTCTTAGACTCCACTATCACTGGAACTAACTTTGGGGGCACAGGGAAGATGTTCCTTCTCCTCAGAGCTGTGGAGAAATGGGCTCTGGGCAGTCAACAGGGACTGTGTGGAAGGTACCCAAGTCTCCCTGGAGAGGCAATCCAGAGGAGGGGGTTGGTCCTTATCCTGGGGAACCCCATTCTCTGGAGGCAAGTAATGGCAGAGTCTCCCAACCTGCTATTCTCAGTGGCAGTCCTAGGTCAGGGGGAGAAGAGGGACATTGAGACAGGGAGCATGGGGACAGTCACCCTCTTGCCCTCATGCACGTGTTACCCCTGCCCTCCTCTGGCCCTGCTGGGGAACATAGGCCTCTCCAGATCTTTCTCTCCACACCTACCTTACATCACCTGCTTCTTCCTGGGCCACCATTTCTCCACAAGCCTCATTAGTCATTCGTCGGCATTTAGTGCACAACTACATTACAGTTAGCCCTGCATTAGAAGATGAGGAATACAAAGAAACAGCATTTCCTCCAGGGATATGACTTAGGAAAAAAAAAATTCCCCCCCCTAGAACCAAAGGTAGAATTGGAACCAACCCTAGCCCGAGCCAAGGAGACAGTAATCCGCATGTAGTAATCTGCCTGTATTTTATTTATTTATTCATGAGAGACAGAGAGAGAGAGAGGCAGAGACACAGGCAGAGGGAGAAGCAGGCTCCACGCAGGGAGCCCGATATAGGACTGGATCCGAGGATCTTGGGATCAGGCCCTAAGCGGAAGGCAGATGCTCAACCGCTGAGCCACCCAGGTGCCCCGATACTGGGGATTTTAAAAATGAAAAGAAGGAAAGCAGCAGGCCCTGGATGTGGAACTGTAAGGCACAGATGGGCGAGAAACTGAACTTCTATCCTCTCTCCTTCATCCCTCCCTAATTCTTTCAGTTATCTACTGGGTAACAATCCACCTGAAACTGAGTGGCTTAAAACAACAGCAATCTTTTATTTCCTCAGGACACTGCAATTTGGGCAAAGTTTGGTGTGGACAGCTTGCCTCCGCTCCATGTGCTGTTGGCTGGGACAGCACAGCTAGGCCTGGAGCATGCAAGATGGCTTTCCTGACGTGTCTGCTGCCTCTGCCAGCGTGGCTGGAAGAGATGGGGCTCTCTCTCTCTCCTTCATAGTCTCATCCTCCGGAGTGCCTCTCCTCCTCTCTCTCCCACAGAATGGTTGCTCTTCACGTGGTGGCTGGTTTCCAAAAGGCAAAAGTGGAAGCTGTACCAGGCCTCCTAAGGCTTACACCTGAGCTGTCAGGACAACAGGTTTGCTGCATCCCATTGATCAAAGCAAGCCAAAGGCCACCTAGATTCAAGGAGTGTGGAAAGTAGCTGAAAGGCTCTGAAGGAGAAGGCATTGCTGGTGGTGATCTCTGCAGACCTTCCAGCTCATTCCCCTCACCATGCTCCCTTTTTTCCCTTGGCTCACCAAAAGGCACTCCTCCCTGGGGTGTTGTCCTTAACCCCATCTTCTAATCAGTGCCCCAGTTCTGTTGTTTCTGCTCTCTCAGTGTCTCTCAAGTCATTCCCACAGTCATTACAATTCTCTCTTACTGGAATGTTCTATAGTTTCCTGAAAGATCTCCTTTTTCCACTCTTGCTCCATTATCTCCTTGCTTTCCACCTTGCAGACAGAGAGATCACCTGTAGGGGGCTGGTGAAGTAGGGGAACCAAAGAACCAGGGAGACCTGTGCTTTATGATGTGCCCTTTTGTACCATATGTATACCTTTCCAAAAACTAAAATTATTTTCAAAGTTGACTCAGGTGCCTGGGTGGCTCAGTTGGGAGAGAATGTGACTCTTGATCTCAGGGGTATCAATCCCCATGTGGGGTAGAGAGATTACTTAAATAAAATTTTTTTTTTTAAATAAAATTTTTAAAAAATTATTAATTAGTTTTAAAAAAAGAGAGAACTGGAAGCCTTTAAAACATCGACTCAAAGTCAAATTTATTAATAGAGAAAAGCAACCAAATCCTCATTGTGTCATTCTGAAAACCCCTTAGTAATGGCCCTTGGCTTCTTCAAGTTTAGACTCCTTAATGGAGCTCACAAAGCCCTTCATCATCTACCACATCTAGCCCCCACAGCCTCACCCCTTCCTACTTTGCACTCTCTGCTCCAGCTGCGTGGAACTTCTCTGACCTTCCTGCAGTTCCTAGAAAGCACCATTTTCTCTTTTGCCTTGCAGTTTTTGCACAGATGACTGCTCACAACACTATTCATCGTTCAGTTCTCAGCTTAGAGGTTGTTTCCTCCAGGAAGTCTTCCATGCTCCATAAAGTTGGGGTTTGACGCCTCTTCTATGAATTCCAATAGCACCCCAGATTTGACTAGCACCATGCTCATCACACTGCATTGTAATTACCTGGCATTTTACCTCTCCGTCCCACTAGTGCACACCCTCCAAACAGGACAGGAACCAAGTCTGCATTGTTCACTGCTGTTTGCCTAGCACCGTTTTTGTTTTTTTTTTTTAAGATTTTATTTATTTATTCATGAAAGACACACAGAGAGAGAGGCAGAGACATAGGCAGAGGGAGACGCAGGCTCCCAGCCCGATGTGGGACTGAATCCTGATTCCGGGACTCCAGGATCACACCCTGGGCCAAAGGCAGGTGCTCAGCTGCTGAGCTACCCAGGCATCCCTGCCTAGCTAGCACCTTTGAAGGGCATTTTCTACATACTGGTAGAGGAAAGGGAGGGGAGAAAGGAGGAAGAAAGAGGAGGAGGGGGGAAGGAAGGAAAGTAAGCTGGTATAAGAGCTGGAACAGCCCAGGATAAGGGCAGGATTCAACCGTGTGGATGGACCTCATAGACAATAGATATAAAAGAGGGAATATTATATTATTCCATTTCTAGAAATTCCAGAACGGATATAATTGATTGTGATAGAAGTCAGAATAGTGGTTGCCTCTAGAGCAGAAGCCACTGGAAGATAGCAGGAAGAAAGTGTCCCATATCTTTTTTTTTTTAAGATTTTATTTATTTATTCATAGAGACCCAGAGAGAGAGAGAGGCAGAGACACAGGCAGAGGGAGAAGCAGGCTCCATGCAGGGAGCCTGACGTGGACTCGATCCCTGGTCTCCAGGATCAAACCCCGGGCTGCAGGCGGCGCCAAACCGCTGCGCCACCGGGGCTGCCCTGTCCCATATCTTTTTAAAAAAATATTTTATTGGGGATCCCTGGGTGGCTCAGTGGTTTTGCACCTGCCTTCGGCCCAGGGCGTGATCCTGGAGTCCTGGGATCAAGTCTCTCATCAGGCTCCCTGCATGGGACCTGCTTCTCCCTCTGCCCGTGTCTCTGCCTTTCTCTCTCTCTCTGTGTATCTCTCATGAATAAATAAATAAATAAAATATTTTATTTTATCCTCTCAGGGTGGGACAATAAAATATTTTATTTATTTATTTATTTATTTATTTGAGAGAGAGAGAGAGCGCGCACGTGGGGTAAGGGGCAGAGGGAGAGAGAGAATCTCAAGCAGACTCCAAGCTGAGCATGGAACCCAACAAGGGACTCGATCTCACAACCCTCAGATCATGACCTAAGCCAAAACCAAGAGTCTGTTGCTTAACTGACTGAGCCACCCAGGTGCCCCGAAAGTGTTCTATATCTTGACTTAAGTAGTGTTTACATGAGTGTTGATACATGAAAAAATTCATTAATCTGTACGTAAATTTAAAATTACTTTATGCATTTCACTTTGTGTTATATCTCATTAAGACAGTAGAAAGGGAAGGAAGGAAGGAAAGAAGGAAGAGAGAGAGGGAGAAAGGAAAGAAAAAAGGGAGGAAGGAATTATGTGAGCCTGATATCCACATAAATTGCCTAATTGGTAACAATGATAAAGCAGTTATAATCTAGGACTAAGGTATAGAACTGGGATCTGGGCAGAAAAAGGTGTGTGTGTGTGTGTGTGTGTGTGTGTGTATACATATGTGCATGTGAGTAAAGAAGATAGTTTCTATTAAATGGAGGAAGGTAATGCAAAAAATTTTCCCATCCATTCTTCACACATCTATCTGTGCCCTCCCTCCCCCAAGCCTCCAGTGGTTTTTCGTTACTACAGCATAAAGTCTGGTCTCCTTGACCTGGCATTAAAACATTCCACTATCTGCTCCTTGCCCACCTCCCCTTCTAGACTTATCTCTCTTGCCTCATATCCGCTCTCCCCAAATCCATCATACTGTGCTGCTTCTGTGTATCTCTTACTGGTAGAGGTTCACCAAGTCATTGAAAGGTCAGCTATCATTGCTCTTTGCTTATGAGACTCCTACTCACCACCATGGTCTTCACTGCTCCACCATCTTTCCTTTCATGGCACTTTGCTCTAGCCAAATAGCATGTAACTTGACCTCTTGTAGATCATAGCTATTTATATATGTTTCTCTTCCTGTCTAGAATGTCTCACATGGATGTAGGCAGGCCTCAATCCCTCAGATTGATTGATGGATAAACCCTCCAGCAGTCAGGGACAATATCAGGGCTCAAACCTCTAGCTCGAGCTCTCAACCCCAGTCTGAACACAAGAACCATATCTCCAATTGCTTACTGGCTATCTTCTCCTTGAAGTTAATGTGTTCAAAACTGAATTTTACCTCCTTGTGGCAGAGACAATCGTGATCACCAAGTACTCCATGTGCTTCCCTATACTTTCCAACTTGTCTAGTTAGGTAGAGGCCACAAGACTGGTTCTGGCCAATGAAATGTGTGTGGAAGTGATGTGCATCATGTCTGGGCTGGGGTAGTAAAAGCCCCATACACCATTCTCTGGTATCTCTCTCTTCCTCTTCCATGTAACTGAGGACATGAGTGAAGATGCCATGTGTGGTAGATGGTGTAGCTACAAGATGGTGGAGCCTCTGTCAGTTTGGATCCCTGAGTGACTGTATGGAGTAGAGACCCCTGCTGACCACAAAGGACCTGTAGTATGAGTGAGAAAAGAAAACAGGGATCCCTGGATGGCGCAGCGGTTTGGCGCCTGCCTTTGGCCCAGGGCGCGATCCTGGAGACCCGGGATCGAATCCCACATCGGGCTCCCAGTGCATGGAGCCTGCTTCTCCCTCTGCCTCTCTCTCTTTCTCTCTCTGTGACTATCATAAATACAAAAAAAAAAAAATTTTTTTTTGTTTTGTTAAACCAAAAAGATTTTGAAGTTATTAGTTATTGCAGCATAATCTCTATGATCCTAATAGATTCTCTACTCTTAAATCTGCATGTCATCTTATCCTTCCATTGGCAAATGGCTTATCATCCACCAAATTATCCCAGCTAGAAACCCTAAGCTGTGTCCTCCTTCACTTCCTTCTTGATCTGACAGTGCTTGGGCCAGGCCTCATCAGACCCCTCCCCTGGATCAGAATCATCATCGTACCTGATTTCTCTAACTTTAGACTACTCTCTCCAGCTATCCTCCATGTTGCCTCCAGAGTTCTCCTTCTAAAACACAAATCTGATCACAATACTCATTGGCTTAAAAACCTCTACCCGTTCTTTATTTTCTATAGGATAAAACCCAATAACTTGAGTCTGACACCAATACCTTGATTGCCTGGTCAACCTACCTTGCCAGTGTCCCCTGCCATTTGGTCCTCTAAGATCCAGCCACATGGGATGCCCAGTGAGTCCTCAAACATAGTGGTTTTGTTGGCCTCTCAGTATGTGTAAATGTAGCTCCTACGACCTGGAAAGCTCTTCCTTCCTTTGTCTTCCTGGCAAATTTCTACCCCCTTTTTCTTTCTTTCTTTCTTTTTTTTTTAAGAAGTTTCTTTCTTTCTTTCTTTCTTTCTTTCTTTCTTTCTTTCTTTCTTTCTTTCTTTCTTTCTTTCAAGATTCTATTTATATATTTATTCATGAGAGACACACACACACACACACACAGAGAAAGAGAGGCAGAGACACAGGCAGAGGGAAAAGCAGGCTCCATGCAGGGAGCCCGACATGGGACTCGATCCTGAGACTTCAGGATCCACCCTGGGCAGAAAGCAGTGCCAAACCGCTGGGCCACCCGGGCTGCCCCCTACCCCTTTTTCAAAACCCAAACTGAATGTCTTCTCTCTGGACCTTTATTCATATAGCCAGGCAGAATTATTTTCTTCCTCTTCTGTGTTGCTCAGGAACACTGAACCTTCCTCTATTAGCATTTTTCACTAAAATTTTAAGTATCCATTGATAAGTTTGCCTCTCTCACTAGGCTGGAAGCTCTTCAATGGTAGAAATGAAACCATACATCTTTGTATTCCTAGGAGCAAAGCAGGTAGAAGTGTACTGAAAGTATGAGTGAATGAATGGATGGATTAAGGAAAAAATTATCTCATATTACTTACTGTATACATCATTTGTAACCCAGAATTTTCTCAATATGCAGTGTTTTGGTTACTTATTACTGTGTAAAAAAAAAAATACCCCCAAACTAAGTATTTTTAAACAACAAACATTTATTATTGCAGTTTCTGTGGGTCATAATATCAGGCACAGTTTAGGTGGGCGCTGTTGGCCCCCAAAATCTCATGAGGCTGCAGTTAAGCTGCCAGCTGGGGTTGAGGTCTCGTCCAAAGACTTGACTAGAACAGGGTCAGGGGAAGGGAATCTGCTTCCGAGCTTACTCACATGGGTGTTGGCAGGCGTCAATTCCTCACCACGCAGGGAGGAGATTACACAAAGAACACCAGGAAGCAGGGATCACCGGGGACCAACTTAGAAGCTGCCTACCACATGTAGTTATGTAGTTTTTCTACTTTAAATGACATGAGACAAAATGGAAAAGAAAAGAAGAACAGGAGAAATTCCTAGCATAGGATCTTGAACCAGGTTAATACCTTTGAAAGCAAAATCCTGATCCCTGAGACGGTATCAACAAAAAGCTCACCTAGCTCTAGTAAAAATGGATATGTTAAAAAAAAAAAAAAGGATATGTATGTGTGTGTCTGTGTTTGCATGTGCGAACACACAAGCATTTGTGCACCCAGATGTCCTGAGGGGGAGCTAGTCATTTTTGCAGATCTACAGTAAATGGCAGAGACTGAAACCAAGGATTTTGTATCGTGACCCTGAAACAGAGGGCACATATGATGGTCCAGAAGGAAGTGTATGTTGAGACAGAAGAATGTTCCATTCTGTTTTTCCCCCTAGACTGAGAGTCAGCAAACTTGAGATCTGGACTTGACTTGGCACAAAGAGACTGTGGGATCCTAGGGTTATTCATTTAATCCTCCTGGTTCTCCATTTTTTCTAAAGATTTTATTTAGGGGTGCCTGGGTGGCTCAGTCAGTTAAGCGTCTGCCTTTGGCTCAAGTCATCCTGGAGTCCTGGGAGTCCCCACATCAGGCTCTCTGCACAGCAGGGAGTCTGCTTCTCTCTCTCCTTTTGGTCCTCCCCCCCCCATTCATACTCCCTCTTTTATTCACTCTCTCAAAGAATAAATTTAAAATATTATATTAGGGGATCCCTGGGTGGCGCAGCGGTTTGGCGCCTGCCTTTGGCCCAGGGTGCGATCCTGGAGACCCGGGATCGAATCCCACGTCGGGCTCCCGGTTCATGGAGCCTGCTTCTCCCTCTGCCTGTGTCTCTGCCTCTCTCTCTCTCTCTCTCTCTCTCTCTCTCTGTGACTATCATAAAAATTAAAAAAAAAAAGAAAATTAAAAAAAATTAAAAAATAAAATATTATATTAATATAATTTAATATAATTAATAGTATATTGATATAATTGATGTTATATTAATATTATTTTTAATATTTCTTTATTTTAAGATTTTGCTTTGGCACCTGGCTACCTCAGTCAGTGGAGCATGCAACTCTTGATTTTGGCTCAGGTCATGATCTCAAGGTTGTGGGATTGAGCTCCATGTTGGGCTCCACTCTGGGTGTGGACCCTGCTTGGGATTCTCTCTCTCCCTCTGACCCTCTCCTCCTATTTATGAATAAATAAATAAAATCTTTTAAAAAAATAAAGAGATACAGAGAGAGAGAGAGGCAGAGACACAGGCAGAGGGAGAAACAGGCTCCATGCAGGGAGCCCGACGTGGAACTCGATCCCGGGTCTCTAGGATCACACCCTGGGCTGAAGGTGGCGCTAAATCTGCTGAGCCACCAGGGCTGCCCTAAATAAAATCTTTAAAAAAATAAAATAAAATGTTTTTAAAAATCCTTTTAGTCTCTATTTTTCTACACTCTAAGGTAGGGGGTTTATAGCACAGACTCTGGTGTTAGACTACCTGGGTTCAGGTCTAGGTAATCACACATACAAGCTCTTAACCTGAAAAAAATTGACTACTCTGGTTTCTGTAGCCCATTCTTAGGTATAAATGAATTAATGCATGTCAAATGCTTAGAACAATGCCAGATACATAGTAAGCACTTAATGAACTTAATTATTGCTATCCATTTGTTTCAGTTATCTACTGCTGCATAACAAAGTACCCTAAAACTGAGTAGCTTAAAACAATAATCATTTTATTATATCCCACAATTTTATGGCTCAGGAATTTGGATAAGGCTTAGTTGGGTGATTCTTCTGTTCCACAGGCATCTGAGGACACCTAAAGATATTCAGCTGGTAGGTGGGCTAGTCTGGAGGGTTTAAGATGGTTTCACTCATCTGTCTAGTGTGTTAGTAGAGATGGCTGAAAGGCTGGGCTCAGCTAAAACTATTAACCAGAGCACCTGAGGCAGTCCGGGTGGCTCAGCGGTTTAGCGCCGCCTTCACCCCAGGGCCTGATCCTGGAGTTCCGATATCGAGTCCCACGTCAGGCTCCCTGCATGGAGCCTGCTTCTCCCTCTGCCTGTGTCTCTGCCTCTCTCTCTCTCTGTGTCTGTCATGAATAAATAAATAAAATCTCAAAAAAAGAAAAATAAAAAGAAAGAAAGAAACAGAGCACCTACATGTGGCCTCTCTAGCATCGTGGTCTCTGAATAGTCTGACTTCTTATATGGCAGCTCAGGCAGCTCGAAGGTGACAGTTCCCATGAACAAGGTTGAAGCTGCATGGGTTTTCATGACCCAGACATGTATGTCACATAGCATCACTTCCACCATACTCAATCGGTCAAAGAGCCCATATTCAAGGTGAGGAGACGTAGACTCCACCTCTCAAAAGGAAAAGTCAAATAATTTGAAATCATGTATCATAACCATCTCATTTTCTGACCCCCAAGGAAGTTTCCCAAATGAATACTATAGGGATGTCAATAGACCATTCTATCACTCTTTCTCTGACAGGGAATTAGGGTTATATCTCCTGAGACTTTAAGGCAACCATTCATATCTCTCCCTAGAGATATGCACGGATATACTCGCATATATATATCCACCTACACACACAGGCATAGTCACACAGTCAGATCTGGTACATATATAGTGCCAAGGCTGCCTCCATCTGTAGCCATGTCTCAGGTCAGGGAGACCCAAAGTCCCGCCCTAGAGTTCCTTATCAGGAAGTCCAAATTCATTGACCATTCCTACTCCTACTGGCATGAAAGGAGGGTGTTGGTAGGGATGGAATCCAGTCATTGATTAGAGAGAGAGAGAGAGAGAGAGAGAGGGCATAGACCCAAAACCCACTAATGTTTGGCTTTCACATTTCCTCTGGTGTGTGCGTGTGCGCGCGTGTATATATATATATATTTCATATATATATAAATGTCTCCCAGTTCTCATTGAGTCAAGTCAGTAAAGAAATGAGATCTGCTATTGAGAGCAGACAGGGGTGGCTCAGATGTGTGCTGCAGGGCCAAGCCAGCGTGAGATTGAAATTTTGCTGGGGCTCAGCCCAAATCCTCACTTAGATCAGCCCTGCCACTCTCCTCCACACTCATCCTGTGTTCCAGGCACGCTCTCCTTCTCACTGTTCCCTGATTATACCATGTTCTCCCATGGCTTTGCCTCATGGGGGTCCCCTTTGTCTAGAATGCTCTTGTCTTTTTCCTAACAACTCCAGTGTCTGCCTTTTGTGTCGCATGATATTGTAATCATCTGCTTATATGTCCACTTTCTTCAAGAGCAGAGACTATGCTCTATTCACTACTGTCTCCTCGTGCCTGGCAGAGAATAGTTTTCAAAACTGGTTGAACCAATGGCTGAATAAGCAGCAATTGCTCCCAGATTTGGCAACTATTTCTCCTCCGTATCTCTGTGCTGCCCAACTCCACTCTGACTCCCTGGGCCCCTATGAGAAGGAGCAAAGGTCTCAAAAACTAGGGTGGAAAGTTTGGGCTGGATTCTTGAGGCCCTAGGGAGATTCTGCAGAGTCTCAGAAAACAGGAAAGGACACGGTGCTGAGCTGTAGAGGTGTGGCCAGCAGACCCAGAGGCACTCACACTCCTAGTGGGAAAAGCCAGAGAATCCTGCAAGGTTTTTCCAGTGTAGAGGAGGATGTCTTAAAGTTTTCAAGCCTCGATTGAAATGGTCTGTAAACACACCTGGTTCTGCTGGGTTAAGTGTTAGGGTCTGTCGGGAATACTCAGACCTGGACCTGAGCCAGCACCTTCCTGGAAGAAGATTCTTGCTGCTGAGGTGGGGGCAGGTGCAGTTGAGAAAAGAGGTCCCCAGGACCAGTGCTCCTTACACTCCAATGTGCAAACAAATCCCCAGGCAGCCTTTTAAAATGCGGCTTCTGATTTGGTAGGTATGAGGTCAGATCCAAGATTCTGCTTTTCTAACAAGCTCCCAGGTGATGGCATTGCTGGGGGGCGGGGGTGGGGCAGAAAGCAAGTGGAATCACACATGGACTAACAAAGACCTAGAAAACTGGCATTTAAGATCCAGACATTGAGGGCTCAGGGCTCAGGCCTTAGAAGGAGAGGCTGCCATCAGCAATGTTATAAAAATGTTCAGGAGATGATGTAGGAGTCAAGGTGGTATAAAGCCAGTCTGACACTTACCTGGTATACTTGCCAACCTTTTGATTCTTTGATTCTCTGACCACGACAGACATCACTAATGGATTCCAGCACTATCTCCCATTAAACTGAAAGGATGCCTCAGCATCCATCTCAACACAGTACTCCAGAGAGCTACTACCAATTCTTTACAGCTGGCATGAGAAATGACCCCATTTGCTATTTCTGGTATTGTGGTTAAGAGTCTGACTGTTTTTGCTCTTCTCAGACTGGCTAGATGCCCTCTAAACAGCTGTTTGCATGAAATTTGGTGACTTTAATATGCTGTAATTGGAGGTAAAGACAAAGCTCATTTCATGGCTCTTGTGAACGTTATTTTTTTTTCTTGTGAACGTTAAATGCTATTAGGAATGTATAGTGCTTAGCTCAGTGACTAGCACATAGAAAGTACTCAATAAATTATGGCTACCACAGAGGATGAACAGGTTGGCTGCATAATCAGAGGGGATGCAAGTGGTGAGTGGGAAAGAGGAAGCAAGAGAGAGAAGCCAGAGAGCTAAGAGTGGGAAATACCAGGTGGACAAAGGCTGTGCCAACCTGGGGTGGGGGGAAGCTGATGGCTGGAAGATTTCTAGCTCTCTCTGGATGGAACTGGGCTCCCTACTGGCACGAAAGCTATTGGATTAGAAGGGGCGCATGGCACTTGTCATCTTGGGAGTTTCAAATTCAGAACTTCTTGTCAAGAAAAATTGTGAAAGACTTGGAAATGGTTAAAAAGATTACTCTGGGGCGGGAGGAATTACTGTGTATCCTTGCAGGTTATCTCTGAGTCTTATCATCATTTGGTTATTTTACAACTCAAGGCAACTGATAATAATGGAAATTATTTTTGTCCATAAAATGTGAATCGTGTCCGGTGAAGATGCAATTGATATTACCCAGTGACTATTGCCCAGTTTCACATTAAGCAAATCTTTGTCAACGTTCTTAATGGCCAGATGTCTTTCTGTTCTTCAGAGTCTCCTGAACATCTTACAGATTCCTTCATTATTTGAGGAATTAAATGAAAATTTTGATGTTTGTTGTATATTTGTGTAAGAGTAATTATTCTGCCTGGTAGGAAAAAAATTTTTTTTTTTTTTTGAAAAAAATTTTTTTAACATTCTCATCAGCAGTGAAGATTGAGCAGGAGGCTTCCAGGACCTTCTGTCCTAGACAAGTTTTCTCACATGCTCTGAACAACAGATTACATATGTCAAGTTTATAAGGGATTACGCCCAATTTCATTGCTTGTTTTATGCTATCCAAATAGATACATCATGATTCCATATTTAAACATGGATACATTCTCAAACACTTATATAGTGAGCTTGTTTGACAAAACATAGAAAGTCAGAAGTCCCACAGAAGTTCCACTTACCCATTCATTTGCTTAAACTAGATGGTTGTCACCATGTGGGCAAGGACTGCATGTGTGCTTTTTAGAGTTTAGCAAGTTCCTGACCCATGGGAAGCACTAAATGCCCTAAATAGTGAGCTGACACAATGTATGAAAAAGTTTAACTAGCATTTACCAGGAACTTACTAGGTACCAGGCACTACTTTATTTTTTATTTATTTATTTTTTTAAGATTTTAAATTTATTCATTCATGACAGACAGACACACACACACAGAGAGAGGCAGAGACACAGACAGAGGGAGAAGCAGGCTTCCATGCAGGGAGACTGACATGGGACTTGATCCCGGGTCTCCAGGATCACACCCCAGTCCGAACGTGGCCCTAAACCGCTGAGCCACTGGGGCTGCCCTGGTTTGAGGATTGGATAGACTAATTCAAGTAAAATGTTTAAAGTAGTGCCCAATGGGCAGCCCCGGTGGCTCAGCGGTTTAGGGCCACCTTCGGACCGGGGTGTGATCCTAGAGACCCGGGATCAAGTCCCATGTCAGTCTCCCTGCATGGAAGCCTGCTTCTCCCTCTGTCTGTGTCTCTGTGTCTCTCTCTCCGTGTCTGTCATGAATGAATAAATAAAATCTTTTAAAAATTAAAAAAAAAAATCTTCAAACCAGTCTTGAAAGGTAAGTATTATTTCTATTCCCATTTACTGATAATGTACTAAGAGGTTAAGTAACTTGCCAAGGTCAACACCTAGCAAGGAGCTAAGCCCAAGGAGTCTGGCTCCAGAGCCTGTGATCTTGGACACCTCCTATGTGCCAGGCATATCGCTAGGGTCAGGGATACAGAGATGAAACACCAAATGCAGGCTTTCCCTCAAGGAGTCACAGTCATGAAAGGAGATGAATGACTCACAATAATGTGATGTGCTGACCATCGAGAACACACTGTGGTGACACGATGGGCCAGGGGCACGGCTGTCTGCAGAGGGGCCACCTCGGGTACATTCTGAGGCAATAATAGTTAATATCTAGGCTAGGGCAAGGGAAGGGCATTTTGGGCCAGAGGAACAGCACACATGAAGTCATGAGGGATGGTGGTCTGAGCACATAACAGTTCTGAAGGACGGCACATAGGAGCAGGGAAGGACAGTGGGAAGTGAGCCTGAAGAGCCAGTAGCCAGATCCAGACCTAGGAAAGCCCTGTGTGCTGAGGGAGGGAGGGAGGAACGGAGGGAGGGAGGGAGTTTGGACACTCTTTGGAAGCCTTGCAGGATGTTAACGGAAAGACATTCAACCCAGTACACAGAATTCCCTTCAAGCCACATCCCACCCCCAGAGAGTTCCCTGGGAGGCCTAGACTCAGAGGGAAATGCAGTAGGAGTCTGGGACACACCCACTGCCACCTGGGAGCAGCGGCTGGGAATCCTGTCTCCTTCCCACAACTCTCGCTGTTGCGCCACCCCCCATCCCCACCCCACCCCCATCCCCACACAGCGTGGCCACTTTAGGCCCACTCCCTGCTGTCACATTCCCCCTCCAGGGTGAGGCCAGAGATGAGAATTAAGCACCCTCCCTTTCTCCATCCCTTCCCTGCCCCCCTCTGACTCCACCATCCTCAGCAGCTGCAGAGCCTGGCACACCCTAGGCCCCAGTCAGAGGAAGAACGGGAGACCGGAGCTTCCTGGGAGAGCCGGGGCTCTGGGCTGTGCCCTCCCCTCCCAGCGGGCTGAGGCTGGTGATTAGCTGGGTTAATTATATCCAAGCCATTTCCGATTGGCACAAGCCCACCCACCCACAGAGCCTGCCCAGAAGGCGCGCAGGCCCAGCCCAGGGTCAGGATGCCAGGGCGCCAGCTACCCTGGGAGGGGTCCTGACCCCTGCAACGGCCAAATGGGGAGGGTGGCTGCCCTACCAGCTCCAGGACCTCCTCCCCTCCCCTCCCGTCCCCTCCCCCCAGGCCTCCTCAACACTTCCTATCCCATGCTCCTTTATGCAAATCCCCCTCCTGCCCCTCCTCCTCCAGGTTCGGAATGAAATCTCGGGGCTCTGAGTTCTGCACGAGGCCCCTACATAAACACTCTGATTGGGGCTAATTATAAGGGCCAGGTTGGGAGGCTGGAGCCTTCAGAAAGCTTGGCTCTCAAACAAAGGGCCCAGGGCTCAGCCCTCAGCCCAGGCCGGCTCCTCTCCAGGCTTCATTAGGAATAAGGAGGGTCCTGGGCCTTAGGCAGTCCTCTCTGAACCCAATCAATAGTTTCTGGTCTTGTTCCACGTCCCAAGTCCTGTCTTGTCCTCTCTCTAGACATCAAATCTCAGCCCTGCTCAGATGGTTTGGAGGGACCACAAGCCTGCAGTGCAAGGCGAGGCAGCTGGGGAGGGGCTCTCAGGCCGTGAGGCTGGGGCTGGGGCAGAGCAGGAGGGTGGAGGTAGTGGGGGGAGGCACAGGGGAAGCCAGCTGTGACAGCCCTAGCCCTAATTAGCTGGCTTCAAAGCTGGCTGGAGAGAGAGCCCGCCCGCGTGTGTGCCCTGCTCACTCAGGCGGGTAAGACATTTCTGTCCTAATCAGAGGAGAGACTGAGAAAAAACACTGCCCACCACCCCCAAGAGCCTCTAGACTGTGAGCTGGCACCCAGAGTCAGGTGCAAAACCCCGGAGCACAGGAAATCGCTCTATTTTGTTAAAACTACCAGCAACAATAGGTAAAATGCCCTGAAGAAATGTACATCCTTTGATGCGGTGATGCTTTTAGGAATTAACCTAGGTAATTGGAAGAGTGCTACAATTTATTGAACTTTTAGGTGCTGGCTCTGTACCTGCACCATCTGATGTAATCCTCACACAACCTGGCGGGACAGGTACTGTCACCTTTTTACAGATGAGGACAGGGACTCAGAGATTAAGAGACTTCCACTTCCACAGGGCTCATAGCTGGCACCAGCTCATGCCTGTACTCTCTACCACGATCTGCCTGTGTCTCTGTCTTTTGCCTGTCTTTTCTCTTTTACTACAAAAATAACTGCACACTCATTCCACTCTGCTGCACTCCATAATTTGTTACCTTCCAGAGAGGCAGGATTGAAGGAACAATCTGGTTTGGGGGTGTTCCTGGTTTTGTAGACCTGATGGTTTTCCCTCCGGAACCCCCTTTCCATAGCAGAAGTGATTAGACACTTGGAGGATAGGGGTAGGACACTGGAGTCTCCCAAGAAAGTAAAGGATGTCCATTGGTTGGGATCCCTGAGTGGCTCAGCGGGTTTAGCGCCTGTGTTCCACCCAGGGCATGATCCTGGAGTCCTGGGATCGAGTCCCACGTCGGGCTCCCTGCATGGAGCCTGCTTCTCCCTCTGCCTGTGTCTCTGCCTCTCTTGCTCTCTCTCTGTATCTCTCATGAATAAATAAATAAAATCTTTTTTTTTTAAGTTTTTTTTTTTAATTTTTATTTATTTATGATAGTCACAGAGAGAGAGAGAGAGAGAGGCAGAGACACAGGCAGAGGGAGAAGCAGGCTCCATGCACCGGGAGCCCGACGTGGGATTCGATCCCGGGTCCCCAGGATCACGCCCTGGGCCAAAGGCAGGCGCCAAACCACTGCGCCACCCAGGGATCCCAATAAATAAAATCTTTAAAAAAAAAAAAAAAGGGATGTCCATTGGTGAAGTGGAGATACCCGGTCATCAGGACGAGGAAATGTCTAAACCAGGAATTAGAAAGCTGGCTGGGAGAGTGGAGGGCAGCACAAAAAGGGTTCATCAACCCCCTAAAGTTACACGAAAATTTGCATGTTCATGAGAGTCTGGCCATTTCCTCCCAGGAGAAGCGCCATAGATTTTTTAGGTTTCCAGATGGGTCTGTGGCCCCAGTTTTGGGCAGCCCTGGTGGCGCAGTGGTTTAGTGCTGCCTGCAGCCTGGGGTGTGATCCTGGAGACTCGGGATCGAGTCCCATGTTAGGCTCCATGCAGGGAGCCTCTCTCTCTCTCTCTCTGTGTGTGTCTCTCATGAATAAATAAATAAAATCTTAAAAATAAAATCCATTTTGAGGAAAGGAGGGTGAGTCTAGAGAAGAAAAGAGACTGTGCTAGAGTGGGCAGGTAGATGATGAAAGGTCCAATGCCTTAGATGTGGTATGATCTGTGCTTGGCTTCCTTCCCCAGACATGGGCCTCACGACACCCTGGGACAGCATCTTTCCACTTCTGGAAGCCAGCCCAGATCCAGGGCTAGAGCACCCTATAGTACAGAAGTCACCAGCTCCAGATCCTAGTGATCCTCACTCTTTGGGGATGTTCAGAAGAATGTGGTCTTAGAAAACTTCAGTGTCCTCTTCTGGGGTTGGTTCTTAGAGGACAAAGAGTTTGTGACTAATAGAACCATTTTCAGGAGGAGGAGTTGGAGGGGGGTGGAAGAGCCAAAGTCTGACCGATGAGGGAGGAGTCTGGAGGAAATGTGCCTTGAACCTAAATGGCAGAGAACCCACTGTTCCTCTGTGGTATGGGGTGAGGGTGGGAGAACAGGTAGAAAGCAGCTGAGTCAGAGACTGGCCTCAGGTGAAAGGCTTCCCTTCAGGCCCTTGACCCTCCACCAAAGCCTCACTCTTCCCCAAGGAGGCACCAACCCACTTACAACCACCCACAGGGTGACCCAGAAATCTACACAATCTCCAAGCCCATGCATTTAACTTGATTTTTCCAAACAAGGGAATGGAGACCCCTCTCCAGGTGACAGGGCTCAGGGAGTTTGACAGGGCTCAGGGAGTTTGCCTCCGGTCTCTGCTCCAGGCATGGTCTCTCCTAAATCCCCTGCACTTTGAGCTAACACTTGCCCTCCTCTGAGAGCTGGTTCATTAAAACAGTGAGAGCAGCCAGCCAGGACGTCCCCCCACGACTTCTGTAAGGTAATTAGCCCTTGGGCTCCCCCATTGGGAAGGGGGCATCTAGAACCATCCTTTCCCAAAGAGGCAAGGTTGTCATCTATCCTTTCCACCCCACCCCCACCCCCCATAAAGCCGATTTTTTTTCTGTTTTCTTGGGCCTTCTTCCCCTCCGTTGGCACACAACTTTTCAAGGAGGGGGCATAAGATCATAAGATGGAACAATCTTTACCAAAATTCCCTCCCTCTCACCCCCACTCAGGGAAAGATCACTGTTAGTCCACAGTGATATCCAGTGACAGCTCCTGCTATCACTGACAAAACATACCCAAAGCAGACAGAGCTGGGCTCCTGGGGGCTTAGATGCAGGGGGAGGGGTGCTGGGCCAGCTCTCCCCCAAATCTTCAACAGAGACCAGCTCTCCTTCCCACCCTGCTCCATCTGCACCACTGGAACCCTCCCCCCAACCCCCCGCCCTCCCTTCTCAGGCTTTCACCATTCTTTCCCGGAGAGGCACTCACAGTTTGTAATTTAACTCTTCCCTGCAGCCCTTGTGGGGTTCCTTTAGAATTTCACAACAAATGGAGCTACAGGGGAGTCACTCCCCTGCCTGCTTCTTTGATAGTTGAGGGAATCTCATATTGGGACTTCACACACATCATCGTTTGAGAAAAAAACTAGTTTTAACTTATAATGTTGACCACCCGCACAAATCATTTGGGGGAAGGTTATATATTTTGGGAAGGGGGCTCTGCTGAAATCCTCCGGCTTCATACATACAATTCCAAACAAAGCCAGACATACGACTTCAATTACCACCAAACATTTCCAGATCCCCTCCCCCAACATAAACTAACACACACAAACACATCGAAGTAGGGGTTCTAACTTACTTTCTCCCTTATCCCAAAGACTGCCAACAAAGGGTGGTAGGGCACCATTTCCCCCATCATTTAGCTAATAAAAAAAGCAAGATCTGGGGCAGGGAACCTCTTCTCCACCCCACCCCCAACCAAGTAGGTCTGGGGAGGGGGAAAGAAGGGGTGTGGTTTGGTTAAACTAATAAAATGTTACAACCCTGTTAAATACAATTAAAGGGCTAGATCTCTAGAAGATAATTAAATGCACTTTATTATGATTATTAGCTTTTAATTTGCACTATTATCAAGAAACAGGAGACGGTGAAAAATGGAGTTCTGTGCCATACTTGTTCCACCTACCCCTTGGTCTTCAAATCAATCCTTTGGAATTAAAATACTAAAATATTCCAAATAGTTGAGGGAAATGATGTGTATTGGAAACTGCAATTCTCATACCAGCTCAAAGATACTTTAAGAAAAGTCTTGCCTTTTATTTTGGGGGGTTGAGGGAAGATAAGAAACATCTGTTATAAACATTCTATCAATCTTGTGATATAGAATGTCATGTAAACACCCAACCCCACCCCCACAGTCACAAAGAGCCTGCCCAGAGCCTTCTTCCAAAGCAAAGATACCCACCTTTTTTTTTTTTTTTTTCCTTTCTGGACAAGTTTGAAAAGAAACCAGTCTTTTGTCAAAGGAAAACTAAAAATCCCACCAGCCCATCCGTCCCCTCCTCCAACCCAAACCATTTTTATTGCTTTTTATGGAGAAAAAAAAAAACACCCAACAGCAAAACCCAAAACATAACACACAAACCAACCTGGAAACTTCTAATCTGAATGCCAGAGAAGATATTGGGGGGGGGGGGGGCGTGGGGGGTGGCAGGGAGCCCACTACAGGGGGAGAGACACAAGGCCATCTCCAAACCCCAACATTTAGGAGCCAATGCTCCCCCTAAAAATGGAGGCAGTCAGGATTGGTACTCAAGGTGATGGTGGGGTGGGGTGGAGGGCGGTGTTGTTTCAAAGCACATTTCACAAAGCACTACAAAGCACTTTCTGCCCACTTCAAGCGCTTGGGGCAGCGAGCTGAAAAGAAGAAAAGGCAAATAGGAGAAGATCTTCCAGCCTGCAAAGGGAGCAGGCTGTCCCCCCAATCTCGCCCTGTCCCCCCAATCCCACTGGCGCAGGGGTTGGTTACCCAACCCCCGAACCCCCCTCGGTTTCATCTCTTTTGGAAGTGCTCCAAAGATCGAGTGAAGGAGACCGGACTTGTGGAGAGAGAAAGGGAAAAAAATGAGAATCCAAATCTCGTTCAAAAATATCCAACAGCTTCCACAGGCGCAGCGTCAGTGAAAAGGCTCACAAATCTGGCTTTGGGAGTTGAATGTAACCCACTTCCAACCCCTCCCAGCAAACACCTCTTCCAGCAGGCCCAGCCCTGCCAAAACGCCAAAAAATTCAAACCTAAGTAGGTGATGGTGTTTGAGAGGGCACTGAAAAAAAAAGAGAGGATCCCCCTCAACGCCCCCTGCCCAGGGCCCCTCGCCGCAGCCTCCCCCTCCCCGCCCCATTTTTCTTTTAAATAGAAAATATATAGTTAAATGTACAGGCTATTTACAGTTTTAATTACAAACCTGATGGGAGTGTTGAACAGAGTTCTCTTTAAAAAGCAACCTAAAAGAGAAATGGTTTCGATTGTTCTTTATTTAAAAAAATAAAATAAAGGAGTCTGTTAGGAGGAACCCCCCCCCAGCAGAGGCAAGCCCGGTGCGGCCCGCCGGGGACGCGGCGCAGGGGCACCCCTCACACGGTGGTCTCGCCGTGCCGGCTGTTGGTGAGACGCGTGTAGAACTTCCTCCACGAGTGCAACGTCTTGCCGGACCAGATCCAGAAGCCCGACGTGATGCCCACGATGAGCGTCATGAGGTATTTGATCATGTAGACGGTGAAGTCGGGCGACATGCGCGGCGTGTAGTGCGCCGGGCACGGGATGGCCAGGCTCTTGCAGTGCTGGCTCACCCACGAGCGCTCCCAGTGCTCCCGAAAGGCCTGCTCGTAGAAGTAGCAGGCGATGACGATGGTGGCGGGCACGGTGTAGAGCACGGAGAAGACGCCGATGCGCACCATAAGCCGCTCCAGCTTCTCCGTCTTGGTGCCGTCGTGCTTCATGATGGTGCGGATGCGAAAGAGTGACACGAAGCCGGCCAGGAGGAAGGACGTGCCTATGAACAGGTACACGAAGAGCGGCGCCAGCACGAAGCCCCGCAGCGGGTCCAGGCTGTTGAGGCCCACGAAGCACACGCCGCTCAGCAGGTCGCCGTCAATCTGGCCCATGGCCAGGATGGTGATGGTCTTGACCGCCGGCACGGCCCACGCGGCCAGGTGGAAGTACTGCGAGTTAGCCTCGATGGCCTCGTGGCCCCACTTCATGCCCGCCGCCAGGAACCAAGTGAGCGACAGGATGACCCACCAGATGGAACTGGCCATGCTGAAGAAGTAGAGCATCATAAAGAGGATGGTGCAGCCCTCCTTCTTGGTGCCCTGCACCACCGTGCGGTAGCCGTCCTCGGAGAAGCGCTCGTTGCACACGACGCGCTCCTGGAGCACGAAGCCCGCGATGTACGCCACCGAAACCATAGTGTAGCAGCCGGACAGAAAGATGATGGGTCGCTCCGGGTAGCGGAAGCGCTGCATGTCGACCAGGTACGTAGTGACGGTGAAGAAGGTGGAGGCGCAGCACAGCACCGACCAGGTGAGGATCCAGAGGCGCGCGAAGCGCGTCTCCTCCTGCGAGAAGAACATGGAGCCGTCGGGCCGCGCGGGCTCGCAGGGCGCCGCACAGTCGCGCTCGCCCAGGAACTTGTAGCTGAGATAGGACGGCACCTTGAGGACGCGCGGGCAGTGGAACGGGTGCTCCAGCGTGGCGTAGCGCGGGGGAGAGCCGCCGCCGCCCGGGCCGCCCGGGGTGCCCCCGGCCCCCGGCTGCAGGCCCGGCGGAGGCGCGGTGGTGAGCAGCGCCGGCGTGCCGTCCTCCGAGTGGTTCTGGCCCACGCAGATCTGCTCCGCGCCGTGGCGCGGAAAGTGCTCGCAGCGCAGGCGCTCGGGCCACTGGAAGCCGAACTTGTTCATGAGCGCCTCGCAGCCCTGGCGCGCGCGCTCGCAGATGGAGCGGCACGGCGGGATGGCCTGCTCCAGCACCGTGCACACGGGTGCGTACATGGAGCACAAGAAGAAGCGCAGTTCGGGGGAGCACTGCACCTTCACCAGCGGGTAGAACTGGTGCACCTCCAGGCCCGCGTCCTCCTGGTTCGTGTGGCCCAGAAGGTTGGGCATGATGGTCTGGTTGTAGGCGATGTCCGTGCACAGCGGGATGGAGATGGGCTGGCAGAAGCCGTGGTCCGGGATGGAGATGCCCTTCTCCCCGTGGAACTGGGCCGGCCCGGCGGCGGGCAGCAACAGCAGCGGCAGCAGCAGGCGGGGCAGGGCGCTGCGGGGCCGCATGCTGGCCGCCGCCCCCCACTCGGCTCCCGGGCGCCCCCCCGCCCCCGCCCCCAGGCCCGAGACCGCGCGCGCCTTCCCCGCCGCCGCCTCGCCGCCGCCTCCCGCGCCTCTGCAAAGTTTGCTGGCGGCCGCAGAGTTGGGGAGGCCGGGCGGGGGAGGGGGGCGGCGCGCCTGCCGGCTTGCTCGCCGCGGTCCGACTGAGCCGCCGGAGACACCGCGCGCCGCTTGCCCTCTCTCTTCTTCCTCCTCCTCTTGCCTCTCCCCTCCCTTCTCCGCCCAGCGACTTCTTTGTGCCTTCCTGCAGCCCTCACCTCGGCCTCTCCGATCCCAATTAGTCGGTTTCAAGGGGGCCCCCGCCAGCGGCCCCGCCCTCCTCTCAGCCCCCCAAAAAAGGGATCCTTGAAACCGCCCCGTCGAGCTCTAAGCACCATCCCAAAATGTGCTCTCGGCCAATCAGATTTAAACCCCGGGACCAGCCCCGAGGGCTGGATTGGTCGACCGCAACATAATGAGATCAGAAACCAGATGCCAACAAAACTTTCCCCCCCCTTTTGCTTTTTAAAGAGACAAGCTATTATTATATTAAGGGCTGTTTGCCCAGCACAGGATTTCTCCGGAGTCGTGGCGGCGAGATCCGGAGACACTCATTCCCCAGAACCGCGGCAGAACCAAGCCCCTAGCCCTGGATCACGCTTCTTCTGGGGCGGGGGTGGGGATGGCTCAGGCGCGGTCCTGGGTAGGGTCTCTTTAAATCCTTGCCTCCGCCTCTGCTCCTAGAACCCCACCTATTCCAGTCCAATTTTTCAAATCAAATGAAAAATCTCAAGTTTAAGAACAAAATTTTAAGAGAGAGAGGAAGACTTGAAAAAAGGGGGGGAGGCGGCTCACAAAGACTTTTGTCTCAGCTCTTTCTCGAGGAGTCGGGACAAAAGTTTCACTTCACCCAGTAGTAGACCCCTAGGAGTTTGCCTCGCCCCCTCCCCCTTAAGCACACCCTTAAATAACTCTGAAAAATGAGAGCCTGTCTCTTTAAGAGGCTCTTAAAGGGGCCTGGACTCCGGGGCGTAATTGCCCCGTAGCGAGCACAAAGGAGCCCATTATGGTTCTTTGTGTTCGGTGGCACCTCAAAGTGAGAAAACTCAGGAACTTAGAGGCCCCGAGCTGGAGGGTTGGGGCGGGGGTGGAACGGGGAGAGGTGAAGGAGAATAGCCTAGAGCTGCGCCTTCTCCCTCCCCCTTCTTCCGAGGCAAATCTTAATTATGCAAAGTAAAGTTTAGTTGCCATAACGAGGAGGTCTTAATCGAAAGTTAATGGTGGGGGGTGGGGGGTGACAGGCAGTTTGAGTGAAGAGATGACTCTCTTAGGCTGTTTGGGGGCATTTACCTCCTCTCTCCCCACCTCTGCCTCCGCCCCCTAAAAGCTTCCAGATACTGTCTCCTGGGAGAGAGGGGAGCTTTACCCAAATCTTAAGTGATTCCACACCAGAAAGTGATGGCGTGTGTGGCGAGGAAGAGGGATGGGGGTGGGGGGTTTGTGGTGGATTATCCACCCCTCCCCCCATCTCTCACCTGGTTGGGCTTGGGTTGTGGTGGCCAGAAGGGTTCCTACTACTTTAGAAAGGTCTTTTTTTTTTTTTTTCCCCTCCTAGGATTTTAAATTTGGGAAGTGGTGGGGGTGGGGGGGCGGATTGGAAGGATTTGCATGTAAATCTCCAGGGCCTGATACTGGATGATGGATCAATTATTTCTATTGTCTCTCTGGAGGGAAGCGGGGGGTGCTTAAAAAGAAAATTGAGTTTTGAAAACCCTTTTGCTTCTCAGTACAAACCAAATCCTCCCAGCCTGGTGAGCCGGTTCCTCTCCAATCTAGAAAAGGACTGCTTTACAAACAAAACAGAAACAACAACGAAAGACATTTGAGAAAAAGAAAGAAGAAAGCAACAGGCAGAAGAAAAAAAATTCTAAGTAGATACATACAACAGATCCAGGTTTGACAGGATTCTTTTTTTTTTTTTTTCTGGATTGAATGATAAACAGATTTTCGAGTTCTTTGCAATGTGAAAATGTTCCTTACTGTATCCTGGAGAAGTTGCCTTTTCACTACTTTAGGAAGAATATTTTCCCTCAAAATCAGGGGGTTACACTTTTTTTGCTGTCCATTCCAATTCCAGTTCACCCCCAAATCCACTTGGTTACAGAGCAATTTAAGGAAAGGTAAGTTGTACTCTGGGGGGGCCCAAACCGAGCCTGAGGCGCCCCTCCTTTGGGCTCCCCTCCCAGTGTCTCCCTGCACATCTCTAGAGCTGGGACGAAGCCTCTGAGCTGAGCAGGGAAAACAAAAATACTACTCTCCACTCAGGAAGCTCACTGTCTGATAGGAAATTGAAAGTCAATCTCCAATAGAATTGCAGCATCTTCAATTTCCTTCCATGACAAACCTGTTTTCCTGCCCCAGGGCCAGTTTTGAGTGACAGTTATCGCTTCCCGAGCCACCCCTACAAACGGGGAGCTGGAGGTGGAAAAAAAGAAATAACACGTATTCTTTCATTCACTCAAGAAAGCACTCATTCCTTCAACACACTTTTGTCGAGTCTTCTAACTTCAAACCACTGGGGTAGGTGCTGTGGGCAACGCAGATTAAATAAATGGTAGCATCTCTGCCCTTCGAGAGTTTATGGCATCCCTGAAGAGCAATGATTCTACTAAGACTTTACATTTGTCTAGCATTTCTATGTGAAGTAAGAAATCATGATATTTCTTTTTTTTTTAATTTTTTTTTTTAATTTATTTATGATAGTCACACAGAGAGAGAGAGAGGCAGAGACACAGGCAGAGGGAGAAGCAGGCTCCATGCACTGGGAGCCCGATGTGGGATTCGATCCCGGGTCTCCAGGATCGCGCCCTGGGCCAAAGGCAGGCGCCAAACCGCTGCGCCACCCAGGGATCCCCCAAACCGCTGCGCCACCCAGGGATCCCGAAATCATGATATTTCATGATTTCATGATTACTCTTATCTTCCGCGAGGGTCTGCAGTGTGAACAGGACCCGAACCTACATCTTCAGATTTCAAGTCTATCCACCGTACATTCCACGCCACAAACCTTTCAACAGCAGGAGATCTGTAACTAAAGGAAATTAACAGATTCTCTCAGTTTTTTTTTTTTTTAAGATTTTATTTATTTATTCATGAGAGACACACAGAGAGAGGCAGAGACACAGGCAGAGGGAGAAGCAGGCTCCATGCAGGGAGCTCCATGTAGGACTCGATCCCGGGACTCCAGGATCACGCCCTGGCACCTGCCTGGTGCGAAAGGCAAGCACCAAACCGCTGAGCCAACCAGGGATCCCAGATTCTCTCAGTTTAAACACTAAATGATGTCATCTGATAGATACCCCACTTAGTTCTGATTTTTTTTTTTAATTAGCTTGAGCATTGACCTCGACCTGATGATCCCTAACTTGAAGAGTTATTTCACTTCTTTGAGCCTAATTCCCCTATCTGCTAAGTGGTAGTGAGACAACAGATTTTTTAAATGTGAGACTACACATCCAAAGTAATTTCAGAATGACAGGAAAACATTTTATTTTTAAATATTTTATTTACTTATTCATGAGAAACACACACACACACACACACACACAGAGCGGCATAAACACAGGCAGAGGGAGAAGCAGGTTCCATGCAGGGAGCCCAATGTAGGACTCGATCCTGGGTCTCCAGGGTCACACCATGGGCTGAAGGCGGCGCTAAACTGCTGAGCCACCCAGGCTGCCCAGGAATACATCTTATAATCCTAAAGAATCTTTCAAAACATGAAGTTACATGAAATAAATATTTGTTCAGCAAACATCTTGAGTATACCTGGTAGCTACTACCATTTTTTGAGCTCCCACTGAGCACTGCACATACATATGTATACAAAGTAGGTATTGCATTGTGTTTATAGATGAAGAATCTACAATTAAAAATAAAATAAAAATTCATTAAAAATGAAAGCTCCAGTTTCAGGAAGCTGAGGGGTGACAGTCTGTCATCTGCTGCAGAGTACAGCTGCTGTTCAGCCCCGAGGAGGAACATTTCTGGTTGGTCTTGGGTTTCTGCGGTAGGTTGGGAGCCCAGGTGTCCCCAGTGCACAGTATCAATGCTACTTCTCCAAATCTTGAGGCACTGCTGTCAATCATCTCTCAATTGACCAATCTGATATCTGGGATAATTGTTGAGTGCCCACTGTAATGACCCCAGGCACCCTGTTTCATGGGATAGTGCGCTAGAGCAGAAATCTCAACAGAACACAGCAAATAGCTGGTAGAGAGGAAAGAAACCTGGTCTGGGGCTCAGAACATCGGGGCTGTGGTTAGGCTCCACCTCACATCTGCCAAGTGAACTTGGGCGAGTCAATTTTCCTTCCTTAGCTTCAGCTCCCTCATCTGTAGAAGAGGATCACAAAAACGTTTATTGATCTTCCCTTTGGGCCAGATATAGGAAACTGTGAGAATAATATGTTTGGGTCATGGAAACTGTCCTTGCTCGAAAGGCTTGTGTGTTACAGATAAGTGAAAAGACAGCCAGTCAGCAAAATCCAGCACACCACGGGCGTGCATGCTCAGAGACAGCACAGGGAGGGAACTTCTCTCGGCTAAGGAAACCTGAGGGGCTCCACTCCAGGCTCCTTGCTCTTACACAAAAATCCTCTTGTCTCTGGCCTTTCATTTTGCCAAGGGAAAGAGTCCAGGCAATTGCATGCATCCCTGTCTCCTCCTCACTTCTTTCCCCTTAGAACTCCTGCCTTCCAGAGAAATCATGCCTGCCCCCAGCAAGGTTATGCGTCCTTTCTTTATTTCTTCAATCCTGGGTCAGTATTCTTTCCCTCCAGAAGCACCGAGCTCCCTCCACCCTAAAGGGCAAGGGTGTGTATCTGTTTAGGAGGAGAGGGCTGAGGAAGAGAACATGATTTCGCATACTTTGAATCCTCAAAGGTTTTATCCTCTAAGCAAAAATACCTTCAAGGGAAAAATGGGTTTGAGCCTAAAGAGAATCTACTTGGCTACCTGTCCCCCAGCCCACAAGATATCTCTCTCTGCTTTGCAAGAATCTTCCTTTTCTCTCCTGTCTCCTCCAGCCTGGCCACTGAGACCTGGAATCCGCCTTCAGGTGAGATGCTGAATTTCCTCTTCCTGAACTGCGGTCCTCCATTTAGCTCTCAGGGAACCAGCCCTTAGAAATGGGCCTCAGAATAATCAGGTCTAGGACTCCGCGAGCCCCCACTTCCTGGCCACTGGAAGGTGGCCCCCTTCTGTGTACTTCACCCCACCCCCTGCCAAATTCCAAGGCTGCCCCCAGGCTCTGGGGACAGAGCTGGAGAGGAACTTGGCAGAGTCCAGCTGTTAGGTCCTTTATCTCTCTAGCACCCTTCCCCAAGGTCTTTGGATGGCAAAATGGGCCATAAAAGGATTAAACAGATATAACAGATGATCTATTAATTAAGGACTTTAATTAGCCCAGGCCTAGGCCAAGAAAGAACAAGGTGTGGGCTGCTCAGAGCCGAGGAGGGAAAACAAAGCTGAAAAATCAGTGTTGAGTTTGGTGAGTGAGGTTCTTAGGGGTGACTCTGCCTTCTCGGTCCAGGAAATAAGCATCTCTGGGAATGGATGAGTCAGATATTTTGTCTCCTGGAAGCTTCTAGAACCTAATGCCAAGAGGAGAGGAATGGAAGAGCCTGAATCATAGAGTTGTAGATGTAGAAGAGTCCTCAGGGGTGATGCTCTCTTGGGGAAGGATGAGCAAGATAGGTTTGCTTCCACGGTGAGGTTCCCTCCTGCTCCCCCAGAGCGCCTCTTTCTGCTTCCAGTTGCACCCCGTCTCCTAACTTGCTCTCTTTTTTCCCCTCATTCTTCCTTTCTTTTCACTCTCCCAGAATTTCTCTCATTTTCCTCCAGGCTGGGCCACCTCACCCCCTCCCCTTTCTCTTTCCTGTAACTTAAGCTGTAGTTGGGAGTTGGAGGAGCCCGGCTGGTTTGAAAGGAGGCCCCACTGCTTTTCAGGGAGGAATTGAAACCATGGAGCTGGGGGTGAGGGGAGGCCGAGGGGGAGGGGGCAGCTTGAGGAATCAAAGCGGCTGCGGCTCCATCTGGGAAACCAACTTTGATTTACTAGCAAGGACCTGGCTCTCTAACACCCCCCCACCCCCCTTTCCCTGGACTTTGCTTTGTGGTGATAACTGGGGGCGGGGTGGGGGGCTGCCTCCCTCCCCCAGCCTGAAAGCCAGTTCTGGGAGAACCAGCCAGAGGAAGGCCCAGGGGATCCTGGCTCAGTAGGGCTGCAGGAGCTTCTAAAGGGGGCCCTGGGTGTCTGCAGCTGGGTGTGGAGGGGAACCCCCAGGAAGAAGGCCCTGCTCTGACTTGAAGTGATGTCCTCCCCAGAGGAGTGGGGCTGGGTTGGGGGTGCCACCAGGAGGTGATCATGGCTTCTTCATCCCTCTGTGGCCTTGCCCTCAGACCTGGGGGTTTGGGGGCTGGGGCTGGGGCATGAGAACCTCGGAAACAAAATGACTGAGAAAGAAAAGGAAAATAAATTTTAACAGATTATTTTGTGTTGAAATTCAGTGTGGGCTGCAGACAACACTGGCTTCCAGTGGGGACTCAAGACATCTCTGGATGGCAATGCCCGCCCTCTCCTCCTGTCCTCTCCTGTCTCCTCCTGCTGTTTCATCTTGTTCTTTATCTATCAAATCCTTAAACTCAGGACACCTGAGTGGCTCAGTGGTTAAGCATCTACCTTCAGCTCAGATTGTGATCCTGGGTCTTGGGATCGAGTCCCACATCAGGTTCCCCGTGGGGAGCCTGCTTCTCCTTCTACCCATGTCTCTGCCTCTCTCTGTGTGTCTCTCATGAACGGATAAATGAAAACTTAAAAAAAAAAAATTCCTTAAGCTCCCTAAGGTTTAGGGTGCTCTCACACCACTGCAATCAAACTAGGATCCCAAGGGTCCTGAACACCAGTGCAGGGCTGTAAGAGAGAACACAGTGAGTCACAAGCTCCAAGAGGTGCTGGTTGCTAACTGACAACCTGGTCTTCCTGGGTGCTGTTGGTGTTGGGGATCGGTTTAAATCCCTAGATTCCTGGGTTCCAGCAGAGCCCCCTCCTCTTGCAACCCCACCTCACTGGTATTTTTCATGATCCAAACATCCAGTCTTTAGGACCAGCTCCCAGGGCAGCTCTCAGTAAGGAGAGGAAGGAGCTAATTTGGCTAATTGTGTCCCCAACAAATGGAACTTTCTCAGAACTCACAGCACTATGCTGAATTGCCCCATCAGAGCTCCTGCTCTGGGACAATATTCCTGAAAACCTGGAGTCCACTTGCATCAGAATCCTGGAAGAATTAAAAAAAAAAAGAATCCTGGAAGAAGGGGCCCTGGGGCAGGATTTGCTGATTAAAATACAGATTCCTAGGTCCTCCCAATAATCAGAATTTATAATCCCCTAGTAATTTATTTATTTATTTATTTAATCGAGAGAGAGAGAGAGAGAGAGAGAGAGAGAGAGACAGGCAGAGGGAGAAGCAGGCTCCTGCTGAGCCACCCGGGCTACACCCCCTAGTAATTTTTTAAAGATTTTGTTTATTTATTCATGAGAGACAGAGAGGCAGAGACACAGGCAGAGGGAGAAGCAGGCTCCAGGCAGGGAGCCCGACTTGGGACTAGATCCCGGGTCTCCAGGATCAGGCCCTGAGCTGAAGGCGGCGCTAAAACTCACCCGGGCTGCCCCTCCCCTAGTGATTCTTTTTTTAAAAAAATATTTTATTTATTATTTAAGTCACAGAGAGAAAGAGAGGCAGAGACACAGGCAGAGAGAGAAGCAGGCTCCATGCACCAGGAGCCCGACGTGGGACTCAATCCCGGGTCTCCAGGATCGCGCCCTGGGCCAAAGGCAGGCGCCAAACCGCTGCGCCACCCAGGGATCCCTCCCCTAGTGATTCTTATGCACACTCCGGAGCTCTCTGCTCTTCAGAGCACTCAGTTAGCTTTCTGAGAGTCCCTGGTTAATCTTGGCAGCTGCCCAGTCTTGCTCTGTCCCCCCCCCCCCCCCAAACTCATTCAACAAACTTTCAAACTCTAACCCCAGTGTTGCTTTCCAGGGTCGATTTCTGCCACCCTTTCCCCAGTGCGGTGGACAAGATGGACTGGCCTTCAGCATCCATTCCCACCTCCTTCTAGGTACCTTCCTGCACTACAGACGTTGGAAAGCCAAAAAACTCATCTCTTGGCCTCCCTTGCAGCTAGAGGTCCGGATGCAAAGTGCATTCATGCGGGACTTGGAGGTTCGATGGAGATGAGACCACAATCTTGCTGCTCTATTCCTGCTGGCAGGCAAGGTCTTGGGAAGGAGGTGCACTCCGTGTTCAATGTCTGTGGCAGGAGTAGAAGCCAGGCACTGATCCCTGTGGGGCCACAGGGTTGCCTCCGTTAGCTTAGTTCCAGGGGTAGCCTCATCATTCTCCCTACCTGATTGTGGCAGAGGCGGCAGCTCCTCCTGGAGGGTCATTTCTGTGGCTTCATTATAAAGTCTGTTCTTTCAGTCCATCTAACAAATTTTTTTAGGATTTTATTTATTTATTTATGAGAGAGAGCAAGAGAGAGTGTGAGAGAGAGAGAGAGAGAGAGAGAGCATGAGCAGGGGGTGGGGGGAGGGTAGAGAGAGAAGCAGGCTCCCCACTGAGCAAGGAGCCACTTGTGGGGCTCGATCCCAGGACACTGAGATCAAGACCTGAGCCAAAGGTAGCCAGTTAACGACTGAGCCACCCAGGCACCCCTCCCTCTAACAATTTGGCAAGCACCTATTTCCCCATTGTCTTCGTCTGCTTGGGCTGCCATAATCAAATACCATAGACCAAATGGCTTCAACAACAGAAATTTATTGTCTCAGTTGTAGAGATTAAAATTCCAAGATCAGGGTAGAGCATGGTTACGGGCTACTGAGGTCTCCCCGCTTGCAGGTGGCTGCCTTCTCACTGTGTGTCCACAGGGCTTTCCTCTGCCGAAGGAGAATTTAACCTTAATTACCTCCTAAAAGCTCTGTTTCTAAATATGTTCACATTGAGGGTTTGGGCCTCAACAGATGAAGTGGGAAGAGAGCACAATTCAGTTTGCAGCATCTTATTAAGAATCCTTCTACAGGGGGGATCCCTGGGTGGCTCAGTGGTTTGGCGCCTGCCTTCAGCCCAGGGCGTGATCCTGGAGTCCTGGGATCGAGTCCCGCGTCGGGCTCCCTGCGTGGAGCCTGCTTCTCCCTCTGCTTCTCATGAATAAATAAATAAAATCTTAAAAAAAAAAAAAGAATCCTTCTACATAAAGCACCTAGAATGGTCTTTGTTTCTTTCTTTTTTTTTTAAATATTTTATTTATTTATTCATGATAGTCACAGAGAGAGACAGAGAGGCAGAGACACAGGCAGAGGGAGAAGCAGGCTCCATGCACCGGGAGCCCGATATGGGATTCGATCCCGGGTCTCCAGGATCACGCCCCGGGCCAAAGGCAGGCGCCAAACCGCTGCGCCACCTGGGGATCCCTGGTCTTTGTTTCTTGCACCAAATCCTGACTTCACTTATGAACAGAGCAGAGCACTCGGTCCCTTCGTACTCTATGCCCTTGCCCCCACTGAGCCCTGCCTAAAATGCCCTTCCACCCTTGTAAACCTGTAAGGCCCTTCTCTGTGATGCTCCCCTCCCCTGACACTACCTCCACACTCCTTTCTCTGGGTGTGTGCTTATCTTGTGGCACTTAGCGCGTGGTATGTCCAACCACCCCCAATTCTCAACAAGATAGTCTCTTGAGAGCAGAGGCTGTGTCTTAGCTTTTGCGCATACCCTAATGCTTATATATAGCAGGTGCTCAGTAAACATTTGTCAAGTGAATCAATGCCCTCTCTAAATAGGACAGGGCCTGGAGAACTACTGGGCAGTCTAGAGATCCAAGCATCCTGCCTGGACACCCAGTCCAATGCCCTTCCCCCTGACTCCCTTGCCCACCTTTGGAACCTACACTTTGGAAGGCAAGAAGCTAAGCTTTGAGAAGTCAGCAGCTAGGTTTTTAGGGTCCAGGTTTCCATCCTGCAGTTTTGACAAGCTTATCCAATCTTCTGAAGCCGTGTTTAACTGCAAATGTGTTCTGGTCCCCAATCTGAGGAATGAAGGGAAAAAGAAATTTGATATAATTGTGGGAACTCATGAAGTGGCCCCAGGAGACCGAAGTGCTCAAGTCCTGGCCTTGGTACTCACTAGCTCTTTGACTCTCAGTGAATCATTTTCCCTGAGTATCAGTTTCTCCATCTGCAGAATGGGTATAATAAATCTGTCCCTTTCTCCCCTTGAAATGAGGATTGAACAAGAAAATGGGTTGTGCAGGCACAGTTGCTTTAGGAAAAGAAGTCTGCGCGGTACATGCTGATTTGTAACCTGGAAGCAGAATGTCAACCATAGAGGCCTGAACACAGGCAGGGAAACAGACCTACTCATGAGGCAGTGTGCTGGGGCACAGCACTGGACTCCACAGGCAGGGAGAGGACGTTTGAATCTTGGCTCTCTACTTCATTACTACCTTCCCTGGATGGGTCACTCTAGTTCTCTGGAGTTTTGAAGCTGGTACTGACCCACCCACTCTCCAGGCATCTCTCCTTGGATACCCTCCCCGGCTCCTCCAGAGGGTAAGCACCCCAAAAGGCAAGAAACTCATTAGGAAACAAAGAAAGAGATCAGACTTCAGCTGAGCCCTCTAAATGTCTCATTTTGTTGGGAGGGGCTTAATATCAAAGCAGATTGGGGGGGGGGATAAGGGAACCCCAAGGAGAATTGGGAGAGGCAATCCCACTTTGTGGATGGGGGTCATTGGGAGGAGAAGCAAACACTTCCCTCCTCTCTCCAGGAAGCTTCCCTTCCCTGTAGCTGGTGCCCCAAGGATTCCCCCCCCCCTTTCCACCCCAGGCCCTTCCCTTAGAGAGAGCCTGCTGAGCCTGGAATGAGAAGAATCTGAACTACAAACAGACCTCCCAGAGGCACCCCCAACTCTCCTCTAACCACTCCAACCCAGCCAAAGCCTGGCTTCCTGGAGTGGGAGGCTGGCTCTGAGAGGCTGGGCTGGGGTTCGAGCTACAGAGAAGGGGCCATGGTGGGGGGACTTTTTCCTGGAGCAGGAGGGGAGAGAGGATTTAGGGCAGGGTAGGGACCAGGCTCTACAGGGACTCTATTTTCCAAACCAAAAATCAGAGTCAACAAGACTGTACTCACAAGGGCCATGGGAGTGGAGGGTTGAAGACAAGCCTGTCCCAGAATAATCCAAGCTCTGAGGTCCTGCCCCAGTCACCCCATATAATGCCAGAGGAGAGAAATGACCCAATCTGTCTCCTCCCCCAATGCTTTCTTCCCTTTGCTTGATCTCTCTCAGCTTCTCTGAAGTGGTCCGTGGCAGTGGTGGGCCAGGGAGGGTCTCTCAGGCCTTCCAGGGGCTAGGTACTCCTAGTCCTCAGTCTGGGCTGCATTATGAGGCTGAGGAGGCTGTGAATGAACTTTGAGGAGTTGAGGGCAGAGGCTGGAATCAGAGGAAAGATGTAGGGACCAGCCAAAAGGACCAAAAGCACAGAGTCAGAGGGGCCTCTCCCGCCTGCCACACTTCCCCAGACCCTGGCTTCCAGCCGCCCACCCTTCCCCTAGCATCCCTACCCCCACCTGGACCCAGGCCGGGGCTTTGATGTGAGTCAGCCAGGGCTGTCAGTGCCCATGGATGCCCAGGTGGTGTATTAGATGGGGGAAACCCCAAGGAGGTGATCAGGGAGGAGAGGCTGCTGGAGCTGGAAGCTGCCATAGGCAGATGACCTCTTTGCGGGGGCGCTCCCTCCAGCTTGTATAACACAGCTCCTGCCAAGGGTGGTATAGAAAGGCACAGAGCCCACAGCGGGCTGGGGAAGGCCACTGAAAAGGCAGCTTAAGGGCTTCCTGCTGGGTGAGAGGGATTAGGGGCCTGTGGGGAGGGAGCCAGGCAGTGAGAAAGGCACTGGCCCAAAGCCAGGGCCCCTTGGCCGCAGGCCCTCTGGGATCAGAATCCCCTGGGTGTCTGGCAGGCAGGGGTCAGTACTCTCCACCTGGATGAGGTGCTAGGAGAATAGGGCTCCAGCTAGGGCAACACCCTGGGACGAGGAGACACCATGGGTCCCCAAAATAAAGGGAGGGAGAAAGGGAAGGCAACACTCCTGGATGAACCAGCACACTTCTAGTCAGAAGAGGAAGGAGGGAAAGAACTGACCACCCAGCAGTTTCAGCCCACAGTCTCCCTGCTATTCTCCATCTCAGAGGTTCCCCAGCTGGGAGGGGAGCACCTCTCTGCTTCTCAGGGGCCCCAGGGTGGAACAGAACGAGGGGGACCCACATGGTCCTAAGTTTCCACTGGAGCATGGGTTTAGAGAAAGAGCCCAGGTGGCCACCAAGGCAAGCTGTGTAACCCAGACCCTGGGCAGGGGCCTGGACAGCCAGGACTAGTTGTACTCTGGCCCTGGGCTCTATTGTCTAATCTGAGTTGGGATCTCTAAGACCACACTGTGGGGTGGGAGGAGTGGGGTTTGTTGGGGGATCTGACTTCTATCAACACTTTCTCCACCAGTCCAATGTGGATGGGGGGAGGGGCAAAGACCTGTCCCACTTCGAGTTAGTTACTGTCTGAGAGCTGACACATGCATTCTGGAAATTGTAAAGTGCTCTACAAATGTGAAGTAGCCAGACCTCATTATCCCTGGAGCATGCATGTATTAAAGGTCAGATGTTCCCAGGAAGGGGAGGGACCCACTGAGAACCAGGTACTGCCCTGCGGGGTACTTTGCATGTCTCTATCTTCACAAGAACTTTAAGAGCACAGTACTGTTGCCCCCATTTTATGGATGAGAAAACTGAGGCTCAATAAAGCTACATAATTTCTCATCCAAGTTTATAGAGGCTCATAAAATGGCGCATCCAAATTAGAAGGCAAGGCTGTCGGGTCTTTAAAAGGTTACTTGGCCCCAGGGTTCCTATGTTTAGAGGATTTCTCCAGAGGTCTGATTCCTTCTCCTCCTTGGTTGGGCTCAGGCAAGACATTTCCCACTCCCCGCAGTACAAAACATTCAGAAGGTTGGCAAAGTGGATGAAGAAGTCCCAAACAGGGCGCAACTGAGCAGATAAGGTCGGCGTGGCTCCCGGGCCCATTTTCTGGGAAGGGGCTCCAGCCATGGGTACTTCCAGCTCAGGGCATCCCCGGATCAGAGCTGCCCTGTCTCCCAACTCAGCCGGGCCAGCCCCCTTCTTTGTGCTCAGTTTTTTCCCACAGGCCCGCAAGGGGGGTGCTGGGATCCCAGGCCCACCCCCTCCTGCTGGGCAGCACCCCATCACGCCCCACCATAAAGAGCTCGGCAGTGGAGGAGGAGGGGGTGTCCTTACTCCGAGGAGCCATCCTCGCCCTGCTCCCTTTCTGGGGAACAAGAAGCTTGCTAATGGCTTGGGCCCCTTCCCCAGCCCCTGGCCCCAGCCCTGGCTCCCCCAGACAAAAAGCTGCTTTACATGAGAAGAGCAGGCTGGCCTGGCCTTACCCGGGCACTCAAAGAGGCGGTAGCCCCTGACAGCCGAGCGGCTGCCCCTTCCCCCACACCCGGGCCTCGTTTAGTTGCAATTAGCAATTCTTTGCAACCCACGGGGCTGAGGGGGACGAGCCCCTCACCTCCCAAACCCGGCCTCCACGCCTGGGCTCCCTTCCCCTCCAGCCTCCCCTCCCCCACCCCTCCCCCCTGCCCCACCCCCAGCTCTCGGGCTGGTCCGCAGGCTTCCTGAGCGTCCCCCGCAGGACCCAGCACCCAGAGGGGCCAAACCGGGGGCGGCCTGGGGCGGACGGGGGCTGCACTGGCCGGAGGACACCCTCCCCTGCCCCTTCCCTCCTCCTCTACGAATCAGGCTTAGCGTTTGGATCAGTAGGAGGGGCGAGAGGGAAGGAAGAGAAGGTTTTTAGGACAGGGAGGCGCTGAGCTGGTGGTGGTGTAGGGCACGGGGTGCTGAGGGAGGGGGGGGCGTCTCCCCTGGCCGACCTGCCCCTTGCTGCTGCAGTGTGGGCTCCCTCTTCATTCAGGGCGCCGCAGGGTAGGGCTGGGGACCTAGCGCCCGGCTCCGGCTCCAGCAGGCGGCGGGAGGACGGTGCAGCCTGGAAAATGAAAAAGGAGAAAGAATTCCAGGGCCCTTTTTAGGCTGCACACAAATCCACTCCTGGCGTCAGGGCCGGGTGGAGGGTGGGCTCGGGGTAGGAGTTTCCTCCAGGGTCCGCCCTGCCTTCTGTCCTGGTCTCCTGTGGTCTCCCTCTGTTGCCACCAGGGGGCGCCCGAGGCACAGAGGGGGCTCCGGGTTGCGGGGATCTCCAGCAGGGTCTGCACTCAAGGCCTGTCCTTCCCACAGGGTCTTGATTTCCGCTTGGACCCCGACTGAACATCCTCGGAAGAGGAGACCCCCACATTCTATGGAAATTCTGTCCCCGCTCTAAAGGGTATGTGGAGGGTGCGACGAAATGTCCCACTCTGTGGTTCAGCTAGTGATCAAGGGACAAGGCCAGGTAAAGGGACTCAGTCTCCCCTGGGCTCATCTCAGCTCTCAGTGCAGCTTTTTGGGAGGAGTCCAAGATCCCTGGATGGTGTGATGGTCTTCTAGGGGTCTCCAGGACTTATGAGAACAATAGGATGGGGCAGAGGTTAAGCTGCCAATAGTTAGAGGCAGAGGTTTAAGCTGAAATGACCTGGGTTGTTTTTTTTGGATCTCAGCCCATTTTAAGTATTGAGATGACACTCCCCACACAAATGTGAGGAGGGCGTGGTTTAGACTTGGGAAGTAAGAAAGAAAGGTCTGGCCCCTTTTACCACCCTTCAGTGGACTCCCGGAAGTCACATCCTGGGAGCCTGTCTCACGTCACAACAAGCCAGGAAACTGCAGATGGGAGACTCCAGGTGGCTCTAGGGAAGGAATCACAGGATTATTTCCTGTGGAATCTGCCCGTAAACTGCCCCCCTTCCCTTTAGAGATGCCCAACTTCTGTGTGGGGGAAAAAGCATGCCCTATAAATGAAGAAGAGTTTGGAGTTCTCACCCAGAGCTGAGAGGCCCAGAGGGGTAAACAGACCAAAAGATAGGAAAGCTGAGTCCTCTCCCCAGGGGAGGGAGGCAGGGTTGGCTCCCCCAAAATCTGTCCAGAAGTTTCACTATGACACCTGGAGTCCAGATCCTCCGAGGGGTTGGGGGAGGCTAAGCCTCTGGACACCTGGGTTCCTGCCTCCTTCAGCTGTGGAGGTGCTTGGGTCTCTGGACCTGCGGAGCACGTGAGGCCGGCCTGGCCACCCACCTCCCCTGGGAGGAAAGAATTGAATGGGGGTCAAGTGTTGGGAGCTCTGGGCAGGAAGCAGTCGTGAGCCAGAGGCAGGAAATGATCCTCAAAAGTTATCCTCCCACAGCAACCTCCTCTGAGGAGTTTGGTCATCACACTCCCCTCAGGGAGCCGTAGGGAGGACGAGGGCTGACCCTCCCCTCACTGCCCGCCCCCCTTCCGCCTCCCCATCCCTGCTGGAGCCTGAGCTGGCCTGTTCCCCGGTCCCTAGGGCCCTCCCCAGCCTTAGGTTCCTGGAGCTCCATCCTGCCCCCACAGTCAGAGCCCCCACCTCCCACCCCGCAGTCTGAGGTGCACCAGCCTTTGGCTCCCTCTGCTCCTCCCAGGAGTGCTAGATGTCCCGCCTCCCTGGCTGACTCGGGGTTCCCTCTGCTCTTCGGCTTTGGCATCTGCTGTTCTTACTGCTTCTCTCTCCGGGGTGGAATGCCTGCAGACCTCTGGAATTCTGACTCCATTCTGAAAGCTTCCCTGGGCTCCTGTGCCACCTTGATCTCACTCCTTAGAACACACACCACATTTTTCTCTTGTTTTAGAATTATTTGAGATCCTGTCTATCTGTCTTTCCACTGGGCTTAAAGCTCCTAGGACTCTGCCCTACAGAAATAAAAGGTGAGCCGCCTATGCCATTTTAAATGTTCTAGTAGTAACCTACATGTTAAAAAGTAAAAAGAGGGATCTCTGGATGGCTCAGCTGTTTAGTGCCTGCCTTCAGCCCAGGGCGTGGTCCTGGAGTCCTGGGATCCAGTCCTACATCGGGCTCCCTGCATGGAGCCTGCTTCTCCCTCTCCCTGTGTCTCTGCCTCTCTCTCTCTCTCTCTCTCTCTGTGTGTGTGTGTCTCTGCCTCTGTGTATGTGTGTGTGTGTGTGTGTGTCTTTCATGAACAAGTAAATAAAATCTTTAAAAAAACGTAAAAAGAAACAGGTGATGTTAATTTTGATGATATATTTTATTTAACTCAATATATCAAAAATATCACTTCTACGTGTAATCAATATTTTATATATGTGTGTGTATTGTTTTGTTTTTAAGATTTTTTTTTGTCTTGTTTTGTTTTTAAGATTTTGTTTTTGAGTAATCTCTATACCCAACTTGGGGCCTGAACTCACATCCCCAAGATCAAGAATTGCATGCTCTTCCAACTGAGCCAGCCAGGTTCCCTGCTAATGCTACTTTTTTTTTTTTTTCAACCAAAGTCTTTGGAATGCAGTATGTATTTTACACTTACAGCACATCTCTATTTAGATTAGGCATGTGCTCCATAGTCATGTAGTTAGTGGTTACCATATTGGACAGTGAAGTTCTAAAGATTAGGGATGGAGTCCCATGTCTGTACGTAAAGTCCAGATAGCATGCTGTTTAAGAACATGCTGGTTCCGGGATGCCTGGGTGGCTCGGCGGTTGAGTGTCTGCCTTTGGCCCAGGGCGTGATCCCACGGTCCGGGGATTGAGTCCCACATCGGGCTCCCTGCATGGAGTCTGCTTCTTTCTCTGTCTGTTTCTGCCTCTCTCTGTGTATCTCTCATGAATAAATAAATAAAATCTTAAAAAAAAAAAAAGAACATGCTGGTTATTCCAACAGTTGTTGGAACCAGATAGCTTGGGTTTGTTTGAATGCTAGCTTTGTATGACCTTAGGATATGTCCCTTTGCCACTCATATGCCTCAATTGTCTCATCTGTAAAATGGGTCTAAGAAGCATCATAGGGGTATTGTGAAGAGCATGTGAAGTGCTTAGGACAATATCTGGCACATAGTAGCGGGTGCTTGATAAAGGTTGGCTGTCTTCGTCTCTGCGTGATGCTAACCTTGGCCCAAAACAGTGGTTAGCTGAAAGACTGAATGAAAGAAATAGTCCTTTCCCCTGCAGCCGACTGAAGCAGAAGTAAGCTGGGTGGGGTGTGAGTTTTGTCTGGAGAAGTTGGAACAGGACAGGAGAAGAGAAGGCTGTGGGTGGCTGGCAGAAGGCTCCTCAGAGGGCCAGACGGAGGTTTATAGCTGTGCTGCCATGGAATTTGGAAACAGTAACAGAGCAGCAGAAGGCCCTTATGATTCATTGCTGAAATGCAGTTTCTGGGGTTCAAAGAAGGGAAGTCTAGAGCTCTGGAGCCTTCAAAGAACAGGATGAGGTTTGGAAAACCCGCCAGCGGTGGGTGATAGGGAGTTTGCTGAGTGCTTGGAGAAAGGGACTAGTTAGGACAAATGGTCTGATTGGAGTCAGGCCCACCCCGCTGCGGGTACCCTTCCTCTCTAGCGTCCGGCCTCTAGGAGAGGGGAGCGGGAACCGGCTGCGGGCTGCATTTTGAGGCCACAGCGCCCTCTGCTGGATTTAGGGACCTGGGGCCGCAGCAAGAGTGAAGGATCCTGGAAGTTAGGGGAAGGGGTGACAAAACTGTGCCGCCTTTTTTTTTTTTTTTTTTTTAAGATTTTATTTTTTTATTCATGAGAGACACACACAGAGAGAGGGAGAAGCAGGCTCCATGCAGGGAGCCCGATGTGGGACTCCCCCCCACCCCTCCCCCGTCTCCAAGATCACGCCCTGGGCTGAAGGCGGCACTAAACCACTGAGCCACCAGGGCTGCCCTGTGCCGCCAATTCTGTAGTAGATGCAGTCCTTCCTGACCCCCAGACGTCCCCAAGAGATCATACAATGGGAATCCCTTGACAAGGACGTAGGAAGTGTGTTCAAAATAAGCAGCCTCTGAATCTCTGAAGTGTGGGTTCCTACCCGTTCTTTATTTGCTCAGTTTGTATAAATGTACACTATATTAATTTCTAGGGCTAGGAGTTAGAGACAAATATAATAATGGTGATAGTAGGGACGCCTGGGTGTCTCTCCGGTTTAGTGCCTGCCTTCTGCCCAGGGCGTGATTCTGGGGTCCCAGGATCGAGTCCCACGTCAGGCTCCCTGCATGGAGTCTGCTTCTCCCTCTGCCTGTGCCTCTACTTCTCTCTCTCTCTCATAAATAAATAAATAAAATCTTTTTAAAAAAAGGGTGATAGTAATAATAATAAAATCATCACAATGACAAAATCATAGTGATATTGTTATTACTATTGCGGCTAATACTTATCTAGCCCTACTATGTGCCAGATGCTGTTCTTTGACACAGCTGACAGATGGCAGAGCCAGACTGAACTGGGCACTATGATACTGGGGTGTGTGTGCACTGAACCATCATGTTATCTACTGCTTCTCTGAAATAATCAAGGCTCTTCTCCCACTTATGTGAGGTATGGTGAGTCTGAGTGCTTCAGGAATCTGGACATTCCTAGTTCTGTTTCTGATTCTTTGACCATGCTAAATAATCCCAGAAAAATTAGAGCTAACATTTATTGATTTGTTGTGCACTAAATGTATGCCAGGCACTGTACTAAGCATACTGTTGGAACAACTCTCCGAAGCTCCACAATGGCCCCATGAGATGACCACTAATATTTACCCCTTTTACAGATGGGGAAGTGATCAGTTTTCTGTTGCTGTATAACAAATTGGGGACACCTGGGTGGCTCAGCAGTTGAGCGTCTGCCTTTGGCTTATGTCATGACCCTGGGGTCCTGGGATTGAGTCCCAGTAGCATCGGGCTCCCCACAGGGAGCCTGCTTCCGCCTCTACCTAGGTCTCAGCAACCCCCTTCCCTCTCTGTGTGTGTGTGTCTCTCATGAATATTCATTTACTCTCATGAATAAATAAATAAAATCTTTTTTTAAAAATTGCTGCTGCAAACTTCATGGCTTGAAACGACACATATTTACTATTTCATAGTTTCAATGGGCTAGAGGTCCAGACATGGTTTATTGGTCAAGGTCTCACAAGGCAGCAGTCAAGATATCTTCTGAGTTGTTTTCTTATCTAGAGGTTTAACTGGAGAAGAGACTGTTTCCAAATTCAATCAGATTGTTGGCAAAATCTATTTCCTCCAGGGTACAGGATTGATGGGCTCAGCTTCTTGCTGGCTGTTGGCTGAAGGCAGTTTCTTTCCACATGGGCTTTCCCACTGTATCAGTTAGTGTCTTCTAGAAAAATAGCACCAGTAGGAAGTGTGTGTATATGTGTGTGTGTAAAGATCTTTATTCCAAGAATTTGGCTTACATAATTGTGGGGGCTAGCAAGTCTGAAATCCATAGGGCAGACTGGCAAACTGGAAACTCCCAGAGAGGAGCTGATGCTGTAGTCTTGAGGTAGAATTTCTTCTTTATTCTTTGGGGAAACTTCAGTTTCATTTTTAAGGATTTCCAACCGATTGGATGAGGCCCACCCACATTACCGAGAATAATCTTTACTTATAAAGTCAACTGCTTGTAGATATTAACCACATCTACAATTTATCTCCATAGCAACACGTAGATGCGCATGTGATCTAGTAACTGTATTATATAGCCTTGCTGAGCTGACACATCACACTCATCATCACACCTAACATGACCATTTGCTTCACCAAGCCAGCAAAGAGCATCTCCAGAGTGGGTTGACTAGCAAAAAGTTGTCTTATATGATTTTTTTTTGTCTTATATGATTTAATTAATCATGGGGGTGACATCTCACATCCCTTTTGACGTATTTTAGAGTTAGACACAAGTTGTGGGTTGTATCCAGAAACAAGGGAGAGGATCACACAAGGGGGTGAGTGTAGGGAGGTGGGGACATCTGAGAAGCTGTCCATCACAGAAGCTAAGTCTTGGAGAGGTTAAGGGAAGGCCCAGGATAAGACAGTGTTGAAGCAGGTGGTCTGTGAGCGGCTCTGCTAGCAGCCAACTGCTCTGCTCTTCGCTGGTCTCATTGCCATGCGCTAACTCGGGCGTTGTGCCCAGGTTCGTGTCCTGGTCCCATACACTTTCCCCAGTTTAACCATCACATACAGGTGGAAGATGACAGATCTAGGCCTCCCGGCTCCAGACTGTCTGGTTCTCCTTTGCCTGTATTTCCACTTGGGAGTGGGCATGTCTCAAACAGTGTGGTGGAAAGACCCTGGTTTGGTCCCAGCCTTGGCTCAGCCCCCTGCTCTGTGAGGACCCTGGCAAGTCCTGAGACCTCCACCTCTCAGTTTCCTGGACTCCTCTCTTCTCACACCCTCACATCCAGATGTCTCCCTTTACTCTTTCATATCTGCCCACCATGCTCCAGCCACCTTGTCTTTCTTTTCTTTTCTCTGCTTCCACTCCCATCTCCTTCCAGTCCATTCTGCTCAGCAGGTGGAAGGATCACGCCATGCCCTCCTGAAAACTTTTCAATGACTTTCCCTGGTTCGTGGCATCAATGCTGAGCTCCTCAGTCTGACCCGCCAGTCCCCGTGGGGTGGGCTCTGGGTCACATACCCAGCCACCCTAACGGGCCACATGGTCCCATGAAAGCAGAGACTCTGCACCACCTAGCACCTAGCACCATGCCTGGTTCTAGGAGGAGCCAACCTGATAAATGACAGAGATGGTGTGTGAAAGAGTGGGGTGAATCAGACAACTCTTGAGGTCCTGTTTGTGATTCTTCTAATCTCTATCTGCTTCATCTGGTAACACTAATCTCAGGCAGCCAGGTCTCACTGTGAATAGATTTGACTGGATCCCCAGATGGGCCAACTGGTCCTTATTGTCATTTCTATGCCTTTGTTTCTATTCCTTTAGTGATTATGCTACAAATTACATTCCATATTTATATACAGGGCATGTTGTTTGGGCCTATACTCTAAGAAATATAATGTGCATCAAAGTCCAAAGTTAATACCTTTATTTACCTTTATCCTGGACCATAGAGCACTTTAACCTCATTTATCATTTATATTGTACATTTTAATTCTCTCTTTTAACCTCCATGGGAATTATTATTATTATTTACATAGTCAATGCTTGTTTAGATTTATGTATGTACAGATCTTTTCACTTCCTTTTTTTTTTTTTTTAATTTTTACTTATTTATGATAGTCACACAGAGAGAGAGAGAGAGAGAGAGAGGCAGAGACATAGGCAGAGGGAGAAGCGGGCTCCATGCACCGGGAGCCCGACGTGGGACCCGATCCCGGGTCTCCAGGATTGCGCCCTGGGCCAAAGGCAGGCGCTAAACCGCTGCGCCACCCTGCGCCAAGGAAGTGAAAAGAGGGATCCCTCTTTTCACTTCCTTAAAAAAAAAAGATATTTATTTATTTGAAAGAGAGAGAGAGAGAGAGAGCATGGGGAGGAGCAGAGGGAGAAGGACAAGCAGACTGAGCCCTGAGCATGGAGCCTGATGCAGAGCTATCCCAGGACCCTGAGATCATGACTTGAGCAGAAGTCAGGCGCTTAACCGATCGGCCACCCAGGCACCCCTCATTCACCATTTTAAGTGTACAATTCAGTGGTCTTTAGTATATTACACAGTTGTACAACCATCACCACTAATTCTGTAATATTTTCATCACCCCAAAAAGAAATCCTCTACTCATTAGGGCCACTCGCCATTTTTTTCTTCCTGTAGCCCCTGTCAACCACAAATCTACCTTCTGTCCATGTCCATGGATTTGCCTATTCTGAACATTTCATATAAATGGAACCACAGAATATGTGGCTCTTTGTGTTTGGCTTCTTTCATCGAATATGTTTTCTTTCTTATTTTTTTAAAAGACTTTATTTATTTATTCACGAGAAAGACACAGAGAGAAGCAGAGACACAGGCAGAGGGAGAAGCAGGCCCCATGCAGGGAGCCCGACATGGTACTCGACCCTGGGTCTCCAGGATCACGCCCTGGGCCGGAGGCGGCGCTAAACTGCTGAGCCACCCAGGCTGCCCTGAATATGTTTTCAAGGTTCATCATGTCTGAACATGTATCAATACTTAATTCTTTTTGTGACTGATTCCATTGTATGGACAGAACACAATTTATTATTTTTTAAAAGTTTTTACCTATTTGTTCATGAGAGACAGACAGAGAGAGAGAGAGGCACAGACACAGGCAGAGGGAGAAGCAGGCTTCATACAGGGAGCCCAATGCGGGGCTCGATCCCAGGACCCCAGGATCACACTGTGGGCTGAAGGCAGATGGTAAACTGCTGATCCACCCAGGGATCCCCGACAGAACATAATTTATGTATTTATCAGCTAATGGACATTTGGGTTGTTTTTACCCTTGGTTATTATGAATAATGCTGTTCCAAGTATTTACATGCAAGCATTCATTCTTTCCTGCCTCTCAGACCTTTCTGTCTCAATTGCATCCCTCAGAATTTCTTTTAGAGCTTCCTTTAGTGAAGCTCTAAGTTTGCTAATGGCAAACTCTTAGTTTTCACTTGTTTGAAAATTTACTCCTGAACTCTAGGTCAGAAGTTATTTTTTTTTTTACGTAAACTCTATGCCCAATGTGGGAATCAAGCTCACAATCCTAAGATCAAGAGTTGCATGTTTTACCAAATGAGCCAGACAAGTACCCCAGAATTTTTTTCATTTTTAAAGATCTTATTTATATATTTATTTATTTACTTACTTACTTATTTGAGAGAGAGAGAGAGAGCACAAGTAGGAGGGAGGGGCAGAGAGAGAAGCAGACTCCCTGCTGAGCAGGAACCCCAATTTGGGGCTGGATCCTAGAATCCTGGAATCACAACTGGAGCCGAAGGCAGATGCTTTAACCAACTAAGTCACTCAGGCACCCCCAGAAATTTTCTTTCAGCATGTTCAGGATATCATTCTACTGTATTCTAATTTCCATTACTGCTGGTGATTTAGATTTTCTTTCTAGGGGCACCTGGGTGGCTCAGTTCACAGGCTCCCTGCTCATTGGTGAGTCCGCTTCTTCCTCTGCCCCTCCTCACCGCTCATGCACGCCCATGCTCTCTCTCTTTTGCTCTCTCAAATAAATAAATAAAATCTTTTTAAAAAATACTTTCTATATCTGTCATTCTAAAGTCTCATTGTAATATATCTACATATGGATTCTATTTTATTTATCTTGCATGGGACTCTCTGGGCGTCCAGAGCTCGTGGATGGATGCCTCAACAGTATTGGAAAATTTTTAACCATTATCTTCCAAATCTTGCCCTTGCCACATTCTGTTGTAGTTTCCTTCTAGGACTCTGACTCAACTATGTCAGGCAGTCTCAATGTATCCTTCATGTCTCTCAACTTCTTTTCTTTCTCTGCCTCTCTTTTCTGCATTCTGGGTTACCTCTGTCCTATATTCCAGTGCCTTTCTGGGAATCCCACTTTCCCTTAGGCTTTGCCCTGGAAATGTATAGCTCTCTTGTCACATATTTGTGATATTGTTTTTTTAAAAGATTTTATTTATTTATTCATAGAGACGGGGGGGGGGGCAGAGACACAGGCAGGGGGAGAAGCAGGCTCCATGCAGAGAGCCTGACCTGGGACTCGATCCAGGGTCTCCAAGATCACGCCCGGGCTGCAGGCGGCGCTAAACCGCTGCGCCACCGGGGCTGCCCTATTTGTGATATTGTTAAGGAGATTTAAAAAGTCTTTTGTAAAGCATTTGCAGTTGCTTTCAGTGGGAACGTTGGTCCAAATAACAGCCCATCATTACTAGAAGTAGAAATCCCACCGTCCTCCTCATTCCTTCTGCTGGTATATATTCTCCTTCCCTGCTGATCCCAACTGGAGCGTTCTCCAAGGATGGGCTCCAAATCCATTTCTTCCACCAGCTCTTTTCCTCCCCGGAACCCCTGCAGAGCCTTCTATTCCAGAAGTAGACGTCTCCTGATCACGGGCAGCACCTTGGGGCTTCTATTGCATTGTTCACTTATCAAATAAATTTATGCATTGATTTATTGGCATTATTGATTTATTGGCTCCCACACTAGATGATCGTCTCCAGAAAGGCAGGAATAGCCCGGACCAGAGGCTCCAAATCCTGGCAAATCAGCAGGTGTGGCAAGGACGGGAGAAATTCAGGTTTAGGAAGTTTGAAGTAGTTTCTGATTCTGACCAGGCATTTGGGGATGCAGTTGAAGACTCCTCCCCGAAACTGCTTCATTAAGCCCTTGTTGGCGCTAAAGGACGTGCTCCGCAGAGCTGGAGGCTGCTTGGGCTTGGACACCCAGGGTCTGAGATCCCCCAGGAGCGGGCGGGGAGGCTCAAGGCTGCACTACCGCATCGCGTCGGGAGGGGGCAGCACACACATATCCATAGCAGCCCTAGGAGCTGTTGGCACATTTCCTGGTCGCCCGGGACCTAACTGGCACTAGGGAGTGAGAGTGCGACGCCCCAAGTTAGGCGCGATCCAAAGGCCGAAACTGGACGCAGCAAACAACCTCCCCTCCCCCCCCGTCCCTTCTCCCCTTGGGTCCCCTGCTAAAGGCGATACCTACCAAACTCCGGTTTCGAGTCCAGCGTTTCTTGCCTGATTAGTCTTTGCACTTGCTGTACCACCTTTTGAGATGCTCTGGCTTTCAGTCGCTCTCCTAACCAACAGTCCTCGGCTCAAAAAAAAAAATTGGGGGCGGGGGACGCCTGGGTGGCTCTGTGGTTGAGCATCTACCTTCGGCTCAGCTGTCCCTCGTCTGGCTCCCTGCATGGAGCCTGCTTCTCCCTCTGCCTGTGTGTCTATGCCTCTCTCTGTGTGTCTCTCATGAATAAATAAATAAAATCTTTTAAAAAATTAAAAATAAAGATTTTATTTATTTATTTAGACTCCTAGGTGGAGTTTTTTAAATAAAATCTTTTTTTTTTAAGATTTTATTTATTTATTCATGAGAGACACAGAGAGAGAGAGGCAGAGACATAGGCAGAGGGAGAAGCAGGCTCCATGCAAGGAGCCTGACGTGAGACTTGATCCTGGGACTCCAGGATCACGCTCTGGGCTGAAAGTGGTGCTAAACCGCTGAGCTACCCGGGCTGCCCAAAATAAAATCTTATTTATTTATTTATTTATTTATTTATTTATTTATTTATTTATTTATTTATTTATGATAGTCACAGAGAGAGAGAGAGAGAGAGAGAGAGGGGCAGAGACACAGGCAGAGGGAGAAGCAGGCTCCATGCACCGGGAGCCTGACTTGGGATTCGATCCCGGGTCTCCAGGATCGCGCCCTGGGCCAAAGGCAGGCGCCAAACCGCTGCGCCACCCAGGGATCCCTGCCCAAAAAAAAATCTTAAAAAAATTTTTTTTTGAACTGGTTACAATGTTCTTAAACTTTATATATGATAATGAGTGCCCAGAAAAGTATGAGAAAGAACAGTGAAGAAGTACTTGCCTTACCAAGTGTGAGAACAAACCATGAAGACCATAATTAAAGTGACAACGCATTGATATGGGTATTGACAAATCGATCAGAACGGAATAGAGAATCCAAATATAAGTCCCAAATATATGAAATTCTTTTTTTTTTTTTTTAAGATTTTATTTATTCATGAGAGACACAGAGACACACAGGCAGAGGAAGAAGCAGGCTCCATGCAGGGAGCCCGACATGGGACTCGATCCCAGGTCTCCAAGACCAGGCCCTGGGCTGAAGGTGGTGCTAAACTGCTGAGCCACCGGCTGCCCCTGAAATTCTAATATATAACATAATGAGTGGTTTAATTGATTGGGAAAAATATATAATTGATTTTGCAATCGTAGGCTTTCCAAATGAAAGCAAATAAAAGTTTTATCTTAAATGCAACAATAAACTTTAGATGGATTAAAATTTTATTTTATTTTTAAAGATTTTATTTATTTGTTCATGAGAGACACACAGAGAGAGGCCGAAACATAGGCAGAGGGAAAAGCAGGCTCCCTGTGTGGAGGCGGATGTAAGACTTGATCCCAGGACCTTGGGATCATGACCTGAGCCAAAGGCAGACACTCAACCACTGAGCCATCCAGGTGCCCCGGATTAAAATTTTAAATGTAAACAATAAATTCAGGTCATAGCTAGTAGATAAGTTCTGGAGCTCTCATGCACAAAATAGTTACTGTAGTCAATAATACTGTGTTATATAAACTACCAAGTTGCTAAAAGATTAAATCTTAACTGTTCTCAACTCAAAAAGAAATGATAAATATGTGCTATGTTAGGGTGTTAGCTAACATTACTGTACTAATCATATTAATTATATATATCAAGCCAACACATTGGACACCTTAAATTTATAGTTATATGTCTATTATATCTAAAAAAAAAAACCCATAAAATCTTGTATGAAAATCTAGGAGCCTGCATATATGATGTAAGAGTAAGAAAATATTAACCAAGATTGAAAATCAGAAGCTGTAACAGAAAAACAAATATTTGACTGTGTAAAAGTTAAAATGATCATTGTGTAATTATATGTATGTCAAATTATCATGCTGCATACCTTAAAATTATACAATGTGATATATCAATTACATCACAGTAAAGCGGGAAACAAAGTTAAAATGTTTACTGGATGGGAAAATAGAACATAAACACAGGTAAATGGTAGATTTAGGAAAAAAATTCATAATACAAATGGCAAATCATGGGTTAACAGCTCTACTATGCAAAAAGATTTTACAAATCCACAAGAAAAAGACAACATGGTAGAAAAATGGCAAGGTCATGAATAGGCAATTCTCGGAAAAACAGTAATTTTTAAAAGACTCAGATTCATAGTACAGAGGGAAATGAAACAACAAGTAACAATAAGTTGTCACTTTATAATCACCAGACTAGCCAAAATTAAAAGGAGCAAAGACCCCACTTCCTGGCAGGATTATGGAGAAAGGTGCACTCTCTTGTATCATTGGATATTATTGAGCAAAGGAGGTGATGCATCCTCTCTGGAGAGTAACCCGGCAACATCTATTACAATAAAAAACCCTTCTTTAACTGAGCAATCCCACTCTTGGGAATTTATCCCGCGGAAATACAATCACCGACACATAGCAACAAGCATACAAGGATGCTCAGTGTAGCATTAGTTGCAAAGACACTGGAAACAGAGTGAATGCCAAACAGTGAATGGTTGAACAAATGGTGACAATGGCATATTATGCAGTCTTTTAAAAAAAATCAGAGCTGTAGCGATTGTCTTTAAAACTACCAACCAAATATTCCATATACCTTTATATGTGTGTGTATACAATTATATGAGCATTAAAAAAATGGATGAATACAAACTTGGTTGTAGATGGTTGGGGGGAAAGGAGAGGGAAAGCCAAGTTTTATTTTTTATTTTTTTATTTTTTTATTTTTTTTAATTTTTTAAAATTTTTATTTATTTATGATAGTCACAGAGAGAGAGAGAGAGAGGCAGAGACATAGGCAGAGGGAGAGGGAGAAGCAGGCTCCATGCACCGGGAGCCCGACATGGGACTCGATCCCGGGTCTCCAGGATCGCGCCCTGGGCCAAAGGCAGGCGCCAAACCGCTGCGCCACCCAGGGATCCCCCAAGTTTTAAAAAAAGACAAATAAGGGGATCCCTGGGTGGCGCAGCGGTTTGGCGCCTGCCTTTGGCCCAGGGTGCGATCCTGGAGTCCCGGGATCGAGTCCTGCATCGGGCTCCTGGCATGGAGCCTGCTTCTCCGTCCTCCTGTGTCTCTGCCTCTCTCTCTCTCTCTCTATGTCTATCATAAATAAATAAATCTTAAAAAAAAAAGACAAATAAGATTCTTTAAAAAGGGGGAAGATTTGGAAGATATTACACTGAAGTATCTAGGTAAAATTTTTATGCTGATATGTGGAAAAAATAAACAAAAATAAAGAGAGAAGAAAAAATAGGAAAAAAATCTATTTCAGATCCTCAACATCTTCTATTACATCTTCCCCTGTCAAGGAGAGGGGAATAAACTCTTTGGAGTTGCACCTCTGAACCCACATTGTGCTTTTTCTCCCCCAGATTTATTTATTTGAGAGAAAGAGCAAGCATTCATCCATATGCAGGAGCAGGAAAGAGGGGCAGAGTCTTAAGCATACTCCATGGTGAATGCGGAGCCCCAGGCAGGGCTCGATGCAGGGCTCAATCCCACAACTCTGAGATCACAGCCCTGAGATCATGATCCAAGTGGAAACCAAGAGTCAGGTGTCCAACAGACTGCACCACCCAGGCACCCCGCACACTGTGCTTCTTATAGGCTCCTTCCTATCCCTACACCTGACCGGTGGACATTAATAATTCTACCTAATGTCTGTCTACCCCCTCAGGACTGAGGGGAAGGTCCTGGAGGTCACTGGGCAGTCCTGGAGGTCACAGGTCATTCTTCCTAAATGTCCTAGCACAGGTAATCCCTAGGTTAAATATTCAGTAAGTCTCACTAAGTGATTGTTTAATCACTCAGCCTAAAAAATCTGCAGAGGGAAGGAGGATGCCTTGGCCCCTTGCCTTGTAGAAATTCTTAGAACAGTTGGCTTCAAATTTTCATGAACATCAGAATCATGTTTGGGGGCGGGGTATTATTTTGATTTGGCAGAACTGGAATGGAGCACCACAGTTTGCATTTTTAATAAACACTCCCGTGTTAGTCTGATCCCGTTTTAAGACTCTCCTCTAAAGTCAAGATCCACATAGAGAATTGATTTTTCTTCATCTCCACTTAAATTCTGAGTATCTCAGACTAGCATGTCTAGAGTGCAACTCTTGGGGCGCCTGGCTGGCTCAGTCAGCAGAGTGTGTGACTCTTGATACCAGGGCTGTGGCTTCGAGCCCCATGTTGGGTGTAGAGATTACTTACTTAAAAATAAAATCTTGGGATCCCTGGGTGGCGCAGCGGTTTGGCGCCTGCCTTTGGCCCAGGGCATGATCCTGGAGACCCGGGATCGAATCCCACGTCGGGCTCCCGGTGCATGGAGCCTGCTTCTCCCTCTGCCTGTGTCTCTGCCTCTCTCTCTCTCTGTGACTATCATAAATAAATAAAAAAAAAATTAAAAAAAAAATAAATAAAATAAAATCTTTAGGATGCCTGGGTGGTTTAGTCCATTAAGCATCTGTCTTCTGCTCAGGTCATGATCCCAGGGTCCTATGAATGAGTCCTGCATTGGGCTCCTTGCTCAGCGAGAAGCCTGCTTCTCTCTCTGCCTGCAGCTCCCCCTTCTTGTGCACTCACTCTCTCTCTCTGACAAATAAATAAAAACAAAATATTTTTTTAAGAATAATAAAATCTGGGCAGCCCCAGTGGCGCAGCGGTTTGGCGCCACCTGCAGCCTGGGGTGTGATCCTGGGGACCTGGGATTGAGTCCCATGTCAGGCTCCCTGCATGGAGCCTGCTTCTCCCTCTGCCTGTGTCTCTGCCTCTCAGTCTCCCTCTATCTTTGAATAAAATATATAAATTTTTTTAAAAAATAAAAATAATAATAAAATATTTTTTGTTTTTGTTGTTGTTTTAAAGATTTTATTTATTTATTCATGAGAGACACACAGAGAGAGGCAGAGACACAGGCAGAGGGAGAAGCAGGCTCCATGCAGGGAACCTGATGCGGAACTCGATCCCAGGTCCCCAGGATCACACCCTGAGCCAAAGGCAGACACTCAACCGCTGAGCCAGCCAGGCATCCCAATAAAATCTTTAAATAAACAAAAGAGCAACACTTGATACCCTCCCAAATTTGTCCACCAATCACACAACCTTCCCAGTTTCAGCAAATGATTCCACATTCCACCTACTTACTCAAACCAGGAACCCAGAAGTCATTTTTTGTAAACAATCTCTGTACCTGATGAGGTGGGGCTCAAACTCATGACCCCGAGATCAAAAGTCACATGCTCTACTTAGCCAGCTGGTAGCCTCTGGAACTCACTCTTGATTCCACCCTTTTCCTCATCCTCAACATCTCATCCCTTATATTCTTGCCCATTCTTCTTCAAAACACATCTTACATTGCCTTCTCTCTGTCTCTACTGCCATCATCTTAGTCCAGATGGTCATCCTGGAGTTTACTGTACTGGCAGCTTATTTGATTTCCACTTCCACCCTTGCCCCCTTACAATCTGTACTTTACACAGGCAATGATGGATCTTATTTATTTATTTATTTATTTATTTATTTATTTATTTATTTTTATTATTATTATTTTTTAAGTAAGCTCTACACCCAGTGTGGGGCTTGAACTCACAACCCTGAGATCAAGGGTCACAGGAGTTACATGCTCTATGGACTGAGCCAGCCAGGCTCCGCTGGCAGATCCTGAAAATGTAAGTAAGATCGCATTGCTCCTTCTCCTCAAATCTGTCAAAGATTTCCCTTGTGTGTGAAGTAAGGTCCAGCTCCTTGCCATGACTTCAAGGACTCCCTCGGTGAGGTGGTCTCTGCTTCCCTTTCCATTTCACTTCTAAATCCTCTCTCCCCCCCACCCCCCTCCCCGTGGTCCCTCTAACCTGGACTGGCTACAGGGCCCAGTGGAAAATGCAAATGTGGGGCACTTACTCAAAAGTTGTTAAGGGGGGAAAAAAAAAGAAAAAAAAAGCAATCCCTGGGTGGCTCAGCAGTTTAGCGCCTGCCTTTGGCCCAGGGCTTGGTTCTGGGGTCCCAGGATGGAGTCCTGCCTCGGGCTCCCAGCATGGGGCCTGCTTCTCCCTCTGCCTGTGTCTCTGCCTCTCTTTCTCTCTCTGTGTGTGTCTATCATGAACAACTAAATAAATAAATCTTAAAAAAAAAAAAAAAAAAAGTTGTTAAGGGCAGCCTGGGTGGCTCTACGGTTTAGCGCCACCTTCAGTCCAGGGCGTGATCCTGGAGACCTGGGATGGAATCCCATGTTGGGCTCCCTGCATGGAGCCTGCTTCTCCCTCTGCCTGTGTCTCTGTCTCTCTCTCTCTCTGTGTCTCTCATGAATAAATATATATTTTTCTTAATTTTTATTTATTTATGATAGTCACAGAGAGAGAGAGAGGCGCAGAGACACAGGCAGAGGGAGAAGCAGGCTCCATGCACTGGGAGCCCGATGTGGGATTCGATCCCAGGTCTCCAGGATCGCGCCCTAGGCCAAAGGCAGGCGCCAAACCGCTGCGCCACCCAGGGATCCCCTCTCATGAATAAATAAATAAAATCTTTAAAAAAAGTTAAGGGGTACCTCCGTGGCTCAGTGGTTGAGCATCTGCCTTCTGCTCAGGGTGTGATCCTAGAGTCCTGGGATCGAGTCCCACAACAGGCTCCCTGCAGGGAGCCTGCTTCTCCCTCTGCCTATGTCTGCCTCTCTCTCTATGTCTCTCATGAATAAATAAATAAAATCTTTAAAAGTAAAATAAAATAAAATAAATTTAAAAAAATAATAAAAAGTTAAGAATTTCAAGATGTAGGGCTGCCCGGGTAGCTCAGTAGGTTAAGCGTCTGCCTTGTGCTCAAGTCATGATCCCAGGGTCCTGGGATCGAGTTTCACATTGGGCTCCTTGCTCAGTGAGGAGTCTGTTTCTCCCTCTCCCTCTGCTCCTCCCTTTCACCCCACTTGTGCATGTAAACTGTCTCTCTCTCTCTCTCAAATGAATAAATAAAATCTAAAAAAAAAAAAAAAAAGAATTTCAAGATGTAACAGTTAAAGCAAGGGTGGGTTAAACCAAGTGTGGAGCATTAACCCAGGGTGGAGCCCTTCTGAGTACAGAGCCTCGTGCTACCAGCCCTGCCTCTGCCTGGAACTGTCTGCCCCAGTTTATAATACCCAGGTCTCAGCTCAAATGTCACCTCTTCAGAATTGTCGTTGAATTTAAAGTAGCTTCACCCAGTTCCTCTCAATCACATCTCCCTGTATCCCATCACTGGGTGTTAATATCTCCTCTGCATCTGGCCATGTCTGTAATGATCTCATTTGTTTTCTTGTGTCTTGTGTCTCTCCCCACTTCCCTGACTGCCAGAACAGAAGCTCAATGAAGGACCTTTCCTGCCAAGTCACTCTTGTATCTCCAGCACACAGAGCAGGGCTACTGCGGACTAGGCACGCAATAAATGTTTCATGAATAAAGGAATAAATATGCTGAAGAATGCCCCCCAGGACGCTGATGGCCACCTACCATAGAGGAGTCCTACAACCAGCAGTGGCTTTTCAAAAATTTATTTAAATTATTTTTTTAAAGATTAAAATTTTTGGGGTAGCCCCGGTGGTGCAGCGGTTTAGCGCCGCCTGCAGCCCAGGGCATGATCCTGGAGACCCTTGATCAAGTCCCACGTCAGGCTCTCTGCATGGAGCCTGCTTCTCCCTCTGCCTGTGTCTCTGCCTCTCTCTCTCTGTCTCTATGAGTAAATAAATAAAATCTTAAAAAAAAAAGATTATTATTTTTTTTTAATTAAGTGAACTCTATCCCCAACATAGGGCTCGAACTCAACCCTGAGATCAAGTCACATACTACCAACTGAGCCAGCCAGGCGCTTCCTATTTTTTTTTTCCTTGAGTTGCATTTAAATGCCTTTGGGCATTTCAAAAACCAAAGGCTGCTTTCTTTCCACTGGCTTAAATTCTATGCCAATCCACACACTTGAGTTCCTGTCTTTGCTATGTGTGGGCAGGGATGAACACCTCACATTTGAATCTTAGTAGTTGTGTGATCAAGAACAAGTTATTTGACCTCTCTGAGCCTTTCCTCTTCATCTGCCCAGTGAGGATAATTATGCTATCAACTAGTTGGATCATTTTGAGATTAAATGAAATAACACCCATGAATTGGTTGCATATACTAAGAATGTAGAATAAGAGTTGCTGTTATTAGTTAAAGAGAGGCAGTGGTGAAATGGGAAAGACAGGGATTCTGGTTCTAGCTCTTTACCTACTACATGCATGACCTTGGCCAAGTGACTCTACCTGCCTTAGTCTCCATGTCCTCTTCCACAAAATGGGGGAAGCAATCCAGTGACGGCTATTTTACAGTATTGGTGGGATTATCAGAGAAAGTTTGAGATGAAGGTAGGAGTTACTCTTATGTTTCCCTGAAGGAGCAGTGGGAGGGAGCCATAGGAGGGGCCCTGGGACAGGGTAGCCCTCACGCAGCTACCAGGGGTCTGCTCTCCCTCACATGGCATCCAGGACTCCTCAGGAAACATAGGACCCAAACAGAGACAGCTCTTGGTTTCACCATCCGAGATGCCTCTCTCCATGATGAGAAAGGAGCAAAAGTCTGATTTCACAGATAAGCGGGGCACCTTCCCCTAACCATATAAAACCCAACAAACAGATAAATAAATAAAATAGCTAACCTAGCTAATCTTTGCCTTCCAAAATGTGCAGGTTCCAGCTGATGGAATTCAGGACACGCTACCTCCAAATATGGCACTATGACATATTGAATATTTTCAGCTAAAGGACTCCAGGAAACAGCAGATTGACAAAGGGCTTTCTGATGTCCTGAAGTGGGTCATAAAACTGTCACGTGAGAAGTGCTCTCTCTCTACTTGGAGGAAAGAAGCACCCTTATCTCTGAAGACTGAGGGATATCAGGAGGAATCTGAATGAACAGGCCTTGCTACATTTCTCTCACTTTATATTATTTACTTCATGCTCTTTATCCTATCATATCTTTCTACAACGTTCTCCCCTTCATCAAACCTAGCATAAAATCACTCAGGCTTAACTATTTCTTTAGGTCTTCCTTTCCTTATGAAGACTCCTGTGTCACTTAAGACTCACATTAAATAAATCTGTATGCTTTTTCCTCTTGTTGATCTGCCTTTTGTTATAGGAGAGAACTCTAAAAGGTAGAGGAAAATATGTTTCCCTTCTCCTTACATGGCCTCCTGCCCATACTGAGCAACCTTCCACTCTTGCAGGCTGTGGGACTCATTGATCAGTCCCACTCTTAGTGTCTGATCTTGGGTGATGGTGGGTGTGTGAAGGTCTGGAGTGAAGGAAGGCCTCCTAAGCCTGTCCCAGCTCTTTCCTACTTTGCTTTTGGTGCCTTGACCCTTTCCTGCTCTCATCAGCCATCAGCTCCAGCCTCCATAGTGCTGAGCTTTCCCTATGCCAGTTCCCACTGGACACATGTCTAGTATGGTATCAGGGAGTAGAGGTTTAGAGGTGGGGCTCTTGATCCCAGCAGATCCTGTTTTAACCCAGACTCCACTTCTTACTAGGAGTTTTGCCTTGGATAAATTCATACAAGCCTCAGTTTCTTCACTTGGAATATGGGGGAAAAAAGCTTATCATTTATCATAGTACCTACTTTGTAGGGTGACTGTGAGCATGCATGTGAGGCTATTAGCATGGTGCATGAATGGCACATAACCCTCCTCCCCCACCGCTAAAGGTTGCTAAATAGGGATAAACTTTTAAAATATCTAACAATGGTTCTCCCTGGCTAAATATAGAACAATCTGAGTATCGGATTGTTAGGGTCCATTTTCTATGTTGTCTTATCCCTCCAATAAGTGAAAGACCAGAGAATTGGCTGCTGTGGACGTTTTTTTAAATCACCAAGTTGAACTTTTGTTTTTAATGAAAATAATGCCTATTCATAGAATAAAAAGTTAAACTACTCTACATGACTTTTTATGGAAAATGGCTGTCCTTTCCCTTAGTTCATTTTATCCCTAATTCTTATTGTTTAGAGGTAGCTGCTTTCAACTCTTTTAGCTCTGTCTTCCTTATTTTTAATCATGCCTATTTCCAGTATTTCTTAGTTTTATTTATTTATTTATTTATTTATTTATTTATTTATTTAGATTTTATTTATTTATTCATGACAGACACAGAGAGAGGCAGAGACAGAGGCAGAGGGAGAAGCAGGCTCCATGCAGGGAGCCCGACACGGGACTTGATTCTGGGTCCCCAGGGGTCAGGCCCTGGGCTGAAGGCAGTGCTAAACCGCTGAGCCACCGGGGCTGCCCTATTTCTTAGTTTTTTTGTTTTTTTTTTTAAGATTTTATTATTTATTTATTCATGAGAGACCTAGAGAGAGAGAGAGAGTGAGAGAGAGGCAGAGACGCAGACAGAGGGAGAAGCAGGCTCCATGCAGGGAGCCCGATGTGGGATTTGATCCCAGGACTCCAGGATCACGCCCTGGACCAAAGGCAGGTGCTAAACCGCTGAGCCACCCAGGGGTCCCCCTATTTCTTAGTTTTAAATAATATGCTCATACTAGTATTTCTTGATTGTTTTTCAAATGTAGACACTATTGGGATGCCTGGGTGGCTTAGCAGTTGAGTGTCTGCCTTCGGTTCAGGGAGTGATCCTGGGATCTGGGATCGAGTCCCACATCGGGCTCTTTGCAGGGAGCCTGCTTCTCCTTCTGCCTGTGTCTCTGCCTTTCTCTCTCTGTGTCTCTCATGAATAAATAAAATCCTTAAAAAATGTAGACATTATCTATTGAGTTACTATTGAGCAGAGGATGTAAATCTCTCAAGCTATTCCTCTTTCCTATACCCTCACTATATATTTTTGTTAAACATTTTTGTTAGACCAATATTCAGTTTTTATATGATTGTGATTGTAAATATTTTTCACAGTTAAGCCATGTTATAGAGTAAGATTACCATCATTAGATTTTTTTTCCTTATGAGGCAGGCGGCTGGCTCAGTCAGTAGTAGAGTCTGTGACTCTTAATCTCGGAGTTGTGAGTTTGAGCCCCATATTGGATGTGGAGATTGCTTAAAAAATTAAAATCTTTTTAAAAAGATTTTATTTATTTATTTATTCATGAGAGACACACACACACAGAGAGAGGACTAAAAAGACCCAATCTAGATGAATACAGGAGGACGCAGGAGAACAGAGGCCCCAGGAAGGTGGTTGCCAAGCCAGAAAGAAACCCAATGGAACACTAGTGGGTCTGAAAGACTCTATATAGTCAGCTTGGGAAATCTCTTCACTTCTTTCTCAGGTTGGATCTCTGACTTGTGGATCTCAAGTCTCTTTTCTTTTCTTTTCTTTTTTCTTTTCTTTCTTTTCTTTTCTTTTCTTTTCTTTTCTTTTTTCTTTTCTTTTCTTTTCTTTTCTTCTTTCTTTCCTTTCTTTCTCCTTCCTTCCTTCCTTCCTTCCTTCCTTCCTTCCTTCCTTCCTTCCTTCTTTCTTTTTAGGTTTTATTTATTTATTTGACAGAGAGAGAGAGAGAGCACAAGCAGGTGGAGCAGCAGGCAGACAGAGAGGGAGAAGCTGGTTCCCTGCTGAGCAGGCTGCCTGATGTGGGGCTCAATCCCAGGACTCCAGGATCATGACCTGAGCTGAAGGCAGACACTTAACCGACTGAGCTACCCAGGTGCCCCTCCTATTTTTCTTCTATTCAAGAAATCTTTATTTAGTGTCTATTATGTGCCATTCATTATTCTAGGTGCTAGAGATATTGAAGGGAATAGAACTGAGAAAATTTCTGCTCTCATTCAGTTTACATTACATATTGGAAATTGCTAAGTACTATGGAGAGAAAATTAGGGAAAGAAGGTAGGAAGTTCAGAATACTGAGCTCCGTGATTTTAAATAGGTTGATCAGGGAAGATCTGAGAAACTAACATTCAGATAAAGACCAGAGGAGGAGGGGGCAAGCCATGTGGGTGGATATATCTGGGAAAGAATGAAGCAGGAAGAACAACATACATAGCTGACACAGGTGCAGGCCTATGAGATCAAGGTATGGCCTGGAGATCAGTGTGCCCAGAGAGGAGGGACACAGCCGGCATGAAGAATGAGGTCTGAAAGGTGAAGTGATGGCCTTTAGTGTGAATGACAGGAAAAGCCACTGGAGTGTTGTAGCAGAGGACTAATGCAATCTGACCTTGTGATAGGATCACCATGGTTCCTCTGAAGACTGTAGGGGGTCAGGGTGGAAGCAGAACACTTAGCAGCTATTGCCATGATTAAGGAGAAAATAAAGGTGGCTTGGACGAGGCTGTCTTTTTATTGTTTTCTGGGAGATTTCTGTAATTTTATTTCCTAACCCTTCTATTGAATTCTTCATCTCTGCTTAAGGAATTTTTAAAAAAAGATTAAAAAAAAAGATTTTATTTATTTATTCATGAGAGACAGAGAGAGTCGGAGACACAGGCAGAGGGAGAAGCAGGCTCCATGGAGGGAGCCCTATGGAGGACTCGATTCCCAGACGGTGGGATCACGCCCTGAGCCAAAGGCAGACGCCTAACCACTGAGTCAACCAGGCGTCCCTCTGCTTAAGACATTTTAACTTTCAAAAGTTACTTCTTAATCTCCGAGTATTCTTTTTTCTTTTTTTGGCATCTGATGCTTCCTGATGTGGTCCCTTGTTTCCTGAGGTAATTTCATATCTTTGTGGATATCAATTATAATTTTTTAATGGATTTTTTAATTACTTCTATTATCTGTGGTTCCTCTGAATTCCCCTTGCTGTTTTTTGTCTTGTTTTTGGGGGTGGGGGTATTTCTGTCTTACAGGTTTCTTTCAATGATTATCTTTGGCTGTCCATTCATACATAAGAGCTGAGTGGAAGCTCTGTGTGGATGGGGTGGTGACAGGCTTTTTTGCGGGATATCTGGGCTGGAACATGACTTTTATATGTTGGGGAGACTCCACTCCACTCCCATTTTGGTTTGTGTAAACTTTTTCCCATTGAGCTGGAAAAAGCTAAAGTTAGTGAAGCCTAACTCTGACCAGAATGTTAGCTTTTACCAATCTTCTCATTTACAGCCTGGTACCTCTTTCCGTATCTATGCCAGATATGTGAGAATCTCTTTGTTCAGTCTTTTCAGAGGAGAACCCTCCAGTTTACTACCTGGATGGAAAAGGATTTAGAGTCTGACTGTTTCCTAAACTGCCTTCTAACAAGCCCTGTTTTCGACTCCATCTACACCCTCATCTTGGTATCTAGTGATTCTAGTTCCTGAACCTTAGGGGTACACCTTAACAGTAGTTGATTTGTTTCCTGGCTTCCCCCCTCTAGGACTTTGTTTTCTCTATTTTGCTAAAGCCATTTCCATTTATCTGTGCTCTCCAGGCTCCAAAATGTTTTTGTTTTTTTCTAAGATTTTATTTTTAAGTAATCTCTACACCCAATGTAGGACTTGAATTCATAAGCCCTTGATCAAGAGTCGCATGCTCTATGGAGTGAGCCAGCCAGGAACCCCCTACCTCCAGCTTCCAAAATGTTGACACCTCTTGCCTACTGTTGTACCTTCTTCAGGTCTCTTTGTCCATGTCTTTCTCATTCTTTAACTGTCATTTTAGTAGGGTTAGGTGAGGGAGAAGAGGTAAACCTGTCCAGTGTATCCATGTGATTCAACCTGCCATTTACCCTCAACTCTCTTTACAATGTTTTCAGTCTGTGTTCTGCCTCTACTTAGTTCTTTTCACTGCTTAAAATTGTATTCTGCTTAGACTAGGGGTTGGGTGAGGCAGAGAGTAACAAAGGAATATGAGATACACATCCTTCTTCCAAAAATGTACATTCCACTGGACTCT